>NC_086445.1:97430223-97756473 GCF_028390025.1 Pseudophryne corroboree | reverse complement strand
AGTAGACTTTTGAGAACCCCCCCCCCCCCCCCCGATAAATAAAATTTAAAATCTTACATACATACAGACGATACTTAAAAAATGCAAAAAGTATATCGAAATCGAAATGTATCTTTTTTTTAAAGCAAATAACTGTTGATACATCAGCCTCGTAGTCATATAAACACGTTAAAATTTTATACCATACGGCATTATGTGCTCCTAACCATGTTGTGAGTAAGCACATTTGTCACCGATACGTGATAATTGTTACACTCCCAGCAGCGTGATGTCATAGCTATAGTCAGGCTAGGTTCACCGCTTTCATTAATTTAAGATGGCTCACCGTCAAGTCCACCTCTTTTATACCACTGTTGTTGTGGCAAGAGTGACTTAAGTTTGATTAATTCATCCAAGTATATGAATTATGTATTTTGGCTACAAACAACAAATTTTATCATAAATCAATTAACTCAGTTTGGAGGGAATAATTCAAAAATTACTAATAGTCAAAAATAAGTTCATTAGGGGAATACTTCACGAAGTATCACATGGTTAATAAAGGGCCCTACACACTGGCCGATTACACTGAAAGATATGAACAATCTTGTTTATTAATGAACGAGATATCGTTCATATCTTTCAGTGTGTATGCATCAACTATGAACGATGCGCGGCCCCGGGCACCTCGGTGGCCAGTCGGCTAGTGTGTAGAGCCTATTAGAGTAGTGACAATAAGTAACATCCGAAAAAAGAAAATACATAACCATATATCAATACAAATGGTAATTCCTGTTAAGCATAAGGATGATAAAATATAAACATAAATTTGGACCTCGTATTGGATAATTTTTGACAGCTATTGTACTGCAATACCGATGAGTTTATTGTCTACTTTGATCTGTTATGTGTGTCCAATCCATACCTTTTCGGGAACATGAATCTTATGTGATGGAAAATTGGGCATGGAGAATTTAATATTTGGTGATAACACTATCTACCCGGATTTGTTATATTTGCCGAATCCATACCCTCTCGGGTGCAGGAGTTTACTGATGTGGAATATGGTATGGATATGTAAATACTCTTTGGAACGTTTTAGTAATTCCGAGATACAGGTCTGTTTTTATTGACATTTTATTACTTCTCCTGTTGAGATATATCCAACTTAAGAAATTTTTTCTTATGATTTATCCAATCCCACTCTTGTGGGTGACCTCAATTAACCTTGCGGTTAGCCGCTGACCGCAATGTTCCCACCATTGACTATAATGGAGGGCAGTGATCTTTCATTATAGCCAGTGAGCTCCACCTGATTGACAGGCAGGCCAGGAGCGCACAGCCAATCAGGAGAGCACTATGACATGGCGCTCCCTGATTGGCTGCCGGGTCCTCTAGTGACAGGAATCATGGGGGGTCCCAGCATTCGGGGAAAGGGGTTCCATGTGTAAACATGGAACCCTTTTAGTGGCGTGGATTCAGTTTTTCGTTTTTTTTTTTTTGTTTTTTTTTTATCCTGTGGATGCCTACATGGAAAGAAGAGGACTGATCTTCTCTGGATAATAGGTGAGCGGTTTTTTTTTTGTAAGTGTGCATGTACAGTATATACAAATACACTTGTACTTTCACGGTGAGTGTGCTGTGTTTTTTTTGGGGTATTTCTTTTGGTGTGGAACTACAGGTACCAGCGGGCCTGTTACTACCCCGCCTGCTGGTACTTGTGGTTCTCCAAGTACCAGCAAGCAGGGAAGGCTTGCTGGTACTTGTAGTTCCACACCAAAAGACAATATTCTTTCTTTTTACACAATTTTGGCTATCAGCCCCACATCCACCGCCCAGGGATGGGGGGGGGGCAGCCTTGGGATTCACCCCTGGCCCTTGGTTGCCTGGAGGGAGGAGAACCCTTGATTTAAGGGGTCCCCACTACCCCATGGAATCCTGTCCAGGGGTGACTAGTTTGGGGAGTGATGCCTTGGCCACAGGGACCTATATAAAGTGTCCCCCGGCTGCGGCATCACCTTCCTGGCTAGTGGAGCCGTGTGCTGGTTTTAAAAATATGGGCAACCCTACTCAAATTGTTCCTGGTATTTAAACAACCAGGACTGGCTCAAAGAGTTTGGGGGACCCCACGCAATTTTTTTAAACACTTTTAGCCACTTTTACACAGAGAAGCATGCACAGATCTCACTGATCCGTGCATAACTATCTAAACATGCCAGCCAGAAGCTGGTCTATTAGGAAGTTACATTTTTGTACGAATTCTATTGCTTTCCTGGCAGTGTTTGGCTATTGGGCCTAATTCAGACTTGATCGTAGCAGCAAATGTTAGCAGATGGGCAAAACCTTGGGGGTCATTCTGAGTTGATCGGATGTGGACGATTTTCGCAGTGCAGCGATCATGTTACTACTGCGCATGCGTATGCACCGCAATGCACACACGCGTCGTACAGGTACAAACTTCATTGTTGCTGTTCAGTGCTTCTAGCGACGATTCCATTTGCACAGCCATCCCACGAGATTGACAGAAAGAGGGCGTTAACTGACCGGTTTCTGGGAGTGGTAGGGAAAACGCAGGCATGTCCAGGCGTATGCAGGGCAGGTGTCTGATGTCAATTCCGGGACAGACAGGCTGAAGTGATCGCAAGGGCTGAGTAAGTCCAGAGCTACTCAGAAACTGCAAAAAACTTTTTCATCCCGCTCAGCTGCACATGCGATCGCACACTTGCAAAGCGAAAATACACTCCCCCGTGGGCGGCGACTATACGTTTGCATGGCTGCAAAAAGTAGCTAGCGAGCGATCAACTCGGAATGAGGGCGCATGTGCACTGCAGGGGAGGAAATCGAATCTAACTCTCTCTGCACATGTTATATCTGCCCTCCCCTGAAGTGCGCATGGTTTTGCCCATCTGCTAACAAATTTGCTGCTACGATCAGGTCTGAATTAGGCCCTTTGTCGGCAGTGATTGTGAATACAAATTCTTAGTAAATTCTTGTGTTGTACTTCCATTTAAGATTTACGTGCTCGTGTTGATTTTTGATCTGGTAACTCCTCCAATCCTTACTCCACCGATTTTATGTTTATGTAACCAATGTCTGTGTAATAAAATGTGTAAACGGAATTACACTAGGTGGGGCATTGTTTCTTTCTCCCACATATGCAAGTGAAATCTAAACCATTGTGGACAGCACTCAGGACCTGTGTTTTACGTGCCTGGAATTAAGGCCCTCATTCCGAGTTGATCGCTCGCTAGCTGCTTTTAGCAGCAGTGCAAACGCTAAGCCGCCACCCTCTGGGAGTGTATCTAAGCTTAGCAGAAGTGCGAACGAAAGGTTAGTAGATTAGTGCTGAAATTTTTTCAAGCAGTTTTAGAGTTGCTGCAGACCTACTCCTTCCTTACGATCGCTTCAGTCTGTTGGGTTCCTGGTTTGACATCACAAACACGCCCTGCATTCGGCCAGCCACTCCCCCGTTCCCCCAGGCACGCCTGCGTTTTTGCCTGACATGCTTGCGTTTTTTAGCACACTCCCGGAAAACGGCCAGTTACCCCCCCAGAAACACCCACTTCCTGTCAATCATTCAACGATCAACTGTGCGACTGGAAAGCGTTGCTAGACCTTGTGTGAAACTGCATAGTTTTGTGTGAAAGTACGTCGCGCATGCGCACTGCGGCCCGTACGCATGCGCAGAAATGCCAATTTTTAGCCTGATCGCTGCGCTGCGAACAACGGCAGCTAGCGATCAACTCGGAATGACCCCCAAATATTCATCCGGTAAAGCCTCCAATTTATTCCCAACTTATGCTGTGGACATATATGAAAGCATCCACATGGCGTCTCTTTATTTTTGTGCAAATTTAATAAGTTTAAACAATATTATGCCATGTTGGACATTTTCTCTTTGCATAGTCGCTGATACTTGGTGTATGAAATATTGTATTGTGAATCAAAAACGTGCTTGAGATAAGCATACAATCTACATAGATTGTAAGCTTGCGAGCAGGGCCTTCCTACCTCTATGTCTGTCTGTCTTTGCCCAGTTTTGTTCTATAACTGTTGTTCTAATTGTAAAGCGCAACGGAATATGCTGCGCTATATAAGAAACTGCTAATAAATAAAATAAATAAATACAGGGTGTTGCATGTTCACACCCACTCTATTAGAACCTTAGCATGCATGTTCTCTATCACTCCCACATTCTGCCCCTGTAAGCTGTCCCACTTAGTAAATAATACGTATACATAATCAAAAATGAAAAAAAGTCATAGTGGCTTTTTTTTTATTACTCTATTAAATTGGCTATCATCAATCAATAAAAATAATAAAATTAGGCAGGCAGGGGGCAGCCATTACTGTTGTGCCTAGGGGCGCCTCACCCCTAAATCTGCCCCTGGTAAGTACCCCTACTTATTATAGGAAAATATGGTAACCAGCCAACCAGTCAACAAATATTGCTCCTAAAGTACATATTTAAAATGTTTTGGGAAAAATACATAATTGGTTCTTAGGACGACAATTTCTTTTTATGTGATTTTATGTGTTTTGGCTGTTTCAAATAAAGCGGAAGAACAGTTTGTTACATGGCTTGTTGTCTAACTTTCCGGTCGCTGGTGGATGCATCTGTGGGCAGTAAATCAGTTTGTAAATATCAATAGCTGTAATAACTGTGCATCTGTCTATGAGAGAGAGGTTTAAAAAATTCCAATTCCTTTATATGAGCAAATTTTCTGCTATTAAGGCATAATAAAGCCAGCCGCACTAAGCTAACAGAACTCAAAGTCCATGATTTGCAGCCAAACATAACATTTCCATTTTTCCTTCTTTATTTTATGATTTGACAGAAAGGTGAAACAAAACTGTGATTCTGAAATATTTGATCTTGGTTTCTAAAGAAACAAACATTTCATCGGCTGTTGGGAGAAGGTTAAGTGTTGTTGAAAATCATTAATATACTACAAAAAAATATCATCAAAATATCACTTAGGCACAGGAACTATACAAATAAACACTCGAGAAAGGTCATAACCGAGCATCTAAAATGTATGAGCATTGTGGTGCTAGATGTTTGTTCTGAACTTTTCTTGGAAAAAGAATAGGGTTCTCATTTTTTTTTAGCAAAGTACCAAAAGAGTAGTAAAACCCTGTTTATCTGTTCCCCTCGGTCTTATAAAAGTTGGGCCCTTACATTGAGTCCTTGGATCCAAATACCCACAAGTCTCTGTTGCAGCTTTTTTGAACGCACTGGGGGGTATTCAATTGTTTGAAAAGTCAGTTGGGTGTCTGTTTTTCCTATCAAATAGACAGGAAAAAACAGACACCCAACCGACTTTTCAAACATTTGAATTCCCCCCACTGACTGGTTTCTATTGAGAGTCCACATAATTATAGTAATGGCACCTGTGACTTCTAGAGGTATATTCATACCTCCCAACTGTCTCGATTTACACGGGACAGTCCCGTTTTTTTGGGGACTGTCCCGCCCACGGCTGCAGTGTTCCACAGTGGGTGGGGGGGGGGGTGGGGGGGATTGGGAGGCTGCCTGTTACTTGCTGCTCTGCTGTAGAGCAGTGGTGAATAGACGCTGTGCAATGCACACACAGCGTCTATGCACGGAGACAAGAGGGACTGTGGGCATGCCAGCAGCTCACAGAGCACTGGTCATGCCCCCTCAATAACAGAAAATGGGGGCATGACTCACGATCGTGTCATTATCACAAGACCACGCCCCTTTTACAGAGGCTGCGCAGAATTCCCGCTTTAGAAATCCTGAAAGTTGGGAGGTATGTGTATTTACTAAAGTATGAGGGTTTTTTTTTTATAAGTGGAGATGTTGCCCATAACAACCAATCAGATTCTAGATATTATCTTCTAGAGGCAGCTTGATAAATGTTACGTTGAATCTGATTGGTTGCTGTGGGCAACATATCCACTTCTAAAAAACTCACACCTTAGTAAATATACGCCCTATTATGGTTGAATGCTCCCCCCAGTACCTTGTATCCTTACTCCCCCCCCAACCCCCCCAACCCCCATTCCTTTTGCATTTTTATTTAATAATTTTTTTATTTTATTTTTTTAATAAAGTCAGTAGTTTTATTTTATAAATGTGTACTGTTTTTCTTCATGGCTACAAAATACTTTAATTGTAGATCTTTGTAATATGTTTATTTTTTGCTGCTCGGTTTTGTCGACATGCTTTGCAGCCCTTATGTATGACGTGTACTGTTTTTGTCATTTATACTGAAAACTCAAAAAAAAATAGATAAAAAAAACCCCAAACCTGCTCGTCTTGAAACATTTAGAGCAAGGGAACTGGGCAGTAGCGAGGAGTACCGTACATGACAGAAGAGGTCTTGTTATGACTGGATGTTAGCATGACGCCACCAAGTATGTTCCTTCAGTGCAGAGAACCCTGGATATACAGTATTTTGTAAATGTGATGTGATTCAGCCAAAGCTTTCCTATCCCTCTAGGACCATACATGAAATAAATATCCATGCTCACAGAAGTTTCAATCAGTGCTTAAGGTGAAATGTTTTCTATTCATTGTAAAGTTTAATTTTCACATAATTATTTTTTGTAAACATTTAAATAGTCACTTATTTAGTCTACAGTATTTAGTGACTGATTTTGGGGTGGGTCCCCTTCATCTTGTGGGCCCTTAGACATTTGCCTATATAGCCAACCTGTAGTTACGCCATTGGAAACACCAAATTGTTTTGATTCCATTGCCCATGTAACTATGAAATATTTACCTGTAGCTCTTTGTACTCCAAAATCAGGAAAACACCAGACACACTTATCACAGTGACGGTAGCTCCCAGAAGAAAGATGCTTTGCTGGGGTAGATATCAGAGACACACCCCATCCAGCCAAGCTGCTCCTGACTGGATGAGATGTGAGGGACAAAGCTAAAGTTGAGAGGTTGGAGAATGTAGAATTGTGAGGGGCCGAGCTGAAGTCACAGAACTATATTAAGGATAAGGATCATATATTACCTTCAACTTGAAAGATTCTGCTGTCTCCTTTGGCAAAATATGGGCTCAATGGGTCAGCTTTTATTTAATCGGCCATTCAGGTAGATCTGTGGGGGTGAGTTAATGGACTAAATGAACATGACATCTCCAGCCATCCATATAGCAGACAGATGTTTCTTTATCCGCCCGCAAACGAACACCTACATCTCAGCATCTCCCAGCACAGATTCCTTGGCACTCTCCCACCTACATTTCTCCTGGCACCAGGGCCGTCTTTTCGTATGGGCTCAGTGGGCACTTGCCCAAGGGCCACAGGAGTATAAGGGCCATAGCCTGATAGCTGAGGGTCCCCTCTTTCCAGGGGTACCAGATTTTTGAAAATCGGCCCTAGGGAACCGGAGATATCCGACTTCAAAGCAGTGGTCCCCATCCAAGACTGTTAATTGCTCTTCCCAGCCAGATCTCTCAGGCTCTGTCTGACCTAGAGTTTTTCTGAGGGTATACTCCAAAAGCTGGGACTCTCCCCTTTTGGTAGACACTGTCAGCCTGTCTCTGCCATGCCCAGAATCAGAGATATCAGCCTTCCAGCAGCTGGTCCCTGTTCCAGCTCCACACGCCTGGTATTCAGTTTTATATATTCGTCAGTGGATTGCTCTGGCTCCTGAACTCTGATCCCCAAGTCCCCAGCACCTCCTGAAAGATGGGGCTCTCTAATTTGTTATCCCATTCAAAGCTAAGAAATATTTTTCCAGGAACCTGAGATATCTGCAGTCAAGCAAGCTGCCCTCCCACCGGAAAATGATGAATATTAAGCCCACTCCACTATCCACCCCTCCTCTACATATTAAACCACCCTGGAAGTCATGTACCAGAGCCTCTTCATTCAGACCAATGTCCCCTTCTACTGTTTAGTGCTCTCCCTCCCACCCCACCTGTGTAGTAAAGGAATAATTAGCAGAAATTACTTATCCAGGTCCTACATGCTGAGCGGAATATAGAACACCTCGTACCACCCGCGGGACATCAAAGCTGCCGCTGATAGCACCCCCCACCCTTACAGCTGGAGGACAGAAAGGGGCCCCAGTGCATTGCTGTGCCCAGAGGCCCACACTGCTGTTAAGATGGCCCTGCCTGGCACATACCCCTCCCCTGTTTTCCACCTGTCTCTTCCATCCCGCAGTACATTTTCCCACATGAACAGTGCTGAGACCCGGTCCTATATGATACAGCTTGCATACATTTAATATATTTCTTACGCGGACTACAGTAAATCCCCATATTTGTGTGATGACCATACTGAGGACTGTGACTGTCGTCAGTTTGGGCCATCTCAGAAATTAATTGTTAGTATATTTATCCATCTGAATAACGTCAGTTTGTTGCCATTTATAATATGATCAAAATATGCTCTAGGAATATGTTTATTATACTATGCATGTTACTGTATGTAATCAGCATACAGTACCTGTAGGCTGCTTCTGTCTGCATGTCCTGTGTTATGTAAAGCCCTGCAATCGTGCTTACAATCATAATTGTACACTATGGCCCTCAGTCCAAGTTGATCGCTCGCTAGCTGCTTTTAGCAGCAGTACAAACGCTAAGCCGCCGCCCTCTGGGAGTGTATCTTAGCTTAGCAGAAGTGCGAATGAAAAGGTTTGCCGCGCTGCTACAAAAAAGATTGTGCAGTTTCAGAGTAGCTCCAGACCTACTCTTAGCTTACGATCACTTCAGACTATTTAGTTCCTGTTTTGACATCACAAACACGCACTGCGGTCGCCCAGCCACGCCTACGTTTTTCCAGCCACTCCTGCGTTTTTATCTGGCATGCCTGAGTTTTTTCACACACTCCCCGAAAACGGTCAGATACCACCGAGAAACACCCACTTTTTGTCAATCACTCTGCGGCCAGCAGTGCGACTGAAAAGCGTCGCTAGAGCTTGTGTAAAACTGCATTGGCTATTGTGAAAGTACATCGCGCGTGCGCATTGAGCCGCATATGCATGCGCATAAGTGCCGAATTTTAGCCTGATCTCTGCTCTGCGAACGAAAGCAGCTAGCGATCAACTCGGAATGAGGGCCAATACTGTTGTGCTGTTTATAGAATGTGCATGATAAACAGAATTATTCCCCGTGGGGCTGCCATACAACAGTCATGTTTCTGAGTACATTTTTTATTTCTGTATGTGCAGACATTGCTAATGTACAGTATAGCAAGATGTAACACTTATCTATATAACAATCAGTGGTGTATCTAAATTATAATGGGTGCAGTGTGAGTGGTGCACACGGGGCCCACACCGCGCACACTACATCCATGTTTTTCAATACTTACCTCTCCGAAGTCTTGCGTTGGCAGAGGCAGCACTGCACAAATCATGGCAGCCATGTTCACGAAGATTTGCGAAGGCGCAGTAGAGTAAATTGGTTGGAAAATGTCTACTTTGCCATTTTCCTGGAGAGCTGCCTGTGCGCAGTATACTCTGTCACAGCGCCATAGTCACTTGCGCTGCTAGCTAGAGAGGAGGGGCCCCAGACGGAGAATGCACACGGGCATCCTACTTTCTTAATTCACCTCTGTGTCCGACTCATAATCAGGCCCCTACTGTATGTATGTATAAATACACCGAAAGCAGATTTTGCCGCTGCAGCATGTATATAATGATGGCTTACATTTTATGAAACATAGAACCACTTAGCCCATGTAGTATGCCCAAGTACACGCACACTAGGGTTAATTTTTGTTGGCAATTAACCTATCAGTATGTTTTTGGATTGTGGGCGGAAACTGGAGTACCCGGAGGAAACCCACACAGGCACTGGGAGAATATACAAACTCCACACAATTTGGGCCGTGGTGGGAACACTTTTCTACACACAACACACATATGAGTAGAGCCTGTTTCTTTCATAAAGATGTGTCATCATCACTGCTGATGTCATGCCAAACAGCCCCTCTTAGCGCGCCCTGTCCGGTTACACTCTGCTTATGTCAGGTGTCTATTTTTGCCAAAAACGCATCTTAGTCACAAACGCGATGCAACCAAGACTCACCAAGAGACTGCTGATTAATTTGATAAGCGACACTTATATCTGGGGGCGACTGAGTCTCTGAATCTGTACAGGAAGTGCTACAATGTAGCAGCCGCAGCTTTTTTCCGATACAAGTTCTGTTGCACTTCATATACAGACTCAGCAGTGGCGTGCGGTGAGGTCAGAGGCTGGTGAGGCACTACAGCCATAATGTCCGCCGAATCCTGCCGATGACCCCTACCACCGCCGAGCCAACTGCCTCTGAGCCGATGCCTGCTGCCACCGCCAATGGCTTACAAACTTGCCCACCATCAACTGACCCAGCCCTCTGCCACTAATTTGCATCTCAATCCGATGCCGCCAATGCCCGCTGCCTGCCTGCTCATCATACTTGTGATATATTGTACATTTTTATAGAAAAAAAATAAAAATTAGTGTTTGGGAAGGGAGTGGGAGGAGGACATGAATGCAATTTTGTTGTTCAGGGCTTCCATTAACTTAATGGAGAAAGGTCTGAATGGGTTAAAAAAAATGTGTGTGGTCCCCCTTCCTAAGTATAACCAGCCTTGGGCTCTTTGAGACGGTCCTGGTTGTTTAAATACTGGGAAAAAATTGGACAGGGGTTCCCCGTATTTAGACAACCAGCACCGGGCTCTTAGACTGGCCCTGGTTCCAAAAATATGGGGGACAAAAGATGTAGGGGTCCCCCGTATTTTTAAAACCAGCACCGGGCTCCACTAGCCAGGGACATAATGCCACAGCCGGGGGACACATTTATGTAGGTCCCTGCGGCCGTGGCATTACCCCCCCCAACTAGTCACCCCTGGCCGGGGTTCCCTGGAGGAGTGGGGACCCCTTAAATCAAGAGGTTCCCCCCCCTCCAGGCAACCAAGGGCCAGGGGTGAAGCCCAAGGCTGTCCCCAGCACCCCTGGGCAGTGGGTACCGGGCTGATAGCCATAAGTGTGTATAAAAAAGAATATTGTTTTTTTGTTGTGGAACTACAAGGCCCAGCAAGCCTCCCCCGCTTGCTGGTACTTGGAGAACCTCAAGTACCAGCATGCGGGGAAATAACGGGCCCGCTGGTACCTGTAGTCCTAGAACAAAAAAATACCCAAATAAAAACACAACACACACACCGTGAAAGTAAAAATTTATTAAAACACACTTACACACTCACACATACTTGTGAAAATGGATAACAGAAAAGTACCTTGGCGCCAACAAAGAATCAGCTGCACACAGGCTGGTCTAAAAGGTATCCCCAATACCAAGGATAAAATGGGTAAGGTGAAGTAAGACCAGATGTCGTGCGCTTATCAGATTAATGAAAAAAGGGGTACTTTCCTCACAAGTCTTCTGCTAAATACTTCATATAAATAGGATCCATATGTGGGAAAAAAACAGAATTCCAAATATAGTGTAGTATATTCTAAATTTGAAAAATGAGTATATACGGATGATGTCAATGAAAATAGATGGGGGATTACCAGAACTAAGTCCAATACAAGCTACGATATATGCCTCTCAAAAGTATTCCGCAGCTAGGATGATCGTGTGTCAATCCCCTCACAGGTCCTCTGTCGTCAACCTTTACCACAAACGCTCCCAGGAAACGAAATTCATATAGGGAAAACAGAATTCCAGATATAGTGTAGTAGGTTCAGAGAAAAGTAATTTTAATATATACAAATAAAAATTGGCAATACATAAAAGGTAATAGATGGAGAATTACCACAAATAATAATAAAATCAGCGTTGAATAATGAGTCTCACTGGAAAGAATACAGCTCAAATATCCCCTGATATAAAAAGGTAAAGTTGGAGGTTTACCGGATTTTCAAGAAATATGTGCCTTTGATGTTACGAGGAAGCTGGCTCCGGAACCCGTCTCCCAAAGTGACACACAGTTCCGTCCATCCGGTGAAGCTCTTTGCCACACAAGTTTCTCCTGTCATGCAGTGCCGACCGGTTTCGGGATCTCTCCCGTCATCAAGGCTGTATGAAAGGAGCTATGCTAAGTCTGGGCTATTTATGCTCTGTATGTAAATCACTTCCGGGTCAACAAGGTCACCTTGTATGTAAATCAGTTTCGGGTCAACAAGGTCACCTTGTATGTAAATCACTTCCGGGTCAACAAGGTCACCTATATATTCTTACATCAAGTTTTCCCTCCACAGATTTAAAATTGTTGTGTAGTCTAAACATAGCAGCTTTGCATAATAAAAACTATAAAACACAACCTATCTAAACTCAACTTTTAGTGGGAGGACCTAGCCCCCGTATTTCCGTACTTCCGATACACAAAATTTTAATAATACTGGGGATCTCATAATTTTATGTTAATATCACGTTGGTGGTACTCGTGGATTATTTACTTAAAAAAGCCTGCTCTAATAGATAGGTACGGGAGCGGCCGCGTGCTTAAGGTCCGTGGAACGCACCGCGGACCGCATTCCGGCTTTGACTCGTGCACTTCCTGTGTCGCGGCCGCGTGCTTCCGGTCCATGGAATGCACGTGGACCACATGACGGTCTTCTTTAGATTATCTCCCTCCGCTGTGTGGTCGCGTGCTTCCGGGCTTTGGAACGCACAGCAGACCACGCCTTGACTTTCTGCTTTTGAGACGTCCATATACACCCAGTTTTTTACAGCGCATATCAATCTGAAAAAAATGGGGGGAGGGGGGAGAGGAAACCACATTAATAACATTTCTTGAAGGGGGGGTCAAAATGAAACATATAAAATGGTAATGAAAATAAATGAGTTTGGTAGGGGTGCATAAAAGTATAGAGTAAAGATGATGAAAGCCCTTAATGATCCTTGGATAAAAATAACATGCAACATATACAAGAGTGGTATATAAGAATGAATATGATAGGGGTGTATACCAGTATAGCAATAGAATTTAGGATGAGTATTTAAATGTGAGTGAAATCTTATTAAGGTACATGTGGAGAGGAGTGGAATATTAGAATATGCTACAGGAACCACTTAAGTTCAAAGTCTGCGTTTAATCCATTCGGAATCAGACTTTTCAATTTATAGATCCATCTCATCTCAGTTCTTGCTAGTCGCGTTGTTTCATCTATATGTCTCCAGGTGTTTCTCACATTTTCAATGGCAAGGAATTGCAGAATGTGTTTGGTTGATAAATTATGTTTTTCTTTAAAATGACTGGACAAAGGATGAGTCATGACCCCTTTCTTTATATTTCTTACGTGTTCACCCAAGCGTGTCTTTAACGCTCTACTTGTTTTTCCTACATAAATTTTATGACAGCTACACTCAATCAGGTAAATCACGTTGGTGGTATGGCAGGTTATAAAATCATGGAGTTTGTACGTGACATTGTTTATGCTGAATTCCTCATATTTAGATTTTGTGGTTTGGATTTCACGGCAAGCTTGACAGGTTCCACATCTATAAAAGCCCTTACTCCTGATCGGATGTTTCTCTTTTGGTGGTAGTGCACTCTTTGTGAGTTTACTCTTCAAATTTGGTGCCTTCCGATAGATGAATTTGGGCTTTGCTGGTATAATATCTTTGAGTAGTAGGTCTCTCTGTAATAAATGCCAATGTTTTTTCACTATCAATTCAATTTTTTTATGTTGGTGTGTGAATTGCGTAATAAAAGCAAGTTTGTGGACATCTTCTTCAGCAATTTTCTTGTTTTGTACTTTAAGAAGTTCTTCTCAGTCCTTTTCCATGACTTCTTCTTTGAATCTTTTTAATCTGTCCTTGTCATATCCCTTATCCTCGAATCATTTTCTCATTTGTTCAATTTGTACCTCGCAGACACTTTTCTTGCTGCAATTTCTTCTCAATCTGAGGAATTGACTCTTCGGTACACTGTTTATCCAATTTGCATGGTGTTCGCTTGACATCTCAATGTAGTTATTAGCATCAGTGGGTTCCTTGTAGCATTTAGTCTCTATTTGGTCCTCTTCTATATAGATGTGAAGATCCAGGAAATGTAATTCTTTTTGGCTGATTGTAAAACTAAGAGTCAAATTGAAGTTGTTATTGTTCAGTGATTGGCAATATTGTCCTAAAATTCCTCCTTAGAACCTTCCCAGAAAAAGATGACGTCATCTATATATCTGTACCATGTTTTCATTATGTTCTTGTAGTTGTGATCCGTTTTTACCTGTTTCTCCTCCCAAAATGACATGTACAAATTAGCGAAACTAGGCGCAAATTTAGTGCCCATCGCTGTCCCAACCAGTTGATTGTAATATGTGCCATTAAAATTAAAGTAGTTATTTTTCAATATGAATGTAATACCTTGCAGAAGCAGATCTTTTTTATTTTCAGTATAGTCTGTCTTGTCTAGGTAGTATTTGACTGCCTCTAGACCCTTTTCATGCGGAATGTTCGTGTACAAGGCTTCTACATCTGCTGTCACCATATGCATGCTGTATTGAGGGGAACAACAGCATGCATATGGTGACAGCAGATGTAGAAGCCTTGTACACGAACATTCCGCATGAAAAGGGTCTAGAGGCAGTCAAATACTACCTAGACAAGACAGACTATACTGAAAATAAAAAAGATCTGCTTCTGCAAGGTATTACATTCATATTGAAAAATAACTACTTTCATTTTAATGGCACATATTACAATCAACTGGTTGGGACAGTGATGGGCACTAAATTTGCGCCTAGTTTCACTAATTTGTACATGTCATTTTGGGAGGAGAAACAGGTAAAAACGGATCACAACTACAAGAACAAAATGAAAACATGGTACAGATATATAGATGATGTCATCTTTTTCTGGGAAGGTTCTAAGGAGGAATTAGAACAATATTGCCAATCACTGAACAATAACAACTTCAATTTGACTCTTAGTTTTACAATCAGCCAAAAAGAATTACATTTCCTGGATCTTCACATCTATATAGAAGAGGACCAAATAGAGACTAAATGCTACAAGGAACCCACTGATGCTAATAACTACATTGAGATGTCAAGCGAACACCATGCAAATTGGTTAGACAGTGTACCGAAGAGTCAATTCCTCAGATTGAGAAGAAATTGCAGCAAGAAAAGTGTCTGCGAGGTACAAATTGAACAAATGAGAAAAGGATTCGAGGATAAGGGATATGACAAGGACAGATTAAAAAGATTCAAAGAAGAAGTCATGGAAAAGGACCGAGAAGAACTTCTTAAAGTACAAAACAAGAAAATTGCTGAAGAAGATGTCCACAAACTTGCTTTTATTACGCAATTCAAACACCAACATAAAAAAATTGAATTGATAGTAAAAAAACATTGGCATTTATTACAGAGAGACCTACTACTCAAAGATATTATACCATCAAAGCCCAAATTCATCTATCGGAAGGCACCGAATTTGAAGAGTAAACTCACAAAGAGTGCACTACCACCAAAAGAGAAACATCCGATCAGGAGTAAGGGCTTTTATAGATGTGGAACCTGTCAAGCTTGCCGTGAAATCCAAACCACAAAATCTAAATATGAGGAATTCAGCATAAACAATGTCACGTACAAACTCCATGATTTTATGACATGCCATACCACCAACGTGATTTACCTGATTGAGTGTAGCTGTCATAAAATTTATGTAGGAAAAACAAGTAGAGCGCTAAAGACACGCTTGGGTGAACACGTAAGAAATATAAAGAAAGGGGTCATGACTCATCCTTTGTCCAGTCATTTTAAAGAAAAACATCATTCATCAACCAAACACATTCTGCAATTCCTTGCCATTGAAAATGTGAGAAACACCTGGAGACATAGAGATGAAACAACGCGACTAGCAAGAACTGAGATGAGATGGATCTATAAATTGAAAAGTCTGATTCCGAATGGATTAAACGCAGACTTTGAACTTAAGTGGTTCCTGTAGCATATTCTAATATTCCACTCCTCTCCCCATGTACCTTAATAAGATTTCACTCACATTTAAATACTCATCCTAAATTCTATTGCTATACTGGTATACACCCCTATCATATTCATTCTTATATACCACTCTTGTATATGTTGCATGTTATTTTTATCCAAGGATCATTAAGGGCTTTCATCATCTTTACTCTATACTGTTATGCACCCCTACCAAACTCATTTAATTTCATTACCATTTTATATGTTTCATTTTGACCCCCTATCAAGAAATGTTATTTATGTGTTTTCCCCTCCCCCCCCCTTTTTTTTCAGATTGATATGCGCTGTAAAAAACTGGGTGTAAATGGACGTCTCAAAAGCAGGAAGTCAAGACGTGGTCTGCTGTGCGTTCCATAGCCCGGAAGCACGCGACCACACAGCGGAGGGAGATAATCAAAAGAAGACCGTCATGTGGTCCACGTGCATTCCATGGACCGGAAGCACGCGGCCCCGACACAGGAAGTGCACGAGTCAAAGCCGGAATGCGGTCCGCGGTGCGTTCCACGGACCGGAAGCACGCGGCCGCTCCCGTACCTATCTATTAGAGCAGGCTTTTTTAAGTAAATAATCCACGAGTACCACCAACGTGATATTAACATAAAATTATGAGATCCCCAGTATTATTAAAATTTTGTGTATCGGAAGTACGGAAATACGGGGGCTAGGTCCTCCCACTAAAAGTTGAGTTTAGATAGGTTGTGTTTTATAGTTTTTATTATGCAAAGCTGCTATGTTTAGACTACACAACAATTTTGAATCTGTGGAGGGAAAACTTGATGTAAGAATATATAGGTGACCTTGTTGACCCGGAAGTAATTTTCATACAAGGTGACCTTGTTGACCCGGAACTGATTTACATACAAGGTGACCTTGTTGACCCGGAAGTGATTTACATACAGAGCATAAATAGCCCAGACTTAGCATAGCTCCTGTCATACAGCCTTGATGAAGGGAGAGATCCCGAAACCGGTCGGCACTGCATGACAGGAGAAACTTGTGTGGCAAAGAGCTTCACCGGATGGATGGAACTGTGTGTCACTTTGGGAGACGGGTTCCGAAGCCAGCTTCCTCGTAACATCAAAGGCACATATTTCTTGAAAATCCGGTAAACCTCCAACTTTACCTTTTTATATCAGGGGATATTTGAGCTGTATTCTTTCCAGTGAGACTCATTATTCAACGCTGATTTTATTATTATTTGTGGTAATTCTCCATCTATTACCTTTTATGTATTGCCAATTTTTATTTGTATATATTAAAATTACTTTTCTCTGAACCTACTACACTATATCTGGAATTCTGTTTTCCCTATATGAATTTCGCTTCTGGGGAGCGTTTGTGGTAAAGGTTGACGACAGAGGACCTGTGAGGGGATTGACACACGATCATCCTAGCTGCGGAATACTTTTGAAAGGCATATATTGTGGCTTGTATTGCACTTAGTTCTGGTAATCCCCCATCTATTTTCATTGACATCATCCGTATATACTCATTTTTCAAATTTAGAATATACTACACTATATTTGGAATTCTGTTTTTTTCCCACATATGGATCCTATTTATATGAAGTATTTAGCAGAAGACTTGTGAGGAAAGTACCCTTTTTTCATTAATCTTATAAGTGCACGACATCTGGTCTTACTTCACCTTACCCACTCACACATACTTACCTACATCCCACGCCGGTCACGTCCACTTGTCCATGTAGAATCCAATAGGTGGTTCCTGTAAAAATGAGAGAGAGATTACTTACCTACATCCCACGCCGGTCACGTCCACTTGTCCAATAGAATCCAATAAGGCCGGTACCTGTCAAAATGAAAATTATACTTACAAACATAGTAATCCACAGGAGGAGAGAGAGAAATTAATGAATATTATACACTCGCTGATGCGGGAGGACGTTAGCACAGACAGGGAAGAGTGCTGCTGCTAGCTGGGATGATGGAGCAGGCGCCCCCGATAGTTGTGAGCCTAGTAGCTGTACCCCTAGTAGCTTTGCCCCCTGTAGCAGTGCCACGAGTAGTTGTGACCCCTGTAGTTGTGCCCCCAGTCGCTGTGCCCCCAGTAGCAGTCCCCCGAGTAGTTGTGACCCCTGTAGTTGTACCCCCAGTCGCTGTGCCCCTTGTAGCTGTGCCCCCTGTAGCTTTGCCCCTTGTGGCTGTGCCCCCAGTAGTTGTGACCCCTGTAGCTGTGCCCATTGTAGCTGTGCCCCTTGTAGCAGTGCCCTGAGTAGTTGTGCCCCCAGTCGCTGTGGCCCCTGTAGCTTTGCCCCCAGTCGCTGTACCCCCAGTAGTTGTGACCCCAGTCGCTGTGCCCCTTGTAGCTTTGCCCCAAATAGATGTGCCCCCTAGCTGTGCCCCGAGTAGTTGTGCCCCCTGTTGCTATGCCCCCTGTAGCTTTGCCCCCTGTGGCTGTGACCCCAGTCACTGTGCACCCTGTTGCTTTGCCCCCAGTAGCTGTGCCCCCAGTACCTGTGACCCCAATCACTGTGCCCCTGGTAGCTTTGCCCCCAATAGCTGTGCCTCGAGTAGTTGTGCCCCCTGTCGCTGTGCCCCCTGTAGCTTTGCCCCCAGTAGCTGTGACCCCAGTTGCTGTTCACCCTGTAGCTTTGCCCCCAGTAGCTGTGACCCCAGTAGCTGTGACCCCTGTAATTGTGCCGCCAGTTGCTGTGTCCCTTGTAGTTGTGCCCCCCAGTTGCTGTGCCCCTTGTAGTTGTGCCCCCCCGTTGCTGTGCCCCTTGTAGTTGTGCCCCCCAGTTGCTGTGCCCCCCAGTTGCTGTGCCCCCCAGTTGCTGTGCCCCTTGTAGTTGTGCCCCCCAGTTGCTGTGCCCCTTGTAGTTGTGCCCTCCAGTTGCTGTGCCCCTTGTAGTTGTGCCCCTTTTGCTGTGCCCCTTATAGTTGTGCCCCTGTTGCTGTGCCCCTTGTTGTTGTGCCCCCCAGTTGCTGTGCCCCTTATAGTTGTGCCCCTGTTGCTGTGCCCCTTGTAGTTGTGCCCCCCAGTTGCTGTGCCCCTTGTAGTTGTGCCCCTTGTAGTTGTGCCCCCCAGTTGCTGTGCCCCTTGTAGTTGTGCCCCCCAGTTGCTGTGCCCCTTGTTGTTGTGCCCCCCAGTTGCTGTGCCCCTTATAGTTGTGCCCCTGTTGCTATGCCCCTTGTAGTTGTGCTCCTTTTGCTGTGCCCCTTATAGTTGTGCCCCTGTTGCTGTGCCCCTTATAGTTGTGCCCCTGTTGCTGTGCCCCTTGTTGTTGTGCCCCCCAGTTGCTGTGCCCCTGTTGCTCTGCCCCCAACACAAACACATAAAAAAAAAACCACACACATATACTTACCGCTCCTGCAGCGCTGTCCTCCGTCTCCGCCCGCCGGCTCGTCTCTGCTGTACTATGGGAGAGACGTCATGACTCATGACATCTCTCCCATAGTAGCGCCGCTCAGACACTAGGGGTCAATTATGACCTCTGGTGTCCGTCAGCGGCGCTGGCTGCAGCGGGCGCCCACACAGCCCACGGCGCCGGCTGCAGCCGGGAAGGGGGATCACTAGTGATTGGACAGCGGATTCAGCACTGGATCCGCTGGGCCAATCACATCTGGGGCACTGACAGGGGCGTGCATTCATCGGGGCTGAATGCACGCCCCTGTCATTGCGGCACCAGTATAGGTGCCGCTTCCCCATTCATTTTCAATGGGCTTTATGAAGCCACTCCCCTATTTTCACCCGGGGCGCCACAAGGGCTAGAACCAGCCCTGCGTGCCAGGCATCCCGTGCTATGTGGCATATTGAGGCTAGATGTATAACAAATAGTTAAAATGTCACCCATAGCTTCCCAGTGTGCTTTTTCTTGGGATCCCATGGCAGAGTATGATTGCAGACTAGCAAGAACAGCAGTTTTGGTAAAGCAATCCAGCACACAATGTACTATATGCAACTACACAAGCCCCCTGATTTAAAAAACAAAATATTGTGGTTTATCTGATATGTGATTTAAACCTTGATGGACCGCCGGTGAACCCTGAATTGTAATCCATCAGAACACATGGATATATTTATTCTGAAGTTTTGTGGCTTCCCAAACATCATCTGTGGAAATGTTGTAGGATTCGTCGTTCTGTTTTTCCATTATATTTTGCCAGTTTTTTCTTTATCTGATACACAGCATCAATTTAGTAAAGTGCCTTGAGTTTTATTTTGCTTTGCAGTCTTATGTCCGTGATAAAATTCCCTGCTCTGCGCATTTCATCCAGCGCGGTCTTCCTCACAAAATCACAATAACGATGTATTTCCTTTTTTATTTTTAAAAACTGCATTCCTCCCACTTCCTCCCTTCGTTATATTTCCCTATATTTTATCCAAAGAGTAAATTAGTATACAGAAAACATATAACCATAATTATTTCACAAAGTATTTGTGAGCTGCTGGTGTATAAATAACATAAAACAGTTTTTTTTAATTTTCATTCCGCAAATTTATGTCAATGTTAATTGAAGGTTATCTACAAAACAACCCTTTATCTTTTCACACTATGTAATTGCTATTTTACGACAAAGCATATGGTATTAGTTTATCAGGAAAGGAGGGTGAATTAGCTTTAATATAAAAAAAAAAACATACAAACAGATCATTTTTTGTAAAAACATTTAAGGGGTGCTTTTTAGTAGCTAGCTACTGTGTACATGTTTTAATAATAACCTTTAATTATCTTTAGGAGAACTGGGATGAAGAATAGAGGTACTGTAGCATACACCCAAGGGCGTAGCTACCATAGGTGCAGGGAGTGCAGCTGCTATGGGGTCCAGAGCAGAAAGAGGCCCACCTTCCCTGTCACAGTTACATGTGTTATATAAATTTTTCATCATTGGTTGGCACACAGGGGCCCTTACACACTTTTGTCTTGGGACCTACAATATATATAATTAAAGCCAGATCTGCTCATTATAAAGAGGTATAAAATGAACTGGAGGGCATTATATATAATGTTACATAATATGAACTGGTGCACTGTAATCAGTGTCGGATTGGGGCATGAAGGACCTACTGGAGAAATGCAGTGGAAAAAGCCCATGTTTAGTGGTGTGACTATTCTCTAGAAAGGCTTAGCTAACCATTAGAGAGTGCATGGGCTGGTCTCATTGATAAATATACACCATAGTCCTGTGCAGTATAAGGTAACATATGTTTAATGTATAATTTAAGTGCAAAGTCTGGAACCTGATCCCTAGAGGAAGAGGCGGGCCCCCAGGCAGTGGGGCCTACCAGGAGTTCCCCCTGTACCCCTGTGCGGCAGCTCAACCCTGACTATAATGTAGCACAATATGAAGTGGAGGCACTGTATTTCATAATGTGAATTGGGAGTACTGTGTTTGATAATGTGTACCGGCTGCCCTACAATGTGACATAACATGATCTAGGGTACTACTATGGTTCATAAAATAAACTAGAGCACTATTATGGGGCATGCAGTTAACAGCTGCTGCAGAGACGTGTCTCTCTAGAAGTATTGGGACAGGGGCCCCATTCAAAATGTTGCTATGGGGCCCACAAAGTTCTGGCTATGCCCCTGCATACACCTATTCACCAGCATTCAGGGCAAACACTGAACAAAGCAACATTGTCACGATCCGGGTATCTGGACGCCATTTCTTACCTATCAGATGCCTCCTAAGGCTGGCTCAGCGCTCCAGGACCGGATCCCATCTGTTATCCTGATGTGCACATTCCCGCATCCTCTCCTGTCTCTCTGAACGCAGTCACAGTAACGCCTTATACATCTGGCATGGCGTCTCCCGCGGCCTCCGCCGCCGTCCCTGAGCTTCTGCATTCAGAGTGGCAATTACGTCAGCCGTGGCCTCCGCTGTGTCCGCGTGGTCGGATGTGCATCTGTCAGCCTGGCGTCTCCTGTCTCCGGTGGCCGGCGCCGCCATTACTGTTTTCCAGACCACATGGATTACAATCCAAACTTCCCTCCAAGTGTCTGCATGGGCGCAGCCATCTTGGATTCTGTCAGCTGATCATTCCTACCAATCCGTTGTCAGTATTATTAATTTGCATAATTGCCTAGCCAATGCCTTCCTTTCTGCAGGTATAAATAGGTTGTGCCTGAGCAAGGAAGGCGTCAGTGCTTTGGTTGTCAAACCTAGTTCCAGTTTGTCTCTCTTCTGTGAATGTCTTCCAGGTTCCAGCTCCTGTCTCCAGACTTCTGCTATAGAGACCCGCACCAGCATTCCATCTGCGGTGTAGCCTGACTCTCCGATCCATTCTGGACTCACCTGTTTCCAGCTACAACATCACCTGCTTCCAGCTCAGCTTCCAGCAGTGTACAGCTTCTCTTAAAGGGCCGGTGTCCTTTCTGCAGTTTACCACTCTCCACCGGTATTATTATTTCTCCGCTCTCAAGTTCTACATTTCAGTTCATATTTCATCGCTCCCAAGTTCATTTATTATTTAACTGGTTCCAGCCAGTATCCACTCCGTGCCAACACCTGTCTGGTTCTAACCAGTACCCACAGCAGCATTTTATCTACAGCAGTCCAGCTTTCCCTGGAACACCAGCTGGTACGACCCTGGGCTTTCCTCATTGCTACAGTTGAGCCTGGTAAGGACTTTCCAACTTGCAGATAATAAGAACTGTCTCATACCACCAGAGCTCTGTGGCCCCTGCCACCCTGTAGTACCCAGGAACTGTATTATTATTTCTCTGCTGATTTTTATGTTACTTTTTACTGCTACTGTGATGCATGGAGTTTGTCATAAATAAATATCATTGACTTTTACTCAAGTTGTCGTGGTCACGCCTTCGGGCGGTTTCTCTTCATGTTACTTACATGTCCAGGGGTCTGATACAACCTCCCAGGTTCCGGTACATCTCAGCCCCTACAACTGAGGCTGCCTTCCGTCAGCTCAGGCCCTCAGTTGTGACAGTAAGCACTGACCAAATGAATCCAGCCGGAGACCAGGATCAAGCGGCCAGGCCGATGCAAGAACTGGCAGCCCGACTTGAACATCAGGAGGCTGCACAGGGCCACATCATCCACTGTCTCCAGGAATTCTCTACTCGGCTGGATGGGATTCAGACAACTCTCCGTGGATCAGGCGCATCTGGGGCGTCAACCACAGTGACTCCAACTATAACCCCACCCACCTTACCCGTTTCTGCTCCACGTCTTCATCTTCCAACGCCAGTAAAATTTGACGGATCTCCAAGATTCTGCAGGGGATTTCTCAACCAGTGTGAGATTCAGTTTGAGCTACAACCTGGCAATTTTCCCAGTGACCGTACAAAAATTGCCTACATCATCTCACTTCTCAGTGGCTCAGCCCTTGACTGGGCATCACCGTTATGGGAGAGGTCCGACACCCTGCTATCTTCTTACACTGCATTCGTGTCAACATTCAGGCGCATCTTCGACGAGCCAGGCCGGGTAACTTCAGCTTCGTCTGAGATTCTCCGTTTACGCCAGGGATCACATACTGTAGGACAATATCTTATACAGTTCCAGATCCTGGCATCTGAACTGGCATGGAACGACGAGGCCCTGTATGCTGCATTCTTGCATGGTTTATCCGAGCGTATTAAAGATGAGTTAGCTACCAGAGACTTACCCTCCAAGTTAGATGAGCTAATCTCACTTTGTACAAAAGTTGACTTACGTTTCAGAGAGAGAGCAACTGAGCGTGGAAGATCATCTGCTCCAAAATCTTCTGCTCCTCCTCCTCGCCAACTGTCACCAACTAAAGATGAACCCATGCAAATTGGCCGTTCCCGTTTAACTCCTGCTGAGCGCCGAAGACGTCTCTCTGAGTCTCTCTGTCTGTATTGTGCAGCCCCGTCTCACACTATTCATGCCTGTCCCAAACGTCCGGGAAACTTCAAATCCTAGCTCGCCAAGGAGAGGGCCGGCTAGGAGTAATGATCTCCTCTCCATCTCCTCAAGATTGTAATCTCCCAGTCTCGCTTCAAGTTGCTCAACGTTATCAGAAAGTCATTGCCCTCCTGGATTCCGGAGCAGCTGGGAACTTTATTACCGAAGCCTATGTTAAACGGTGGTCCCTAACCACCGAGAGACTTCCTTCCTCCTTTTCCTTAACTGCCGTGGATGGCAGTAACATTTTTGATACAGTTATTGCTCTAAGGACTCTACCAGTTCGTCTGAGAGTGGGAGTTCTTCATTCCGAACTTATTTCACTTTTAGTGATTCCAAGAGCCACACATCCTGTGGTCCTGGGCCTTCCATGGCTCCGTCTTCACAATCCTACAATTGATTGGACGACTACGCAAATCCTGGCATGGGGTCCCTCCTGTGCTGAGACATGTTTGTTTAAAGTGTTGCCTGTCTGTTCTTCCTCCCCCAGGTCGTCTGATGTTCCACCTCCTCCATATCAAGATTTCACGTATGTGTTCAGTAAAGCTTCTGCTGATATCCTTCCTCCTCATAGAGAATGGGACTGCCCGATTGATCTCGTTCCAGGGAAGGTTCCACCTCGAGGCCGAACTTATCCGTTGTCTCTGCCCGAGACGCATTCTATGGAGGAATACATTAAAGAGAACCTAGCAAAGGGGTTCATTCGACCTTCTTCTTCTCCAGCCGGCGCAGGCTTCTTTTTTGTAAAAAAAAAAGATGGTGGTCTGCGGCCGTGCATCGACTACAGAGGTTTGAACGACATTACCATCAAGAACCGCTATCCTTTACCCCTGATTACTGAGCTCTTTGACAGAGTTAGCGGAGCTACCATCTTTACAAAGCTGGACTTGAGAGGTGCATACAATCTCATCCGGATCCGTGAGGGTGACGAGTGGAAGACCGCATTTAACACCCGTGACGGACATTATGAGTACCTCGTCATGCCCTTCGGATTGAGCAATGCTCCAGCTGTCTTCCAGCATTTCGTCAATGAGATCTTCAGAGACATTCTATACCGTCATGTCGTGGTCTATCTAGATGATATCCTCATTTTTGCCAACAATTTAGAGGAACATCGTTTTTGGGTAAAGGAGGTTCTGTCCCGTCTCCGTGTCAGTCATCTCTATTGCAAATTAGAGAAATGCGTCTTTGAAGTCAAGTCCATTCCGTTTCTAGGGTACATTGTGTCCGGTTCCGGACTAGAGATGGATCCTGAGAAACTACAAGCAATCCAGAATTGGCCGGTACCCTTAACCCTCAAAGGGGTCCAGAGGTTCTTAGGGTTCGCCAATTATTACCGAAAGTTTATACGAGACTTTTCCACCATTGTGGCGCCTATTACTGCTTTCACCAAGAAGGGTGCTAACCCATCCAAGTGGTCTGAAGAAGCCATGCAAGCTTTTCATCTTTTAAAACAGAGGTTCATCTCTGCGCCTGTCCTAAAACAGCCTGACATCGACTCTCCTTTCATCCTAGAGGTGGATGCCTCCTCCGTTGGAGTAGGAGCGGTGTTATCTCAGAGGGCTAAAGATGGCCATTTACATCCTTGCAGTTTCTTCTCACGGAAGTTCTCCCCAGCGGAGCGCAACTATGCCATTGGCGACCAGGAGTTGCTAGCCATCAAGCTCGCTCTAGAGGAGTGGAGATATCTGTTGGAGGGAGCTTCTCATTCAATCACCATCCTTACAGACCACAAGAACCTTCTATATCTGAAAGGCGCACAATGTCTCAACCCTCGTCAGGCCAGATGGGCACTTTTCTTTTCCAGGTTCGACTTTAAACTCCAGTTCTGTCCGGGCTCTCAGAATCGCAAGGCCGATGCCCTTTCCCGCTCATGGGAGCAAGAAAATGAGTCAGAGTCTTCAGACAAGCATCCTATTATAAGTCCGTTGGCATTCTCCACGGTAGGGATGGACTCTACGCCCCCATCAGGGAAAAGTTTTGTGAAGCCGACACTAAGGAAGAAGCTCATGGATTGGGCCCATGCTTCCCGCTTTGCCGGACATACAGGTATCCAAAAAACCCTGGAGTTTATCTCTAGGTCCTATTGGTGGCCAACTCTGAAAAAGGACGTTTTGGAGTTTATTGCATCTTGCCCAAAGTGTGCTCAACATAAAGTATCCCGCCAGTCGCCTGCGGGGCAACTGGTTCCACTATCTGTTCCCCGTCGACCATGGACCCATTTGTCGATGGATTTTATTACAGATTTGCCCATGTGCAACAAGTTTAATACCATCTGGGTGGTAGTTGACCGGTTCACCAAGATGGCACACTTCATTCCTCTCACCGGTCTTCCGTCAGCTTCCAAGTTGGCTCAAGTATTCATACAAGAGATCTTTCGACTCCACGGTCTTCCAGAAGAAATTATCTCAGATCGAGGAGTTCAATTCACAGCCAAATTCTGGCGAAGTTTATGTCAAGCCCTCCAAGTCAAGCTAAAGTTTTCCACGGCTTACCATCCTCAGACCAATGGTCAAACTGAGAGGGTGAATCAGGACTTGGAGTCCTTCCTCCGCATCTATGTGTCCTCCTCTCAAGATGACTGGGTTCAATTACTTCCCTGGGCCGAGTTCTGTCATAACAACCAGTATCATTCTTCATCTTCTTCAACACCATTCTTCACCAACTTTGGATTCCACCCTAAAGTCCCTGAGTTCCAACCGCTTCCAGCAACTTCTGTTCCCGCAGTGGATATCACCTTGCATCAGTTTGCCAATATCTGGAAGAGCGTACGATCAGCTCTGCTCAAGGCATCGTTCAGGTACAAGAAGTTTGCGGATAAGAAGCGTCGAGCAGTTCCTGCTCTCAAGGTGGGTGATCGGGTATGGTTATCCACGAAGAATTTGAGGTTAAGAGTTCCCAGTATGAAGTTTGCACCTCGCTACATCGGTCCTTTTAAAATTAATCAAGTCATCAATCCTGTTGCTTACAGACTCCAGTTGCCTCCCTTCTTAAAGATACCCAGGACATTCCATGTTTCCCTGTTGAAACCGCTAATCTTGAATCGGTTTCATTCCTCACTTCCTCCAACTCCGAAAGTCCAAACTCAACGAGGCGTTGAGTATGAAGTAGCCAAGATCCTGGACTCACGTCACCGTTACGGTCAACTTCAGTATCTTATTGACTGGAAGGGTTATGGCCCTGAGGAACGTTCATGGACCAATGCTTCTGATGTCCATGCTCCTGCCTTGGTCCGGAGATTCCATTCCAAGTTTCCTCAAAAGCCAAAGAAGTGTCCTGGGGCCACTCCTAAAGGGGGGGGGGGGGGGTGCTGTCACGATCCGGGTATCTGGACGCCATTTCTTACCTATCAGATGCCTCCTAAGGCTGGCTCAGTGCTCCAGGACCGGATCCCATCTGTTATCCTGATGTGCACATTCCCGCATCCTCTCCTGTCTCTCTGAACGCAGTCACAGTAACGCCTTATACATCTGGCATGGCGTCTCCCGCGGCCTCCGCCGCCGTCCCTGAGCTTCTGCATTCAGAGTGGCGATTACGTCAGCCGCGGCCTCCGCTGTGTCCGCGTGGTCGGATGTGCATCTGTCAGCCTGGCGTCTCCTGTCTCCGGTGGCCGGCGCCGCCATTACTGTTTTCCAGACCACATGGATTACAATCCAAACTTCCCTCCAAGTGTCTGCATGGGCGCTGCGCATCTTGGATTCTGTCAGCTGATCATTCCTACCAATCCGTTGTCAGTATTATTAATTTGCATAATTGCCTAGCCAATGCCTTCCTTGCTGCAGGTATAAATAGGTTGTGCCTGAGCAAGGAAGGCGTCAGTGCTTTGGTTGTCAAACCTAGTTCCAGTTTGTCTCTCTTCTGTGAATGTCTTCCAGGTTCCAGCTCCTGTCTCCAGACTTCTGCTATAGAGACCCGCACCAGCATTCCATCTGCGGTGTAGCCTGACTCTCCGATCCATTCTGGACTCACCTGTTTCCAGCTACAACATCACCTGCTTCCAGCTCAGCTTCCAGCAGTGTACAGCTTCTCTTAAAGGGCCGGTGTCCTTTCTGCAGTTTACCACTCTCCACCGGTATTATTATTTCTCCGCTCTCAAGTTCTACATTTCAGTTCATATTTCATCGCTCCCAAGTTCATTTATTATTTAACTGGTTCCAGCCAGTATCCACTCCGTGCCAACACCTGTCTGGTTCTAACCAGTACCCACAACAGCATTTTATCTACAGCAGTCCAGCTTTCCCTGGAACACCAGCTGGTACGACCCTGGGCTTTCCTCATTGCTACAGTTGAGCCTGGTAAGGACTTTCCAACTTGCAGATAATAAGAACTGTCTCATACCACCAGAGCTCTGTGGCCCCTGCCACCCTGTAGTACCCAGGAACTGTATTATTATTTCTCTGCTGATTTTTATGTTACGTTTTACTGCTACTGTGATGCATGGAGTTTGTCATAAATAAATATCATTGATTTTTACTCAAGTTGTCGTGGTCACGCCTTCGGGCGGTTTCTCTTCATGTTACTTACATGTCCAGGGGTCTGATACAACCTCCAAGGTTCCGGTACATCTCAGCCCCTACAACTGAGGCTGCCTTCCGTCAGCTCAGGCCCTCAGTTGTGACAAACATACACCCCTTTCACACTGCCAATGCCGGATCCTACCCAGGAATTGGAAACGTGTCCTTCCCGGGTGGGATCTGGCTTTGGACGCTGCTGCAGGCTTCCCCGACCCGGCAATATGCTGGGCGGGTTGCAAAACAGGCGGGGGGCGGAGCCGGCAGTGGGGGTGGAGGCGGCGCTGGGAGATGAGATCATCTCCGCGCCATCTCTCCCTGTTGTAGTGAATGGGTCCCAGGTCGCATCGACCCGGGAACCCGTTCACGCTGCCATTGACCCGGTATTCAACCCGGGTATAACACTGCTTTATTCCCGGGTTGAATTGCCAGGTCAGGTGACCCGGGATTTTGGCTATGCCCCTTTCACACCGCACGCTGACCCGTGTCGACCCGACAATATGCGATACCTGGTTATTTGTGAGGTATGAAAGGGGTAATACTAATCAATTGGACAACGCCACCCGTATTTTCATTTGCTTATCTCTTGAGATTTTCAATTATCTCTACAGTAAACAAAATAAATATCCATTGAGTGGCGGTTCTGTGGGTGAAAACTACTTGTAGAGTGGTCAGACTGTTTGATAGGCATTATTATTATTACAATTTATTTATTATTACAATTTATTTATATAGTGCACACATATTCCGCAGTGCTTTACTGAGAATTTTTTGCCCATTCACATCAGTCTCTGCCCCAGTGGAGCTTACAATCTATATTCCCTACCACATGTACACGCAGACACATTCATACTAGGGTTAATTTTGTTGGGAGCCAATTAACCTACCAGTATACTTTTGGATTGTTGGAGGAAACCAGAGTGCCCGGAGGAAACCCACGCAAGTACAGGGAGAATATACAAACTCCACACAGTTAGGGTCATGGTGGGAATCGAACCCATGACCTCAGTGTTGTGAGGCGGTAATGCTAACCATTACACCATCCGTAATTACCTCAAACAACCATGAGCCTAATTCAGAACTGATCGCTAGCAAGCGATTTTTGCACTGCTGCAATCAGATAGTCGCCGCCTACAGGGGGAGTGCATTTTAGCTGTGCAAATGTGCTAACGCATGTGTAGCAGATCTGTGCAAACAGATTTTGTGCAGTCTCTGCGCAGCCCAGGACTTACTCAGCCGCTGCAATCACATCAGCCTGTCCGGGACCGGAATTGATGTCAGACACCCACCCTGCAAATGCATGGACACGCCTGCGTTTTTTCCAGACACTCCCTGAAAACGATCAGTTGACACCCACAAACGCCTTCTTCCTGTCAATCTCCTTGCGATCACCTGTGTGAATGGATCCACCGCACAAACCCATAGTTGCGCAGTGATCCTCTTTGTACCCGTGAGACACGCCTGCGCATTGCGTTGCATACACATGCGCAGTTTCAGGGCCATCTTAACAGGAGTGTAGGCCCAATGCACTGGGCCCCCTACCCATCATCCAGCGGTAGGGGTGGTGGTGGTGGTGGGGGGTGCTATCAGCAGCAGCTTTGATGTCCCGTGGGCGGTAGGGGGTGTTCTATCTTCCGCTCAGAATGTAGAACCTGGAGGAAGGAAGAACACTAAATTATAGACGAGGCATTGGGCTGAATGAATGGGCAACAGTACATGACTTCCAGGGTGGTAGGGGGTGTGTAATACGCACGGGAGAGGTGGATAGTGGAGTGGGCTTAATATTCATCATTTTCCAGTGGAAGAGCAGCTTTCTTGACTGCAGATATCTCCAGTTCCTGGAAATAGATTTATTAGCTTTGAATGTGATAAAAAAAATAGAGAGTCTCATCTTTCAGGAGGTACTGGGGACTTGGGGATCAGTGTTCAGGAGCCAGAGCAATCCACCAGCGAAAATATAAAACTGCAAACCAGGTGTGTGGAGCTGGAGCATGGACCAGCTGCTTGAAGGCTTATATCTCCGGTTTTGGGAATAGTAGAGACAAGCTGCCGTGTACACTGAAAGGGGGGAATCCCATCTTTTGAAGAACACCCTCAGAAAAACGCTAATTCAGACAGAACCCGAGATATCTGGCTGGGAAGAGCAATTAACAGTCTTGGATGGGGACCACTGCTTCGAAGTCAGATATCTCTGATTCCCCGGGGCCAATTTTCAAAAATCTGGTACCCCTGGAAATAGGGGACCGTCAGCTATCACCCTAAGACTCCTGGGGCCCTTGGACAAGTGCCCATTGAGCCCATACAAAAAGACGGCCCTGTGCAGTTTGGACCTGATAGCCCACTGTGAAGAAACGCACAGCAGCGATCAGGTCTGAATTACCCCCCATATCTTATGTTGAACGTTGAGCGGGTGTCCTAGAGCAGCAGAAGACCACAGCGGGTTCCACTCCTGAGGGTAAATTTACTAAGAATCGTGTTTGCCAAATCACTGGACATCGTCGGCAGTTTAGAAGTTCTAAATTCCGGCTCTACTAAGCATTGGCGATACCAATGGAAACCAATTAAGGTAGAAAATTACTTCCTGTGGTTTTCCTATTGGTAGAAGGCATCACAAGCATCTGTGTCACCAAAAAGCCCTATAAAGATGCCCCAGAACGTCCAAACACTGTAGTGGCTACAAAACCAGTCTCAGCCATTTCTAATTCAGCCACATTACTGCTCGTGGTTTGGGTTCCTTTTATTTGCCTAATGAATAAGGCTGGGTGAACAGGAGACCTTTTCACATCCAAACATGCCACTGACTTGGTCGTCTACTGTATTTAGTTTTTCTATTGTGATGCAATTTGTCTGCAGGATCTTGTGGCTTTAAGAACATGATTCTTAGTTAATCCTGGATATCAGGTTGCAGTTAACATGCCGGCTGTCAGGATCCCGGCATTCAGGATAGCGACGCCAAAATCCCGACAGCTGACAATACCGACAGCTGAAACTCCGGCTATACAGGGCTATTCCCACTCGTGGTTGTCCACGACACCCACAGAGTGGGAATAGATCCTGGGGAGAGTGCAGCGAGACACTGAGTCCGCAGCATGGCGAGCACAGCGAGCCCACAAGGGGACTCTTACCGCTCGCCCCGTGGCTGGCATTCTGGCAGATGGGAAGCTGCTGTTGGGATATTGACAGCCGTTGTGTATTCCTGGATATCTGTAGAGACTATGTGGTCTATTCATGAAGCAATGAAAAGAGTGGAGAAGCACTTTATAAATGTTACCTTAACACTGATTGGTTGCCGTGAGCAACTTCTCCACTGGCTCACTTCTCCACATTTTCACTGCTTCATGAATAGACCCCAGTGTCAGGGCCGAAACCAGAATTTTCATTACCTGGGGCAATAGGACAATATTGCGCCCCATGTGCTCCAAAGCATCTGTCACATGGCCCCCCAGCAGTGTGTTCTCCTCATGCCCCGTGTGTCCCCCCCCCCCACACACCTTGCACTACATCCCTGCACAACAGCATTACACTACATCACTACACTAAGTGCCCTTTTATGCTGCACTACATCACTAATCAACATACCCATATATGCTGCACTACAGCACTACACTATGTACATGCCCCTATATGTTGCACTACATTACTACACTATTTCCCCCTATACCATACTTGCCTACCTGACCCTCTCCATGAGGGAGAAAATGCTCTGTTCCTGGACTTTCCTGGTAATGTATGATTGCCATCACCTGTGGTGAAACACCTTTCTTATCAATGAACTAGCTCACCACAGGTGATGGCAATCATACATTACCAGGAAAGTCCAGGAACAGAGCATTTTCTCCCTCATGGAGAGGGTCAGGTAGGCAAGTATGAGGTGATGGCAATCATACATTACCAGGAAAGTCCAGGAACAGAGCATTTTCTCCCTCATGGAGAGGGCCAGGTAGGCAAGTATGCACTATACGCTGCACTACATGCCCCTATACACTGCACTACATCACTACACTATGGGGGTAACGGGTAATTCCAAGTTGATCGCAGCAGGAATTTTTTTTTAGCAGTTGAACAAAACCATGTGCACTGCAGGGGAGACAGATATAACATGTGCAGAGAGAGTTAGATTTGGGTGGGTTAATTTGTTTCTGTGCAGGGTAAATACTGGCTGCTTTATTTTTACACTGCAGATTAGATTGCAGATTGAACACACCACACCCAAATCTAACTCTCTCTGCACATGTTATATCTGCCTCCCCTGCAGTGCACATGGTTTTGCCCAATTGCTATCAAAAATCCTGCTGCGATCAACTTGGAATTACCCCCTATGTGGGTAATTCAGATCTGATTGCCGTAGCAAATTTGTTAGCAAATCGACAAAACCATGTACACTGCAGGGGTGGGGCATACCTCCCAACATGACCCTCTCCAGGAGGGACACAATACTCTGCTCCTGCACTTCCCTCTTAATGTATGATTGCCCTCACCTGTGGTGAAACACCTTTCTTATCCATTAACCTGTTCAACACAGGTGCCGGCAATCATATATTAAGAGGGAAGTCCAGGAGCAGAGCATTCTGTCCCTCCTGGAGAGGGTCATGTTGGGAGGTATGGTGGGGGGTTGTGGGGGGTGGGTTGATGTAACATGTGCAGAGAGAGAGAGATTTGGGTGGGTTATATTGTTTCCATGCAGGGTAAATATTGCTGCTTTATTTTTACACTGCAATTTAGGTTTCAGTTTGAACAGACACCACCCAAATCTAACTCTCTCTGCACGTTACATCTGCCCCCCCCCCTGCAATGCACATGGTTTTGTCCATTTGCTAACAAATTTGCTGCTGTGATAAGATCTGAATTAGGCCCTATATCCCCTATATGCTGCACTACATTACTACATTACATGCTCCTATGCACTGCACTACATGCTACAGTCTATCACAACACTACACCCCCCATTACCAACAATAAGAATAGAACATCTCAGTGTCTACCATGAGGAAGAACTCAGTTCCTCTGTCCTGTGGAGCTCCAGACGGATGTGAATGAGGGCAGCATGTGGTAGACTCAGTGGAGGTAAGGGGACGGGCCTGGTCTGCAGTAGCAGCACCACATGGGTAGCGGGTCCTTGAGCAGTTACCACCACCACATACAGATCACTTACTGAGGAGGCAGGGTGCAGCAGAGATTGGATGCACTTCTCTCCTCCAGCCAGACTGCCTGCTAGTGACTGGAGGCTTGCTGTCCTAGAGCTGGGACAGCGTACAGGGAGAGAGCAGCGTGGACCGGCAGCTTTGGCAGGCAGGGCATCTAGGGTGAGTGGCGGCTGTGAGAGGCGGACTCGGGAGGTGTGGCTTCAACCAGTGCTCCAAGGAGAGCCCGGCATCTGTGTCACATCGCCACCCCGGGTCCGCCTCTTACAGCTCCGTGTTCTGCTTCACTGATATGCACCAAGAGGGGCTGCACTTGTATCGCAGCTGCTGTCTGGGACTGTCCTCGGGTCTCTCTCAATGCCCTCATAATCGTGCGCCCGGGTGACATGCCCCCCTAGCCCCCCCTAGTTGCGGCCATGCCTATGTTTGGTCTGATGGTCTAATGCAGTCTATTGCTGTCTAAAGCCATCTTTTACCTGCGATTTCTCATCAGTTTTGCTTTTGGTAAATCTGTTTTGCACAATTGACGCAATATCACAGAAAGACACCAATCTACCAAAATCGACCTTTACAAAATTTATACCCCGTCCGCTAAGGACAGGGAACTGACACTACAGTGGGTACGTTTGGACGGAATTATACCCATTTTTAAATTGCAACACTAATCCATACTTGCCTACCTGACCCTCTCCATGAGGGAGAAAATGCTCTGTTCCTGGACTTTCCTGGTAATGTATGATTGCCATCACCTGTGGTGAAACCCCGTTCTTATCAATTAACTAGCTCACCACAGGTGATGGCAATCATACATTACCAGGAAAGTCCAGGAACAGAGCATTTTCTCCCTCATGGAGAGGGTCAGGTAGGCAAGTATGCACTAATAGACCATACACACTGGCCGATATTCCTCAAAGATATGAACGATCTCGTTCATTATTGAACGCGATAACGTTCATATCTTTGAGTGTGGAGGCACCAGCGATGAACGATGCATGGCCCCGCGCTCGTTCATCGCTGGTGTCCCGTCGGCTGTGCATGCAGGCCAATATGGACGATCTCGTCCATATTTGCCTGCACTTCAATGGAGCCGGGTGACGGGGGGAGTGAAGAAACTTCACTCCCCCCGTCACTGCCCCCCGCCGCCGGGTCGGCCGTATCCGCCGTCGGGCAGCTCGGCGGCGGATCTTTAAATGTGTAGGGCCCATTAGAAGTAAGAAGTTTATGGTCACTTTCAAGTTCAAATCTGTATAGTGACAAGCTTGAAGTCACTTTAACTTGACTTCCAGTAACCTGCAAGAAAGCTTAAAATACAGCAGCAGCGCGCGTCAGATTATTATCGAGCAACCACTGTGATGATTGATATTTCTGTCCATATTTTTGTCATGATATAAATGAGGGCTGTGACCATTAATATTGTGTACTTTGTTTGTCACACTTACAGCCATGTAATCAATTTCGTCTTCACAAAAATTACTTTGAAAGCTAGATTGCTTACAAGGGCTGTTTTTAGCTTCCAAACCTCCTTTCTCTTCACCCTCGGACGCACCTGGTATTAGTTCTAGAAATGATTAGACTGTCAACAAGTGACTTAATTAACCTTCTGCCTCTAATTCTCATCAAGTGCAAATTCTCTCAGGGTGAGTTCAATGTAATTCAAGAGCCTTGGGATAAATTGCATTTAAGCAAAATGGAATGCGCTCTTTACAGATTTATGCTGATACAATAATGATAATGAAGAATTTTATTTGAATGAGGTGGAAACTGCAGATCTAAAGTAAACAAAATAAGTTTTTTTTCGGTTTTCACCCCCAGTCAGTATAAGACCTGTTTCAGGTTTGTTTGGGAACTTGATGATATTTGCTTTGGCATTCTGAAGAGGTGCTGCATTGACTGCTTACATACATTTCCCGTTGAGTGTGATCTATGTTTAGGGCTCATTCGGTGGAGTGGTTTGAACGCTTACAGATCCACATGCAGACAAACACTTGTACATACTTACCAGCAATTTATCTCCCACTTATTCTGCAACTTCAATAGCCTGAGTGAATCATTACCATTGAACAGCCTTACAGGTGAAATAGCTCATGTTGACTATGCCTTAAGACCATGGCATCTTCTAAATTAGGAATATTCAACATGTGGCCCTCCAGCTGCTGTGCAACATCACATCCTCCCAGCATGCCATGCCAGAGTTATAGCTTGTTCTAATAGCAAAATTGTGGCAGGGCATGCTGGGATGTGCAGACCCTCCAACATGACCCGCCCCACTAGGTACAAAATGCTCTGTTTCTGGACTTCCCTCTTAATTTATGATTTCCATCACCTGTGTTGAACTAGTTAAATGATAAGAAAGCTGTTTCTTCACAGGCGATGGCAATAATAAATTAAGAGAGAAGTCCAGAAATGGAGCATTTTGTACCTAGTGGGGCGGGTCATGTTGGAGGGTATGGATGTGTAGTGTTCCTGAGTCTAAACATCTTCCAACTCTTTGCTGACTGTAGTGGTAGTTTATTGAACAGTGATATTAGGGCCTGATTCAGCATGGGACGCTGCTGTGTCCGCATGCTGCATCCCTGTTAAGTGTGCACAGGTGCAGCAGCCGCACTGAGCGTGTGCACACAGTGAGATGCAAAGGCATCTCACTTGCGCAAACATCTCTGCCTGATTGACAGGCAAAGGCATTCACGGGGCGGGAGGGGACTTCATGCCGATGTTAAAGGGGCGTCGACTCGGCGTTGGGGTTGCATGGGTTGGACAACGCAGGCGCATGACATCACATGCAGCCGCTGTGACCCGAAACTAGATCTCTCTGTATTCTGCTATTGTCACACTTTCCCTCATAAGCCACAGCCTTTTAGTATACTTAAGCACTGTAACATACAACCTTTGCAACGTACTTATTGCAGGCGAAGTATAACAATAGGTGGCAGGAGGCATGGGGCTGCCTTTTGCATTTTGTACCCATATTTGCGACTTAAGGTGCATACACACTGGGCGTTTTTGCGAACAGGTGAACATGTTCACGGGGGGTGAAGCACTTTCCACAGTAGGAGACTGTGGAAAGTGCTTCACTCGGCTGTTCAAACAGCGTAACGGACATTGGCGGCCAGCGATGATGCGGGACCGCGTATCAGCGCTGACCGCTCATAGCCCGGCCATACACACTGGCCGAGTTTGAGCTCAAAGTAGCTCAAAACGCCTAAAGGGGAATACAGTTCTTTGAGCTCAAAATTGGCTAGCGTGTATGGGCCTTTTGGGGGACATTTACTAAGCAGTGATAAGAGCGGAGAAGTTGCCCATAGCAACCAATCAGCACTGAAGTAACATATATAATTTGCATACTATAAAATTATACAGAGCTGCTGATTGGTTGATGGGGCCACTTCTCCACTGGCTCACTTCTCTGCTCTTATCACTGCTTAGTAAATGTCCCCCTTAGTCACCCACAGAAGTAGTGTACTTACAGTATAATGTCAGCCCCAGTATTCAGTGTACCCTTGCACTGTACTCTATCACATTAGTGACGTTTGGAAGTTGGCACGGCTAAGTCTCAAAGTCCATGGCACCAGAGTTATATGCCACAAAATGAGCAAATGTGTATGTGGACACATCTGTAAGGATATCTTTCTTTATTACTCTGCCAGCATGGCAATTACTGCTGCTACTGTTCCCAGTATTCTAATATCCTCATCCATATGGGTTGGGTAAAGGAGCCTGTTAGTAAGGATCCAGACTGTCAGAATCCCTAGACTTTTTAGTAAGTATGCTAACGCTCCAACTCCACCTCCCCCTAACCCTCACTACCAGCAGCCTAACCCTAAACCCCCACCCCGCGGCCTAACCCTAACCCTCCCCGGCATTTTATGTTCATAATGCTGACTGTCAGGTTTCTCTGCGGTGCCAGGATTCTGGCGCCAATCTTCTATCCGCCAGCATCCTCACTCTTGGGATGCCCACTGCCTCCCATCCATATAACACCATTCTTCTCAGACATCACATCACATTGCTTTTCTTAGTCATGTGGTGGCTGTGCCTGAGAAGACGATATACTACACTTTTACCACAAAAGTTACCCCAACACAGTGTTTCATAATGTCATATTGATGTTCAGTATGTTTGGTTGCTGTTGTAACAACCTAGGGTTGTGCCAAGTTATCTAGTTTGGAGGTAACCACCTGGATGTGTGACGATTTACCTTTCCGTCGATGAGAGTCAAGTATATAAAATTGGTTCAGGTAAGCCACACGGGTTGTAAGAGAGGGCACAATTTATTGGTTCAAATGGTTATTATCACATTCTGAGTGTCCTCTGAAGAAAAGATTACATACAACTAGCAACATTCAATGGCATGCAGTATGACAGTTTAACCATTGGGAATTAATACATCAAACGGGAGGTCTGTTTATTGTATAGGAACTGGATGATGGTTGTGGTCTCTCCGTCTGTGTTGCGTGGCTGCAAAAGAATTAATCTCTTCCGCAAATGGTGCAAAATTCAATACTAATGTAAATACGGAGTGCTATACACGGTGAACCATTAGTTAACCTGGTTAAATAGACTATGGACTAATATAAACTTCACATTAACCATCAAATTATCCACAAAATATGCACTGGTTGCAAAGCTAGCACTTTATACAGTAAATTCCCTCCCTACCTGAACAAAGGTATGTAAGTAAACCGGCTCAACTCAGTAAGGTAAGAAGTCACTTAGAGCACATGCATGGCTGAATGTATATTCATTTATTTATTTATTACCAGTTATTTATATAGCGCACACATATTCTGCAGCGCTTTACATAGAATATTTTGCCCATTCACATCAGTCCCTGCCCCAGTGGAGCTTACAATCTATATTCCCCATCATATGTACACACACACACATTCACACTACGGTTCATTTTTTTTGTTGGGAGCCAATTAACCTGCCAGTATATTTTTGGATTGTGGGAGGAAACCGGAGTACCCGGAGGAAACCCACGCAAGTACGAGAAAACTATACAAACTCCACACAGTTAGGATCATGGTGGAAATCGAACCTATGACCTCAGTGCTGTGAGGCAGTAATGCTAACCATTACACCATCCATACTGCCCTGTAAGGAGAGCTCTCATATTGTTTGTTGCCCGGGTTAGGTGGAAACAGAAATGAATTGTTCCTGACTGGTATCCCTTGAAAATGCAGTCTATCCTATGAATTAGTGTTGCTCCTGAGGGGACAGCTAATTCGCTTATAAGTCTGAAAGCTCTTTCTGGGGAATTACGTGAATTAGAGGAAACAGAGTCTCCAGATCCTTGTTCATGGTCCCTACTCTGTGTTCTCTCAGACAGAATCTGCACAGCTGACACTGTGTATCTCCTTCCTGCAGGGACTACTCAAATTTTCCTGTCAATATGTAACACATTAGTAGCTACGCAGTGGCTGCTGCTCTCTTCCGAGTACTGGAAGGGTCTGTAGGCAACCAATATGTCTCTGTACAGCTGAAGTGTCCCTCCTTGGACCTCTCTGACCGTGCAGTACTTAAGACTGAAAGTATCACAGCAGCACAGTAGATATATACTATTGAGCTTCTTTAACCCCTAAACTGCGGCACTAAAGGGTTAATAAAGGTAGAAGGGGAGAATTGCTGGTAGAGTGTTCTCTAAGTTCTTTCCTGGGTGTGGGTAATAACTAATAACTGCAGCCCTCCTGAAAGGGTAATGTAATATTTTATCACCAGCTCCTGTGCACTGCAGCTGTATCCTGTCCTCTGTCTACAGCAAGACACTGTCTCTGCTCCTCCCACCGTCTGTTACTCCAAAGCAGGGCTACCTCCAGGGCTGTCCTTCAAAAGGGAGGGTAGGCTGCGTGACCTAGTTCCCAGCCACATAGTCAGAAGAGCCCATCACTGTTCTGCTCTGTCAGATGCCTGTCAGCCAGCACCATCGGAATCAGTGGAATCCCCACAGGAGGCTGGTATTACTGATTGGCTGCTGCACTGATGATCTACGATCACCGGGAATAGAATCTGTCTTTTCATAAGCTGTACAGCACTCCTGTCACACACCAGCAGCTGCCTCTGCTCCAAGTTGCTGCTCTGAGTCCCTCTAAGATGGCTGCTGCCCAACTGCCAACTGTCTCTGTAGACGGCTGCAACTGCCACTGCACAAGCTGTCTCTCTCTCTCTCTCTCTGGGATCAATACGCCTGTTGCTTATTGGTCAGTGTCCCCATGCCAGACACAGCACACAAGACTGCTGTAACTTTACTAGTGTCCAGTCAGGGATGCATTTAGCAAGTGAAGGAGTACAAAACTCACACTACAGCTCGTGGCAGCTATGATGGGGTGCCACATTCTCCACACGTGCTGGCTTCACTGGGTGCTTAGGGGTAAATGTATGAAGCAGTGATAAGAGTGGAGAAGTGACTCAGTGGAGAAGTTGCCCATGGCAACCAATCAGCTGCTCTGTATAATTTTATATTATGCAAATTATAAATGTTACGTCACTGCTGATTGGTTGCCATGGGCAACTTCTCCACTGGCTCACTTCTCCACTCTTATCACTGCTTCATACATTTACCCCATAGTCCCTTATTATACACTGACACCAATGCATGTTGTGGCCACAGGATGGCTGAGGACATACCCCACTGTCTCCAATGTATAAGGGGCTTAACATACAGGGCATCTTATGCTTTTATATCTATATATACTATTACAATAGATCAGGTGTATATATATATATATATATATATATACATACATACAGTGGGGCAAAAAAGTATTTGGACAGCCACTGATTGTGCAAGTTGACCCACTTAAAAAGATGAGAGAAGTCTGTAATTTCCTTCATAGGTACACTTCAGCTGTGAGAGACAAAATCTGAAAAAACAGGAAATCACATTGTATGATTTTTAAACAATTTACTTGTATATCTTTGTGGAAAATAAATATTTGGACACCTACTAAGCAGCAAGATTTCTGGCTCTCACAGACCTGTTACTACTTCTTTAAGAAGCTCTTCTATCCTCCACTCGTTACCTGTATTAATGGCACCTGTTTGAACTGGCTATCTGTATAAAAGACACCTGTCCACACCCTCAAACAGTCAGACTGCTACCTCTCCACCATGGCCAAGACCAGAGAGCTGTCTAAGGACACCAGGGACAAAATTGTAGAGCTGCACAAGGCTGGGATGAGCTACTCGACAATAGGCAAGCAGCTTGGTGAGAAGAGATCAACTGTTGGCGCAATTATAAAAAAATGGAAGAAATACAAGATCACTGACAATCTCCCACGACCCGAGGCTCCATGCAAGATCTCACCTCGTGGGGTATCACTGATCTTGAGAACGGTGAGGAATCAGCCCAGAAATACACGGGGGGACCTGGTCAATGACCTCAAGAGAGCTGGGACCACAGTCACAAAGGTTACCATTAGTAACACACTACGTCGTCATGGATTGAAATCCTGCAGTGCCCGAAAGGTCCCCCTGCTTTAGCCAGCACATGTCCAGGCCCGTCTAAAGTTTGCCAGTGACCATCTGGATGATCCAGAGGAGGATTGGGAAAATGTAATGTGGTCAAATGAGAGCAAAATTGAACTTTTTGGTATAACCTCCACTCGCCGTGTTTGGAAGGAGAAGAATGATGACTGGCATCCCAAGAACACCATACCCACTGTGAAGCATGGGGGTGGAAACATCATGCTTTGGGGCTGCTTTTCTGCAAAGGGGACAGAACGACTGATCCCTATTAAGGAGAGGATGAATGGGGCCATGTATCGTGAGATTTGGGGCAAAAACCTCCTTCCCTCAGTAAGAGTATTGAAGGTGGAACGTGGCTGGGTCTTCCAGCATGACAATGACCCCAAACACACCACCCTGGCATCTAAGGAGTGGCTCCGTAAGAAGCATTTCAAGGTCCTGGAGTGGCCTAGCCAGTCTCCATACCTCAACCCAATAGGAAATCTGTGGAGGAAGTTGAAAGTCCGTGTTGCCCGGCGACAGCCCCAAAACATGACAGATCTAGAGAAGATCTGCATGGAAGAGTGGGCCAAAATACCTGCTACAGTGTGTGCAAACCTGGTCAAGAACTACAGGAAATGCTTGACCTCTGTAATTGCCAACCGAGGTTATATTACAAAGTATTGAGTTAAACTTTTTGATTGTCCAAATACTTATTTTCCACAAGAATATAATACTAATAATAATAATAATAATAATAACAGCCCCAAAACATGACAGATCTAGAGAAGATCTACATTGAAGAGTGGGCCAAAATACCTGCTACAGTGTGTGCAAACCTGGTCAAGAACTACAGGAAATGTTTGACCTCTGTAATTGCCAACCGAGGTTATATTACAAAGTATTGAATTAAACTTTTTGATTGTCCAAATACTTATTTTCCACAAGAATATAATAATAATAATAATAATTTTATTTATATAGCGCTCTTTCTCCAATAGGACTCAAGGCGCTTAACAGATACATAGCATAATATAGTACAGAAAATAATGAAGTACATTTTCATAAAATACAGAAGCATGAAGATACTAAAAGGGACATTATGGAAATGCTTGAGTAAACAGAAAAGTCTTGAGTCTACTTTTGAAGGATTCTATAGTTGGAGCCTCTCGCACTGTGCGGGGAAGTGAGTTCCATAGAGTCGGAGCCGATGACTAAAAGCTCGACCCCCAGATGAATTACGGTAGATTCTAGGTACTGCTAAAAGTCCTTCATCTACAGATCGCAGTAATCGAGTGGGGCAGTATGGGGTCAGAAGCTGTTTCAGGTACCTTGGGCCTTGGTCATGTAATGCTTTGAAACTCAGTAAGCCAATCTTGAAGATGATTCGCCATTGTACAGGCAGCCAGTGAAGGGAGTAGAGCAGTGGTTCTCAAACTCGGTCCTCAGGACCCCACACAGTGCATGTTTTGCAGGTAACTCAACAGGTGCACAGCTGTATTAATTACTCACTGACACATTTTAAAAGGTCCACAGGTGGAGCTAATTATTTCACTTGTGATTCTGTGAGGAGAACTGCAAAACATGCACTGTGTGGGGTCCTGAGGACCGAGTTTGAGAACCTGTGGAGTAGAGGATGGGTGTTATGTGGCTAGAACGGGGCAGGTTGGTTAATAGCCTGGCAGCTGTGTTTTGCACCAGCTGTAAGCGCTGCAATTCTTTTGCTGGTAGACCAAGGTAGAGGGCATTACAGTAGTCTAAACGAGATGATACAAATGCATGTATGACTTTTGGCATATCATCTGACGGAATTAAGCGCTTGATTCTGGCTATGTTCCTCAGGTGAAAGAATGAGGATTTGAATGTGGCTGATATCTGATGTTTAAGTGTCAAGCCATCATCCAGGACAACGCCAAGATTCCACACACAATCAGTGGTTTGTAATTCTGCGTCCCTGAGTGTAAGTCCAGTTGGTTGGCTATGCTGCAGTCTTGTCCTTTGATGTTGTGGTCCTATCATAAGGACCTCTGTTTTATCTGGGTTCAGTTGCAGCCAACTGGCACTCATCCACGCCTGGAGTTCAGCTAGACAGCCATTTAGGGTTGCTATTGGGTTATCAGTGCCCGTAGCAAAGGACAAGTACAATTGTGTATCATCTGCATAGCAGTGGTAGACTAGCCCGTGGTGCCTGATTATTTCACCCAGCGGGAGCATGTATACTGCAAAAAGCATGGGGGATAGTATAGAACCATGTGGGACACCACATGGCAATGGCACTGGTGGTGATGAGTATAATCCAAACGATACGCTCTGTGACCTGCCAGGTATGATTGAGCAACTGCCAAATTGTTTGTCTGCTTGTGTGCAAGAGGCATTGAATGGGAGCAGCATTTGGAAGGCATGCTGTTCCTTGTAGTGCCAATGGGAGATCCTGGGGGTGGCTCCTGGGTAAGTTAGCTCTCTGTCTGGAAGTGTTTTAGTAATAGCCTTTATCATGAGGCCTACTGTGACAAATTACATGGCCCTATGTGGGCACTGCTATTATGTAGGTTAGGACTGCTGTATCAGAGAAGCCGTGACGTGGCCAGCAGCTAAACATGTGTTTGCAAATATTTGTGACTAATTCTCTGAATTTTATTACCAGATAGGTTCAGGGATGGTTACAGGTAATATTCAGTGTGCGGAAGGGAATTTAGGGGTGGGGATTTGCACCCCCCTCCTCTCTCTCTGTTGTTTGTCTGTGACCCCTCCCCCTTCCAGCACCTGATATATAATTATCTCCAGGTATGATTGAGCAACTGCCAAATTGTTTGTCTGCTTGTGTGCAAGAGGCATTGAATGGGAGCAGCATTTGGAAGGCATGCTGTTCCTTGTAGTGCCAATGGGAGATGCTGGGGGTAGCTCCTGGGTAAGTTAGCTCTCTGTCTGGAAGTGTTTTAGTAATAGCCTTTATCATGAGGCCTACTGTGACAAATTACATGGCCCTATGTGGGCACTGCTATTATGTAGGTTAGGACTGCTGTATCAGAAAAGCCGTGACGTGGCCAGCAGCTAAACATGTGTTTGCAAACATTTGTGACTAATTCTCTGAATTTTATTACCAGATAGGTTCAGGGATGGTTACAGGTAATTTTCAGTGTGCGGAAGGGAATTTAGGGGTGGGGATTTGCACCCCCCTCCTCTCTGTCTGTTGTTTGTCTGTGACCCCTCCCCCTTCCAGCACCTGATATATAATTATCTCCAGGTATGATTGAGCAACTGCCAAATTGTTTGTCTGTTTGTGTGCAAGAGGCATTGAATGGGAGCAGCATTTGGAAGGCATGCTCTTCCTTGTAGTGCCAATGGGAGATCCTAGGGGTGGCTCCTGGGTAAGTTAGCTCTCTGTCTGGAAGTGTTTTAGTAATAGCCTATATCATGAGGCCTACTGTGACAAATTATATGGCCCTATGTGGGCACTGCTATTATGTAGGTTAGGACTGCTGTATCAGAGAAGCCGTGACGTGGCCAACAGCTAAACATGTGTTTGCAAACATTTGTGACTAATTCTCTGAATTTTATTACCAGATAGGTTCAGGGATGGTTACATGTTATTTTCAGTGTGCGGAAGGGAATTAAGGGGTGGGGATTTGCACCCCCCTCCTCTCTGTCTGTTGTTTGTCTGTGACCCCTACCCCTTCCAGCACCTGATATATAATTATCTCCAGGTATGATTGAGCAACTGCCAAATTGTTTGTCTGCTTGTGTGCAAGAGGCATTGAATGGGAGCAGCATTATGAAGGCATGCTCTTCCTTGTAGTGCCAATGGGAGATCCTGGGGGTGGCTCCTGGGTAAGTTAGCTCTCTGTCTGGAAGTGTTTTAGTAATAGCCTATATCATGAGGCCTACTGTGACAAATTATATGGCCCTATGTGGGCACTGCTATTATGTAGGTTAGGACTGCTGTATCAGAGAAGCCGTGACGTGGCCAGCAGCTAAACATGTGTTTGCAAACATTTGTGACTAATTCTCTGAATTTTATTACCAGATAGGTTCAGGGATGGTTACAGGTGATTTTCAGTGTGCGGAAGGGAATTTAGGGGTGGGGATTTGCACCCCCCTCCTCTCTGTCTGTTGTTTGTCTGTGACCCCTCCCCCTTCCAGCACCTGATATATAATTATCTCCAGGTATGATTGAGCAACTGCCAAATTGTTTGTCTGCTTGTGTGCAAGAGGCATTGAATGGGAGCAGCATTTGGAAGGCATGCTGTTCCTTGTAGTGCCAATGGGAGATCCTGGGGGTGGCTCCTGGGTAAGTTAGCTCTCTGTCTGGAAGTGTTTTAGTAATAGCCTTTATCATGAGGCCTACTGTGACAAATTACATGGCCCTATGTGGGCACTGCTATTATGTAGGTTAGGACTGCTGTATCAGAGAAGCCGTGACGTGGCCAGCAGCTAAACATGTGTTTGCAAACATTTGTGACTAATTCTCTGAATTTTATTACCAGATAGGTTCAGGGATGGTTACAGGTAATTTTCAGTGTGCGGAAGGGAATTTAGGGGTGGGGATTTGCACCCCCCTCCTCTCTGTCTGTTGTTTGTCTGTGACCCCTCCCCCTTCCAGCACCTGATATATAATTATCTCCAGGTATGATTGAGCAACTGCCAAATTGTTTGTCTGCTTGTGTGCAAGAGGCATTGAATGGGAGCAGCATTTGGAAGGCATGCTGTTCCTTGTAGTGCCAATGGGAGATGCTGGGGGTGGCTCCTGGGTAAGTTAGCTCTCTGTCTGGAAGTGTTTTAGTAATAGCCTTTATCATGAGGCCTACTGTGACAAATTACATGGCCCTATGTGGGCACTGCTATTATGTAGGTTAGGACTGCTGTATCAGAAAAGCCGTGACGTGGCCAGCAGCTAAACATGTGTTTGCAAACATTTGTGACTAATTCTCTGAATTTTATTACCAGATAGGTTCAGGGATTGTTACAGGTAATTTTCAGTGTGCGGAAGGGAATTTAGGGGTGGGGATTTGCACCCCCCTCCTCTCTGTCTGTTGTTTGTCTGTGACCCCTCCCCCTTCCAGCACCTGATATATAATTATCTCCAGGTATGATTGAGCAACTGCCAAATTGTTTGTCTGCTTGTGTGCAAGAGGCATTGAACGGGAGCAGCATTTGGAAGGCATGCTGTTCCTTGTAGTGCCAATGGGAGATCCTAGGGGTGGCTCCTGGGTAAGTTAGCTCTCTGTCTGGAAGTGTTTTAGTAATAGCCTTTATCATGAGGCCTACTGTGACAAATTACATGGCCCTATGTGGGCACTGCTATTATGTAGGTTAGGACTGCTGTATCAGAGAAGCCGTGACGTGGCCAGCAGCTAAACATGTGTTTGCAAACATTTGTGTCTAATTCTCTGAATTTTATTACCAGATAGGTTCAGGGATGGTTACAGGTAATTTTCAGTGTGCGGAAGGGAATTTAGGGGTGGGGATTTGCACCCCCCTCCTCTCTGTCTGTTGTTTGTCTGTGACCCCTCCCCCTTCCAGCACCTGATATATAATTATCTCCAGGTATGATTGAGCAACTGCCAAATTGTTTGTCTGCTTGTGTGCAAGAGGCATTGAATGGGAGCAGCATTTGGAAGGCATGCTGTTCCTTGTAGTGCCAATGGGAGATCCTGGGGTGGCTCCTGGGTAAGTTAGCTCTCTGTCTGGAAGTGTTTTAGTAATAGCCTTTATCATGAGGCCTACTGTGACAAATTACATGGCCCTATGTGGGCACTGCTATTATGTAGGTTAGGACTGCTGTATCAGAGAAGCCGTGACGTGGCCAGCAGCTAAACATGTGTTTGCAAACATTTGTGACTAATTCTCTGAATTTTATTACCAGATAGGTTCAGGGATGGTTACAGGTAATTTTCAGCGTGCGGAAGGGAATTTAGGGGTGGGGATTTGCACCCCCCTCCTCTCTGTCTGTTGTTTGTCTGTGACCCCTCCCCCTTCCAGCACCTGATATATAATTATCTCCAGGTATGATTGAGCAACTGCCAAATTGTTTGTCTGCTTGTGTGCAAGAGGCATTGAATGGGAGCAGCATTTGGAAGGCATGCTGTTCCTTGTAGTGCCAATGGGAGATCCTGGGGGTGGCTCCTGGGTAAGTTAGCTCTCTGTCTGGAAGTGTTTTAGTAATAGCCTTTATCATGAGGCCTACTGTGACAAATTACATGGCCCTATGTGGGCACTGCTATTATGTAGGTTAGGACTGCTGTATCAGAGAAGCCGTGACGTGGCCAGCAGCTAAACATGTGTTTGCAAACATTTGTGACTAATTCTCTGAATTTTATTACCAGATAGGTTCAGGGATGGTTACAGGTCATTTTCAGTGTGCGGAAGGGAATTTAGGGGTGGGGATTTGCACCCCCCTCCTCTCTGTCTGTTGTTTGTCTGTGACCCCTACCCCTTCCAGCACCTGATATATAATTATCTCCAGGTATGATTGAGCAACTGCCAAATTGTTTGTCTGCTTGTGTGCAAGAGGCATTGAATGGGAGCAGCATTTGGAAGGCATGCTCTTCCTTGTAGTGCCAATGGGAGATCCTGGGGGTGGCTCCTGGGTAAGTTAGCTCTCTGTCTGGAAGTGTTTTAGTAATAGCCTTTATCATGAGGCCTACTGTGACAAATTACATGGCCCTATGTGGGCACTGCTATTATGTAGGTTAGGACTGCTGTATCAGAGAAGCCGTGACGTGGCCAGCAGCTAAACATGTTTTGCAAACATTTGTGACTAATTCTCTGAATTTTATTACCAGATAGGTTCAGGGATGGTTACAGGTAATATTCAGTGTGCGGAAGGGAATTTAGGGGTGGGGATTTGCACCCCCTCCTCTCTGTCTGTTATTAGTTGAAAAATACAAGAAGTCAGAGTTATTTGTTGCTCAGAGAACAGAAGTGGATGATGTCTAAAGGAGGGGCTGGATGGAACCAACTATAGGTTGTAGTCCACAGTACCTTGTCTGGGATGTCCAATGCAGAGTACAGCAGATTCCAAACTGAAGCACTTCTCAGTGGAGAATTGCAGAGGATTCAATCTAGTGTGTATCTCAGGGGGTAATTCCAAGTTGATCGCAGCAGGAATTTTGTTAGCAGTTGGGCAAAACCATGTGCACTGCAGGGGAGGCAGATATAACATGTGCAGAGAGAGTTACCCCGTCAGTGTAGGAATGCAATACGTTGGTTATGATGAGATATCCGCATAGAGTAGTACAAGTTAAAGGTAAGTCCTTGGATATTTATGATGATTCATAGGTCAGTTGTGGAGAATTTAAGCTGTGTTATGGAGATGATCAGGAGCATGCAAAAGGTGAGGCAGCCATTTTGGGCACCAGGATATAAAAATAAATTGTTTAAAAATCATACAATGTGATTTCCTAGTTTTTTTTTATCAGATTCTGCCTCTCACAGTTGAAGTGTACCTATGCTGGAAATTACAGACCTCTCTCATCTTTTTAAGTGGGTCAACTTGCACAATTGGTAGCTGTCCAAATACTTTTTTGACCCACTGTATATATGTATGTGTGTATTTATATATATATATATATATATATATATACAGTATAATTATAAATAAGGCACTCCACAGTAAATGTACAAGGGGAGAAGTTTCTTTTGGTGGGGTGCCACACTGTCATGTACTGTAATGATGCAATAAAGCACAGTGGTTCATACATGTATCAGTCCTCCTGATGCATCGTCACCTTAGTGTACACTGAGTGGACCACAGTGGTACTGCAGTGTAAAAAGAATAGGTTGCATCAGATGACCTCCGCAATATATACAACATGACCAGCCTATTTCTCATTTCTACACCAACAGAATAGTATTAAGTCAACATTTTATGTTAGATCGGTTTAGGCAACCTGTGGCATGTCAGCTGCTGTGGCACTACACAGAATGCAAGCAGGACAGTATGCAGTGCAGGCAGAGTCAAAGGAGTATCAGGTTTCATGAGCTACCAATGGCACTTTCCAACCAGGGGAGAGATAGGAAGCTGGAGATAGCTGTATTTAACACAGGGATCAAAGCTTCTCCTCCTTCCAGCCTGTGTGTCTGGGTCCTGTGTAACCTGTTATCTAATGAGGGTGTAGAGAAAGAGAAACACACAAAGTCCTCCTGAGTCCTGTTTCAGTGTGTAAGTAGTACAGAGGCTGCTGCTATTCTTGGATATAACAAGATAAATTATAGATTTTATTTTTCTATGTCTAGTTTAAGGTTGTTTAAGTTGTCTTTGTTCCACTACAAGAAAATTGTATAAAATAGATGTCTTTTAATTGGGTGGCGCTGTAAACAGTACCCAGACACTAATAAACTATTAGTTTAAATCTAATATACAGTACACCATCAGACTTCCTTCTGAGGTTATGATTGCAATTACCTATGTTGAAACACCTTTCTTATTGATTAAATAGTTCAACACAGGCGATGTCGATCATATATTAGGAGGGAAGTCCAGACAGAGAACATTTTGTCCATCCTGGAATGGGTCATGTTGGGAGGTATGCACAACCTAATTTACCCCCCCCCCCCCCCTTTCTATCAGGGCCCCCCTGTTTTAAGTGCCCCGGGCGTCCCCAAGCTTAATCCGACCCTGGCTGATGTGTGTACTACCACATGTTGCCTACCCCGGCCATAAGGTTCTAACAAATACTTACAATAATAAAAGAAAAAGACAAAAAAAGCTCTCTTTGGGAGCACGCCTTTGAAAACATAGAAATTACAATGCAGTTGGATTCATATTGGAAATGTGTGTTTTTTTTATTAAAACCTAACTTTTATTGCTTGGTTCCTCTAAGAACTGATATAATTTGTAATAAAAACTTGAGTACCTGTTTAATAAATAAGGTTCAAGTGGTTAAGGTGAAATCTTCAATAAACTTAAGTATTCCAGCGTTAAATTCTATGGAATATAATGCTCACTAGGTGTAGGAGGACTTATTCAGGTCACAACTGCACACCTAACACCGGGTGGATTATCCGCTTTACAGGACTCACAGTCCCTAGCAGCTGCACAGCATAATCAGCCGCCGGCATTACAAATACGGGGATTGCAGTGGTGACACAGCCGCAGTACACAGCAGCTGCGCCATACACCAGACGCTGGCACCACGAACACTGAGATTAAAACGGAGGAACACTACCAGCGGAGAGTCATTGGAAGAGTCAGACAGTGGGTGCCCTTACCGGCTGAATTATACACGGCACTGAAGGATCGTGTACATTAGCCAGAACCATCATGAGAACCATTGAAAAGGGTTAAAGGCCCTTCCAACCTATAACCAAGAGCCTCTTCTGTGAGTACTCACAAGGAACTAAGGGGATCATTCCGAGATGATCGTAGCTGTGCTAAATTTAGCACAGCTATGATCATTCACATTGACAAGCGGGGGGACGCCCAGCACAGGGCTATCCCGCCCCGCATGTCAGTGCCGCCCCCCGCAGAAGTGCAAAGGCATCGCACAGCGGCAATGCCTTTGCACTTCAAGAGTAGCTCCCGACCAGCGCAGCTTTAGCGTGCTAGCCAGGAGCTACTCATTGCTCCTCGGCCCGCAGCGGCTGCGTGTGACGTCACGCAGCCGCTGCGGCCCGCCCCGTTCAGTCCGGCTACGCCTGCATTGGCCGGACCACGCCCACAAAACTGTGTCCTAACGCTGCCGTTCCGCCCCCCGCCCAGCGACCGCCTCTGCCTGTCAATCAGGCAGAGGTGATCATAGCGGCCGACGGCCTTTGGCTGTCTGGCATGCGCCGGCGCGCTGCGGCACCGGCGCATGTGCAGTTCTGACCCGATCGCACCGCTGCGATAAACTGCAGCGTGCTCTTGGGTCAGAATGACCCCCTAAATCCTATAACTCTTTTTTTCTTTTTTCCTTTTATAGCAAGCTTGCTACAAATAAACTTTCTACACGGTGCTCAATCACTACATGTTTGGATACATGGTTGCCAATAATTAATAGAAGGAGGAACTTTTTCCAGTTCATTGTTCCATCTCCCGTGATGTATTGTACTATTCCTATTTAGGAGTATTTTACATTGTTCTTTTATTCATTTGGTTTTTTTTTGTAATTTTATCTTATTGTTTTATATTGTGTATGTGTCTATTGTATTAAGAAATTCAGGAACACATGTCCACGATATTGCGCCTCCACCTTCCAACCAATTTCCTCTATTCAGGATACAGTCCGTGCCATTTCTATGTAAGAATGATAAAGAAAAACGACAAAGAAGAGGGGGGGGGGGTTCAATTTACAGCCCCAAAAGAATATGTCAAATGGAAGTCACCTATAATGGGGCCCACAACACCTAGTTTTCCCAGGTGGTCTCCCATCCAAGTACTGACCAGGCCTGGATGGATGGGAGACCATAAGTTGGGTTTTCATTAAAAAAAACATATTTCCATTATGAATTACTGCATTGTAATTTCTATATTTTCAAAGGAGTGCTCCCAAAAAGAGTTTTTTTGTCTTTTTCTACTATTATTGTATCCATGTTTACAAAACAGTGGGGGCACTGCCAATACAATACTGTTTTTTGAAATTTATCAATATAACAGTTCATACATTGGTGTATATATAAACATTTTCTTCTTTAATTGATTTTGGGTTGGTGCGGATCCACATACTTTCTATATCTAAGCCATACTTGCCTACTCTCACTCAAGTTGTGTGAGAGTCATGATTTCTCGGGTAGTCCTCCACACCCACAGAAGAGTGGGCATATCACCTGCATCCCACCAGCTTCATAGTCAAGTGGCCAGGACGAGGAGGTCATTCCTTGTATTTGCAGTTCCGTATGGAGGAGCCGGGGCTAAATGATACAAAATTGCACCATTTAGCCAAGCCCCTTGTCCGCATACCTGCAACTCAAGACATTTTGTTGCTACAGGGGTGGGGCCTAGTAATGTGACAGCCCAGCCCCGCCCCTTTAAGTAGCCTGCAGAGTCTCCTCTCTGGGCTTCTCCCGGGAGGAGACATACACAGGGGTATATTTACTAAGGTCCAGATTTCAATCGATTCTATTCGAGTTGGGTTTTTCTTTCTAAGTGGCATCTCGGTAATTTACTAAACATTAAACTCAGCAGTGTTTGAGGCATTCATGTTTTTTTTACATGGCTGCATACACAAATACGATTGAATAGACCATCGGTCAAATACGGTTGTTATTTAATAGAACTCAGTAATTTACAAAGGTTTTGTATTTATGTTTGCGGCCGGAAATACCTTAAACTCGTTTGGAAAAGGCCTCAATACATACAAAAGTACACATTTCAAATAGAACTGCTTTTGGCTGGCGTGTTTGACATCTATCACTAGTCTCCAATTACTAAGGTGTTATGCACACCAGTGCCTGCAGGAAAGTACTGGTGTCAGAACTGTTATGCACTCCAGTGTCTGCAGGAATGTACTGGTGTTTGAACTGTTATGCAAAACAAATGGACTCACAGACAAACTGGGGAATATGACATAACGTACACAGAAGGTAATAGGGTAACAAAATACACACAAAGTGAACAGAGAAGCCCAGAGGCTAAGGAACTGGGTATCTCCCTTGTATTAGAACTGCACAGATGGAAAAAGCAAGATGTTGTGTTTTAATACGTAGAGAACCTGAAATGCTGTTGCTAAGGGCAACAGCAAAACCCTAAAGGGTTACCAACGGGTGTGGCAGTAAACTCCTTGGTCAGAGATGAACCGGGGCCCTAACTTATGAGATGGCTGTCTCAACTTCAAATTCTTGGTAGACAACCAGACGAAGTCTCCTAATTTGAAGCTGCAGGGTCTTTTCCGCTTATCAAAAACCCTTTTGGTCACTAATGACACAGACACAAGGGCTTTCTTCACTTTCCGCCAAATACCTCTAAGGACCGAAACCACAGAGGAACCACCAGGCGTGGAGTCCAGGGGGTCAAAAGAATTGGCCTTAGGATGATGCCCATACACACAAAGGAAGGGAGAGATCCCTGTAGCAGAGTGAGCCGCGTTGTTATAGGCAAACTCCGCCATGGACAGATGAGCAACCCAGTCAGTCTGACACTTGGAGACATAACACCTGAGGAACTGCTCCAAGGACTGGTTCACCCTTTCAGTCTGCCCATTAGACTGCGGATGGTAGCCTGACGACAAGCTGACAGAAATCTGGAGATCGGAACAAAATGCCCTCCAGAATTTGGCCACAAACTGGGATCCGCGGTCAGAGACCACATCAAGTGGCAACCCGTGGAGACGCACAACATGCAGCATAAATAATTCAGACAGGCGTCTGGCTGATGGCAGCCCAACCAGTGGAACGAAGTGCGCCATCTTCGAAAACCTGTCAACGACAACCCAGATGGCTGTCATCCCCGAGGATTTGGGCAAGTCCACCACAAAATCCATTGAAATGTGGGTCCATGGCTTAGATGGGATAGAGAGTGGATGTAATGGGCCAACAGGAACCCCTCTAGGAGTCTTATTTCGGGCACAGATGTCACATGCCCGAACCCACTGATCCACATCCTTAGCCACCGAGGGCCACCACACCGCCCTAGATAGCAACTCCCGAGTTCTGGCAATACCCGGGTGACCTGCCGACTTCTTGGCATGGAATTCCAGGAACACTCGCTGTCTTAACCTAGGAGGCACAAACAAAAGACCTACCGGAAGGTCTGGAGGAGCCTGCTCCTGTGCTCTAAGGACTAATGATAAGAGGTCCTGGGTAATGCCCACTTTAATACATGATGGGGAAACAATGGGCAACGGCTCCTCGGTGGTCTCCTGGATTGGAGCAAAACTCTGCGAGAGCGCATCAGCCTTGATGTTTTTTGACCCAGGGCGATATGTTATCAAAAAATTAAAGCGAGCAAAAAACAAAGCCCATCGTGCCTGCCTGGCATTGAGACGCTTCGCTGACTCTAAATATGCCAGATTCTTATGGTCAGTGAGAATTGAGACCACAAACTTAGCCCCCTCAAGCCAGTGTCTCCACTCCTCGAGTGCATCCTTAATAGCCAACAATTCCCGGTTACCCACGTCATAATTCATCTCGGCAGGCGAAAATTTACGGGAAAAGTAAGCACAGGGATGAAGGCGATTATCAGACACTCCCATCTGAGAAAGCACTGCCCCAATACCCATCTCAGAGGCATCCACCTCCACCACAAAAGGACGCTCTGGATCTGGGTGTCGCAGCACCTTGGCCGAAACAAATGCCCTTTTGAGACGGGCAAAAGCCGCTTTAGCCTCACAAGACCAGTGAGCAACATCCGCCCCTTTCTTAGTGAGTGCCACCAAGGGCGCCACTATAGACGAAAATCCAGCGATAAATCGTCTATAAAAATTCGCAAAGCCCAGGAAACGCTGAAGCGCCTTCAAACTAGTGGGCTGCACCCAATCCAGGACTGCCTGTACCTTGGAACCTTCCATTTGGAAACCTTCTGGGGAGATAATATATCCTAGAAATGCGATTTGCTGAACTTCAAATTCGCACTTCTCCAGCTTTGCCCCAAGCCGGTGGTCTCTGAGTTTCTGGAGGACTAAGCGTACATGCTTCCGATGTTCCTCCAGGGAATGGGAGAAGATTAGGATGTCATCTAAGTATACAACTAAGAATCTATCCAAATATTCCCTGAGCACATCATTCATGAAATCCTGGAAGACTGCCGGGGCATTACAGAGCCCAAAAGGCATCACCAAATATTCATAATGCCCTGAGTGGGTATTAAAGGCAGTCTTCCATTCATCCCCCTCTCTTATTCGGATTAGATTGTACGCACCGCGTAGGTCAATCTTAGAAAAAATGGTGGCAGTACGAAGCTGGTCAAACAAGACCGAAATGAGAGGCAGTGGGTATGAGTTTTTAATCGTGATACGGTTCAATTCCCTGAAGTCGATGCAGGGTCGCAACGAACCGTCCTTTTTACCCACGAAGAAGAACCCCGACCCAACTGGAGACTGTGAAGGTCTGATAAATCCCTTAGCCAAGTTCTCCTGAATGTACTCTGCCATAGCCTGAGTCTCAGGACGTGACAGGGAGTACAACCTGCTCTTGGGAAGCTTAGCATTTGGCAACAAATCAATGGCACAGTCATAGGGGCGATGGGGAGGTAGTACCTCTGCAACTTTTTTGGAGAACACGTCCGCAAAATCTGCATAACACCCTGGCAATCCTGGCAAATTTAGCTGCGAGAGCCTGACTGGAAGGCTCAAGCAACTCCTGAAACAATCAGTACCCCAACTAAGAATCTCCCCAGAGACCCAGTCAAATTGAGGATTGTGGGCCCTTAACCAGGGTAACCCCAACACCAATGGGGCAAAAGTACAGACAGTCACATAAAAGGACAATTTTTCAGAGTGTGTGGCTCCAATAAACAAAGAAATCTGGCTAGTGCAAGAGGTAATTTTACCTTGGGATAATGGTTCCCCGTTTAACCCACAAATCTCAATTTCCGATGCCAAGGGTACTAAGGGAACAGAGTGTTTCAGGGCGAATTGGCGGTCCATAAAAACCCCGTCGGCCCCACTGTCCACAAAGGCCTCAGTCTTGACAGTTTGACCGAGGATCTTCAAGGTCACCGGAATGATAAAAGTCTTCTTGGGAAATTCTGACTTCTGGCCTGACAGGATATTTCCCATCACCCTCAGGCCCTGAAGTTTTCCGGCTTTTCTGGGCATGATACTACCACATGACCTTTATTCCCACAGTACAAACACAACCCCTGCTGTCTCCTCCGCGTCTTCTCACGCGAGGAGAGGCGGGTAGCCCCAATCTGCATAGGCTCCTCAGAAAATTCCTCAGAGTCTGAGGTTCCCTTGGGAAGGAAGGAAATCTCAGTCTCCCTTTCAAGCCTACGCTCTCTCAGCCGTCTATCCACCCGGATGGATAACTGCATGAGCTGATCCAAGCTATCAGGCAAGGGATATTGTACCAGTTGGTCCTTTATCTGGTTAGAAAGACCTCTTCGGTACTGGTGTCTCAGGGCTGGGTCATTCCACTGGGTATCATGGGCCAACCTCCGAAACTCCGTACAGTAAACCTCAACTGGCCTTCGCCCTTGCTTAAGGATCGAAATCTGAGCCTCGGCTGAGGCCGTCTTGTCAGGGTCATCATACAACATGCCCAGTGCCGTAAAAAAAGCATCAACACTTTTAAGCGACGGACAGTCAGGCTGCAACCCATATGCCCAGACCTGTGGGTCTCCTTGTAGCAAGGAAATCACTATGCCCACCCGCTGAATCTCCGACCCAGAAGACTGAGGACTTAGCCGGAAGTATAGCTTGCAGCTCTCCTTGAAACAAAAGAACTGCGAGCGATCTCCAGAAAAACGATCCGGGAGATTTACTTTCGGCTCCTTAACCCCTGCAGGTGCTGCTGCTGCGGGAGCTCCGCCAGCAGCCTGGGAGGTGTGCATTTTAATGGACAAATCATTAAATTGTCGAGTCAGGACCTGCACCTGATCGACCACCTGTTGCAACGTATTTTGAGGGGTATGCTCCATATTCCCACAAAATTTCAACAGGAGTATTAGGCTGCTGAATATGTTATGCACACCAGTGCCTGCAGGAAAGTACTGGTGTCAGAACTGTTATGCACTCCAGTGTCTGCAGGAATGTACTGGTGTTTGAACTGTTATGCAAAACAAATGGACTCACAGACAAACTGGGGAATATGACATAACGTACACAGAAGGTAATAGGGTAACAAAATACACACAAAGTGAACAGAGAAGCCCAGAGGCTAAGGAACTGGGTATCTCCCTTGTATTAGAACTGCACAGATGGAAAAAGCAAGATGTTGTGTTTTAATACGTAGAGAACCTGAAATGCTGTTGCTAAGGGCAACAGCAAAACCCTAAAGGGTTACCAACGGGTGTGGCAGTAAACTCCTTGGTCAGAGATGGAATGATAGACACAAGGAGAGTCTCCACAATCCTATTTCTCACTTGCAGTGCACAGGTTTTAGCTTACTGCCACTAAACTGACCCCTGACACCTAGCACAGTGAGACAGGATTAGACAGGCAAGTCTTAGAATACAGCCGCAAACTTGCTAAGTTCACAGAGTAGTAACAGAACCCCAGCAAGCTAAACGACTGACTCCAGTCTTACTGCTAGGTCTGGATTGGCAGAGTGTAATACCAAATCCCCAGGCCTATTTGCAGTAAGCAACAAACAAATACAAAGCTACACAGTACTGGCTAACTTTCATGAACTGACTAACCAACAAAGATTCAGCAGCATCTGCTTACCCTGAAAAGAGGCCTTATAAAGCAGGTGCTGTCCACGCCCCACTCAGACCTCACAGACTGTGAGCACAAAAACCAGCACCGGATCCCCTGCCGTGCACAGAGCCTATAACCACTGCACAGCAAAAGACCCGAACCGGAGTATCAGCTGCGCTCAGGTTACTCCACTAGCACTTGTCTCCCGGTTGCCATGACGACGTGGCAGCACAGGGCAGGAGACCCTAACATAAGGTAAGTGTTAGAATATTCCTTTACGGTTTTGTATGTATTGTGTATGTTTTTTTGTGTTCTACTTATGTTTTTAACAACATAACACTTTTTGGGGAATGCATTTTCCAAAGTAAAATATTTGAAATTCCAAAACAGTTATTCTAAACATTATTGTAGCACAGCATTTATTTTGCTTAAATTTGTTTGCTTTGTGAATGTTACCTCATGCTTACACATCTCTCTAAGGTAAATTTGTCAAATACAATAATGTTGTTAGAAATACAGTTTACTCTATAGTAATACTTTACCACTGCTGCATGTGTAATCTATGTTGCTTGATTGTGACCTTGCATATTATAGACTTAGACAACTATTCTTAAATTGTTCCATTAAAAAAACACATACAAATTTTACATGTTTCACCTTGTTTTTACTTGTGAACTCTTTAAAGGTGTACATTTGTAAACTAAAATTAAGCCATGTCCTGAATTGTGTCCAAAACAAGAATAAATCAAACTTGCAAAAAAATTAACACCGAATAATTTAAACACGATTGTAATCACATATTTAGCATGTTGTCCTCTGGAACTGGATGGCCCTTTTCGCAGGGCCGAAACTAGGATTTTCGGCACCCGGGGCAAGGAAATAATTTAGCACACACCCCCCAAAAAACAAACAAACAAACAAAAAACCACATAAAAAATAATAATTTTATACATATATATATATATATAATGTAGCAGAGTTACAGGCGGCACTCACGGACTCCTTCAAAAACGACCAGGAACCCCGGGTCTGTGTACAACGTTTCGGATTTATTATCCTTCGTCAGGTAACCTGACGAAGGATAATAAATCCGAAACGTTGTACACAGACCCGGGGTTCCTGGTCGTTTTTGAAGGAGTCCGTGAGTGCCGCCTGTAACTCTGCTACATTATCACATAACAAGAGGAGGGCACCCGGCATATTGCTCTGTTGTTTCACTTGGAGTGCCGGTTGATATACATTGCTTATATATATATATATATATATATTTATATATATATATATATATATATATATAAGAATTACATAAATAAAAATACAAAATTTAAAAATACATTCCAAACTAGACCACACAGTAGTGCACCCTTATTCTCATTACAATGCACTTTAGTACCCCTCATTAACATATATATATATATATAAAATATATTCTATCAAATGAGGTGCGGCACTCACGGGTCCTAAATAATGTAAGAAGAATGCAGCAGGTTTTCCTGTCAACATTTCATTTATTCATATACTGTACATTACGTTGTGTCCTGACAAAATTTACATGAATAAATGAAACGTTGACAAGCCAGGAAAACCTGCTGCAGGGCATACTGCTTACATATGGACCCGTGACTGCTGCATTTCGTTTGATGGGCTATATGCACTTAAATTAATGGCACCCGGGCACACTGCTGGTGCAGATAGGGGATGACCATTTAGGTTGGCCCCAAGAAAAAGAAGAAAGGCTGGCACAGAGAGGGGAAGGGAGGAGAAGCTGGCACAGAGAGGGGAAGGGAGGAGAGGCTGGCACAGAGAGGAAAAGGGGAGAGAGGCTGGCACAGAAAGGAAAAAACAGAAGGCTGGCACAGAGGAGAAAAGTGCACAGAGGGTCTGACATGGGCAGTAACACAAAGAGAATGATTAAAAACAAAAACTTACATGCTAGAGGAGCTGATTTGAGACCAGGGGCATGGTACTGTACATGAGCCAGCTCAACAGTCCATCAGCTTCCTACAGGGCTGACATACTGAAGGCCACTGGGAGCTGCAGCTGCTCTTGCCAAATACGCAGTGCATATGGGAAGAGGGGGGGGGTGAGAGTGTTCCCTCCTGAGGCTCACACACTGAGGAGACACTCACTGTGGACAAAGAAGCAGCCCAGCCACTCTTAATGATTGCATATTCTTACTAGCACAGTTAGAGCAGCCAGGAAGTTTGTTATACCTGTCTTCCGGCTACACGCTGTGGGAGGGGGTCGGCTGGACGGCGGCCCTCGGCACTTCCTATTACCGGGGCTTTAATATTAAATTCTGCACTGTGGCTGTGTGTCCATGTTCACTCCACAGCAGCCCCGCAAGCCCGATCACAGCCCGTGTCTAATTAGTATGGCACAGGCGGCACTTGCAATGAATTGGTGCAAGAGGGGGTGGAGTTCTGGGTAATCATACCCCCGCCCTCCTGCTTGTGTCATAATTACCGGCTCTAATCTCTTGGTATCCGCTCTCCTGTTTGTCGGGTGCTGGCAGGCGCGCTACCTTGTCTATTGGTAGAACTGGCCCTGGCTGCGGAAGATGATCGCGGCGTGTGGGGGTGGAGAAGTAGCTGACTAAGGGAGCCGGGTAGAGGTCCTCGGCCGCGCCCCCTCAAATCCGGCGCCCGGGGCACGTGACCCCTTAGCCCCCCCCCCTAGTTACGGCTCTGCCTTTCCAACTGGTGTCTGGTCGTCTTCGGCCAGAACGTCTGGGTGGTGATGTTACAGGTGTCACTAAGGGGATTGTAATGGTGGAACTGGAACTTGTGTGTTCAGCTTGATGAGTGAGATGCTGGGTAAGGGTAGTAAGAGTCACATTCAAGTCTCTAGTGGCTGATGTGTGGTTTTCCATGATTCTGACCATGGTGTCTTGTGTGGTTTGTGTTGCAGTTAAGATCTGCAAGTAGGCTTGATGGAGCCTGTGATTGTCATCCATGACTCTTTGGAAGTTATCTAGCATCCTATTATTGTCTGCCCGCATTCATTCCAGGGTGTTAGCCATTCTGGTTAGTTCGCTTGTTTGCTGTTGCTTCTGCAGAGTCTTGGAACGTGATGGGCTAGACTGGAAATAAATTTGGTTTGCCTGCACAACAATCTAAGTTATTAGTTTGCTGGGTGGACCAGCTGTCCCAAAATGCCTGTTCTTGATACTGTGGCATTTGTGTGGTAGGGCTTCTGTCCTGCTCAGATGTCTGTTGAGTGGGCGGAGTTGCCAAATGTGTTGTTGTTTGGTCAGGCGGTGGTATTGCTGTTAGATTGAGTGTGAATGTTTCCTCGTTGTCAGATTCCTGTTCTTGGCCTGGCTGACTTGGCAGAAGGACGGTATCTGCTGAAATGAAAGACCAGTTGTGTGTAAGTATAATTGGAATACTTAATGAAGATTGTCATATGTGTTATGTTTACTTGTGCACTAAATATATTTTTTCAATGACTTCATTATAGTCATTCATTTCTTACTTTATGTAATAACTTTGTTTGTTGTCAATGGCTAACATATGCACCTCCAAACTGTTATACTCAGTGTTTTGAGGCCATCATGGTAATTGATTTTGCGCAGGTTTTTAAAAAACTAAATTTACCCATTAAGTTGCTTCCTTAAACTCTGTGTACAATGGTGTATTATAAGTAAGATTTGTTTTCTATTTAATCTTGGATACAGCACATATTACGCAATCACATTTCATGTGTTTCCTTCAAGTAGTTGCAACATAAATGACAAGTTTAATGTGATTGTTTTTTTAGGCCAACATCCCATCTTAAATAGAAAACAAATCTCAGTTAATTTTGTTGAATGTTTGTATTAGGGTAAAGTGTATGTGTGTGAAAATATGTGTGATGTGTGATTGTGTTAATCAACTCACCAGGCAGGTATGGAGAATGCGGTGAGATGGGCGGCGGACTGTCGAGGAGTTGCTGTGGAGGGACATCTGAGACCTGCGAGTTGCGTTGACACGGTGTTGGCTGGTGTGTTGGTCTGGAAGACACACTCGGACTGCGCTTCCATGCTGGCAATACGTGTGTGGATGGTTCTTTAAAAAAACAAAAAAAACAAAAACAAATGAGATTTGCTATTGGATCGAAACTGATGTGAAAACAGACACAAGGCTAATGTACTTACCAGCATCAGCAGCATCCTCTGCTTCACTAGGAGTGGACACACGGGCAGAAGGTCTTTTTGGAAACTGAAAAAGGATAGGAAGCATTTTTTTAAATATTAAAAATTACAAAAAGAACAAAAAACTTTTTAATCCTTCTACATAACATATTTTTGAGGGCAAGCTCTCACGAGCAGGGTCCTCTTCTCTCATGTGGTTTTACGTATCTTTCATAACTTATCTTCTTTACAATACTCCCTTTGATGGCACAAATTCCTTAGGTATTCTGCCACCCTGATACTTATTTCTGTGCTGTTTACTGACACAGCTATGTTTTTTTATGCCCTGTACTTGTTCTATATTGTATTGAACTGTAAGACACTGTATTCAGGTTTAGCATATGAGGCACCATATAAAAATAATGGGTAATATTATTGAAACAAATGTACATAACCATGTATTACACAAATCACCACCTCTCTGTCTTTTGATTGCAATACAATGTTGAATTAAACCCATTATGTTAGGAGACCTATTTATGCAAAATACCCACATAACATAATAAATATTGGTGTGCATGAATCTACTACAAAAGCCACGGCAAATATTTCAAACTCTCACAACAATATAATTAAGGAATTTATGATGTGTTAAAAAGCTAACATCAAAACATTCATTTCTGTGCTGACAGCATACACAATGGTAAATTAGAAGATTAAATCAGCCACCATTATTACTGCAAAAAAAAAAACATTTTAAAAGTGAACACTAAAAAGCACAGTAAATACAATGAAAAAATGAATGAATCTTCACTATTACTATATTAAGAAACAAATCTTACCAGCCTCCTTGGGCCGATCTGAGTCCCGGACATAAGTCCCCCTCACTTCCTCTGGAGGAATGAGGTTCTGCAGGGGCTCCACATATTCCAAATAAGTGGTGATAAAAGGCCGTCCACCCCCAGTTTGATGTGCCGACTTGGCCTCCTTCGCCATTTTGGCTTTCACACGATGCTTAATGTCATAGAAGCGCTTTCTGCAGGTCTCCTCTATTCGCCTCACCAGGCCCTCACTGTTCACAGCATCTACCACCTTCTTCCACATGAGTGTTTTTTTTTTTGTGAGATGACACCTTAGCTGCATCAGGACCAAAAAGGTGGCAGTGGTATTTCATAATCGCCCGCACCAGGGCAACATTCTCTGCGAAAGTGAACTTTACATTGCACCCTGATTTGGTCCTGGTATGTGGCTGCGGTGCCACATCACTATCACTAGAGGACTTAGGCGCTTCCTCTGCCACCTCCTCCACCTAACCCCCCTCACTACCCTCCTCCACCTCACTACCCTCCTCCACCTTACCAACCTCCTCCACCCTCCTCCACCTCACTACCGTCCTTCACCTCACCAACCTCCTCCACCTCACCAACCTCCTCCACCCTTCTCCACCTCACTAACCTCAGAATGTGACATGCTTAGGACAAACAACACTGAGCACTAAAAATTAAACACAAACAAAACACACTCCTCCTCTACCTCTACACAGCATACACCACACACACACACACACACACACACACACACACACACGCACGCACTGACAAGAGACTATGAAAAATACACTGACAAAATAAGACAAACTAATAAATAACAATATAACAATATACACAAGACAACTTTCAACAACAATACAGCACTCAGAAATCACAAAACTACTACCCACAAAACTTACCGTCTCCTCACAGCACTATCTCTCACCTCTCCACTAACTAAACCCACAAGGTTCCGACGGTTTGGTGCGTATTTATATGGCCGCGCTTTGACACTCCCACGTATTCCACACGCATCACCTTCAAAATCGAAAGTAAATGTGAAAAGGCGGCCGCAAAGTCCACAAAACACTGCCGCACTTGAAATATACGAATCATGCCTCAAAATATCCATCTTTGGCCGAGCACTAACACATACGGCCGTAAAACACACACCAAAAATATGAATGACATCGACATCGGAAAATATGAATACGACAAACACGATAGCTGAGTAAATTACAGAATAGAAAAACAAAAAGTTGCAATTTTGCACGGCCGATGTCAGTCAAATTAATTTTCGACTAAAATCGTCAGATACACGAATCTTAGTAAATATACCCCACAGTAGGAAGTATGGTCTGATCAGGTGACAAATAATCCAATGGAGCTTCCTGACCAGAGGAGAGATAGGAGGGTGGTAGAGAACTGTAAGAGACTCTGGGAATCCAATTTCTCCTCCTCCCTGCTGGGTGTCTTGGTCCTCTGTAACCTGTTATCTAATAGGAGCATTCGGGTCTAGAGAGAGAGACACACACACACACACACACACACACAGTCTTCCTGAGTCCTGTGCTATAAACAGTACACACACATTATTAAAGTATTGGTTTCTATCTAATATACACAATTGGTTTAAATGTAATATACACAATCCATCTCTCCCAACATGACCCAGTCCAGGAGGGACAAAATGCTCTCTACCTGGACTTACTTCTTAATTTATGATTGAAATCACTTGTGTTGAAAATAATACCTTCACTATCAGTTAACTATTTCATACATTAAGAGGGAAGTCCAGATAAAGAGCATTTTGCTCATCCTGTAATGGGTCATGTTGAGAGGTATGCACAATCTAATATTCACCCGGGCCCTCCTGTCTTAAGTGCCCACCCCCCTTGGGCCCCACTATATGAGGGCCCACCTCTTCCGCTAGGGATCAGGTTCCAGACTGTACACTTAAATTATACCGCACATATGTTACTTTATACTTTATGATGCACAGTACAGTACTATGGTGTGTTCTCTACAGTGCATTGCTGTCATTAATCTGGTACATTATCATGATGCACTAGCAGTATATATACTGTATATATCTCCTATATAATAGCCCAGACTCTGTGCCTGGGCCTCTAACGCTGGGCGGAGTCACAGAGCTGGGCGGAGTCAGCAGCATCTGCGGGGGGAGACACCATGGCCTGTGCCATCACCAGAGGCAAGTAAAAAATGCCCCCTGGCACAGTATAGAGGGGTGGCCATGGCCATCAGTAGCACCACACACAGCTCCAGCCAGCAGCAGGGAGGGTAACACAGGATATGCGGAGGGGACTTCCAAGCACCGTTGGACGCAACTTCCTGGCCCCTTACACCCACACCCCACACAGAGGAGTCCCTCCCTTATGCACCCCCCAACACTTTCCCTACCGCATCTAGCCAGTGGGGGTTCGCGCAGGACGGCAGCAGGGGACGAGCAGGTACAGCGGGACGGAGCACCACACTCACCAATCCACAGCGCCGCACATACATAGCGATGCACATGCCGCCTCGCACCGCTCCGGCCACACCACTATGCCGCCCCCTCACAGCCAGCCCGCAACTCCGGGAACACGCGTGCCACCAGCCCCATTCCCATCCCCGGCGCCAGGCATACACTGTGGAGGCCAGACCAAGTGCACCCGCCCGGAGCCAGGACGGGACACTGCTCCAGCCACTGTGCTGCTGAGCGGGAGCTCCCTCCCGCAGCAGCCAAACGACTAGGTCACTGCACAGGCAGGGAGTCCCCACTACCCACATCTGCTACAGCCATACACCCCAGAGGCACACCTCCACTTTTCCACACACCAACCCACCCTCTTCTCCTTCACACACACAAACACTCCCTCCCCCACACACACACACACCCTTCCCCATCCCTGCACATCCTACACCCCACCCCAACACCTCATGAACCCCTAACCCTCACACCACTACAACAAACACAACCCACGCGCACCCACAACTCCTCCAAACAAACCTCTCGCCCCACGTGCAACACCCACCGCACCCACAAGCCCATCCCACAACCGAACTACGCCCATACCTCCCACCCAGCGGACGGCGATCCTATTAGTGAGGAGAAGACACGCAATAAGCCAGATACCGCAGTGGCAGAGGTTAGTACATCCCACCCCCTGAGTCCCCCCTCCCCCCACATCCGCACTATCCCCACCCGCAACGCCACCAGACTCCCATCCATGGCACCACCGCACCCACCCCTCCCCCTCCCGTGGCGTGTCCAGACTCCCTATCCAAACCACAGCACCCCGCACCTGCCGCTCCCCCACCCGCAGCACCTATGGAGCCCATCCCCCAACCGCGACACCCCCGCACCTGCCACTTCCCCACCTGCGTCAACTCCACTCTGCCCCCACCCCCTGCACCTCCTGCCCCCCTACCCCACTCGCAGCACCCTGGGTCCCCCCTCCACCGCACCTGCCCCTTCCCCACCCACGCACCTGCCCCTCCCCCACCCACAGCACCCCCACCCCTCTCCCACACCCGCCCCTCCTCCACCCACAGCCTCCCACCACCCGCATCGCCACCAGACCCCACCACCATCCGTGGCACCCACGCACTTCCCCCTCCTCCACTCGTGGCGCCTTCACACCCCCTACCCAAACCGTGGCACCCTCGCACCCGCCACTGCACCATCCGCTGCACCTATGGACACCACGCCCCATCCGCAGAACCCACGCACCTGCCACTCCCCCACCCATGTTAACCCTACTCCTCTCCCACCCGCTACGCCTCCCGACCACCTACCCCACTCACAGCACATCCGCCCCTTCCCCACCCGCAGCACCCCCGCACCCGCCCCTCCCCCACCCCCGGCAGCCCCGCTCCTCCCCCACCCCTGGAGCACCAGCACCACCGGACCCCATCCACGGCATCCCCGCACCCACCCCTCCCCCACCCGTGCCGCCTCCAGACCCCTACCCAAACCGCGGCACCCGGCACTCCACCACCCACAGCACCAATGGACCCCATACCCCAACCGCGACACCCCCGCACCTGCCACTTCCCCACCTGCGTCAACTCCACTCCGCCCCCACCCCCTCTACCCTACCCTACTCGCAGCACCCTGGGTCCCCCCTCCACCACACCTGCCCCTTCCCCACCCGCAGCACCCACGCACCTGCCCCTCCCCCACCCACAGCACCCCCACCCCTCTCCCACACCCACCCCTCCTCCACCCACAGCCCCCCACCACCCACATCGCCACCAGACCCCACCCCATCCGTGGCACCCACGCACCTCCCCCTCCCCCACCCGTGGCGCCTCCACACACCCTACCCAAACCGTGGCACCCTCGCACCTGCACCTATGAACAGTTCATATTACCACAATACATTGATCCCCATAAATTTTATCCATCTAGCCTCTTTCTGAAGAAGGGTTCTATCCCTATCACCACCTACTGTGGTGTCCCAAGAACAACCGGTAGCACGTCATTTTAGAGAGTATAACCATGGATTAGCTACTCTCAGGTACAAAATAATTGAACATGTTGAGAAGAAGATATGAGGAGGTGATAGGGATAGAACCCTTCTTCAAAAAGAGGCTAGATGGATACATCGCCTCAATACAGTTTCTCCCTATGGTCTTAATGAGAATTTGGGGTTGAACAGTTTCCTATAAAATTTATGGGGATCGATGTATTGTGGTAATATGAACTGTTCATTATTTCTCTTAAATTGTATTATTAATTCTGTCAGTTCCGGGTCTGCATACTGCTGTTGTCGTTTATGGATAATGTTGTAATGGACTGATTAGGAACATTGCCCTGTCCTTTTTTGTATAAAAAGTTTTTATTGTATATACTCTGTTTTCTCCTGTTACCAGGCAACAGGATGTTGTACGGCGGTGACACGCATCATGCGTGCGTTCCAGCGTGTGATGTCATTGTTAGCCGCCGGCGCCCTGTGTGCGGAAGGGCGGGAGGAAGCGAGGTTGGCATCTTGGGTGATGGTGAGCTATATATGTTTGTTTGTCTTATTGCATTTCATATCCTGATGACGATTTGAATAAAATCGAAACGTTGATAGTATGTTCTCTACGCATTGAAGTCCTTGGAGTGCCACCCGTTACTTTCGCTATATATATATATATATATATATATATATATATATATATATATATATTGTAATAGGAGTCTTGCTAGAATGTGCTCTGCTACAAAAATTCCACCAGCGACCGACTCCAGGCTTGTGCAAAAACAGCAAATACCTTTTATTCAGGTTGCTCAAAACAAAGATACACATACAACAAAGATCACTGTCTTTAGTATAAACAACCACGGAGGTTAGGCCCTGCCTCACTCCCTCTTACTAAATAAGGAACCCTTCAGGTCCCGTCATCCTGACACTAGTGCCCCAGTCTTCCGGATCCCACTGTCCCTAGCAGGCCTATCACCTGGACACTAACTGCCTTCAGGAGCCCTGACTCATGGGAGAGACTCTGCTTTAAACCCAGCACCCAGGTGCTGGATGATGAAGCAGCTTCTTGGGCTAAGAAGCCTATAAGACTTGGTCTGGCCCAAATGGATAGGAACCTGGTCCATCCACACTTCCCACCTACCCCCAGGACCCTGTGTGTAGCTTGCAGTTGGCAAAGTACCTCTCCTGCCACAATATATATATATATATATATATATATATATACACATATGCAGTACCAGTCAAAAGTTTGACACACCTTTTCATTCAATGGTTTTAATTTATTTTAATTACTTTCTACATTGTAGATTAATACTGGAGACATCAAAACTATGAAAGAACACATATGGAATTATGTTGTAAACAAAAAAGTGTTAAACAAATCAAAATATGTTTTATATTTTAGATTCCTCAAAGTAGCCCCCTTTTGCTTTGATGACAGCTTTGCATACTCTTGGCATTCTCTCAATCATCTTCATGAGGTAGTCTCCTGGAATGGTTTTGAATTAACAGGTGTGCCTTGTCAAGCGTCAATCTGTGAAATTACTTGCCTTCTTAATGTGTTTGAGACCATCAGTTGTGTTGTGTTGTGTTGTGTTGTGTTGTGTTGTGCAGAGATAGGGTTAGTACACAGTGGACACCCCTATTTGACTACTGTTGTAATCCATATGACACGAACCACTCAACTCAGCAAAGAGAAACGACAGTCCATCATTACTTTAAGACATGAAAGTTTCAAGAATTTTGAATGTATCCTCAAGTGCAGTTGCACAAACCATCAAACGTTATGATGAAACTGGCTCTCAGGAGGACCACCCCAGGAAAGGAAGACGAATAGTAACCTCTGCTGCAGAGGATAAGTTCATTAGAGTTACCAGCCTCAGAAAACGCTACTTAACAGCACCTCAGATTAGAGCCCACATAAATTCTTCACAGAGTTCAAGTAGCAGACAAATCTCAACATCAACTGTTCAGAGGAGACTGCGTGAATCAAGCCTTCATGGTCGAATTGCTGCGAAGAAGACACTACTGAGGATGAACAACAAGAAGAAGAGAATTGTTTGGGTCAAGAAACACAAGGAATGGACATTAGACCAGTGGAAATCTGTACTTTGGTCTGATGAGTCCAAATTTGAGATTTTTGGTTCCAACTGCCGTGTCTTTGTGAGACGCAGATAAGGTGAGCGGATGGTTTCTGTATGTGTGGTTCCCACTGTGAAGCATGGAGGAGGAGGAGGTGTGATGGTGTGGCGGTGCTTTGCTGGTGACACTGTTGGTGATTTATTCAAAATTCAAGGCACACTTAACCAGCATGGCTACCACAGCATTCTGCAGCGCCATGCCATCCCATCTGGTTTGCGCTTACTGGGACCATCATTTGTTTTTCAACAAAAAATGACTACAAATGCACCTCCAGGCTATGTAAGGGCTACTTGACCAAGAAGGAAAGTGATGGAGTGCTGCGTCAGATGACATGGCCTCCACAATCACCCGACCTAAACCCAGTTGAGATGGTTTGGGATGACATGAATCGCTGAGTGAAGGAAAAGCAGCCAATAAGTGCTCAGCACCATGGAGAACTCTTTCAAGACTGTTGGAAAACCATTCCAGGAGACTACCTCATGTAGCTGATTGAGAGAATGCCAAGAGTATGCAAAGCTGTCATCAAAGCAAAAGGAGGTTACTTTGAGGAATCTAAAATAAAAAACAAATTTTGATTTGATGAACACTTTTTTGTTTACAACAAAATTCCATATGTGTTCTTTCATAGTTTTGATGACTTCAGTATTAATCTACAATGTAGAAAAAAATTAAAATAAATAAAAACTATGGAATGAGAAGCTGTGTCCAAACTTTTGACTGGTACTGTATGTATATATATATATATATATATATATATATATATATATATATTTATCAAGGGGCCCAGACTATGCACTCTCTAGTGGTTAGCCAAGCCTCTGTGGCAGCTTGCTACAACCACTATGGAGGCTGGCCACACCCCTAAACATGGGCCCCTACCACTGCAAGGGCCCTTCTTGCCCCAGTCTGACACTGCGCAAGTCACAGTGGTGCGGCTTCACAGCATGCCCCGTCTAAACATGCCAGACGGGCAGAGCAGTCAGGGAGCAGCACTGCTTGGCCAGACCTTCAGACAACCAGGCCGGCCAAATAGACCATTGCCCTTTCTGTCATTTGTCAGAATTGCCAGATGGCCAATCCGCCCGTGGCACATAAAGTACATGTACACAATTGCTTCATTTCAGAATGATGATGAATAGCCTTAGCAAAACATACTGTGTTATTTTGACAAACTTTCGCTTTACAATATTTATATATTTTCTATGCAACAATTATCTATGATAAGCTTTTACCAATATATATGGATGAGCTTACTCTTATTCTGAAGTGTCCAGGAATAACAAGAATCTACTGTAAATGTTTTTCATAATAATGTGCTGAAAACAGATGGTAGTGTAGATAGGATTCAGGATTGTTGGCAAATATTCAGGAAAGAAATTACTGATTAACATGTTTTTTTTTTATTTTTCATAAAAGCTGTTTACCCAGAAAATAGTTTGTAAAGGGGGGTACTGACGGGGGAGATGTGTTCTAAGTGATCTTAACACAGACCGCTCAGCCCACATCTCTCCCCCCGCTCAGCACAGGGCGGCTCAGCACATCACTATTGCTGGGGGGCATACACATGGCAGATCCGTGCTTAAAATCTAAGATTTTAAACACTGATCTCTCCGTGTGTACCCCCCTTTAGTCTGAATTGTTCTTATCATGTTTCTATTAGAGATGAGCGGGTTCGGTTCCTCGGAATCCGAACCCCCCCGAACTTCAGCCTTTTTACACGGGTCCGAGGCAGACTCGGATCTTCCCGCCTTGCTCGGCTAACCCGAGCGCGCCTGAACGTCATCATCCCGCTGTCGGATTCTCGCGAGGCTCGTATTCTATCGCGAGACTCGGATTCTATATAAGGAGCCGCGCGTCGCCGCCATTTTCACACGTGCATTGAGATTGATAGGGAGAGGACGTGGCTGGCATCCTCTCCGTTAGAATAGATAGAGACACTTGAGTTGATTACTTAGTAATTTTGGGGAGCATTAGGAGTACTCAGAGTGCAGAGTTTTGCTGATAGTTACTAGTGACTGACCACCACCAGTTTTATTTATTTTTTAATATAATCCGTTCTCTGCCTGAAAAAAAACGATACACAGTCACATACCATATCTGTGCTCAGCCTCAGTGTGCTGCATGATAATATCATCTATATGTATATCTGACTGTGCTGAGTGCTCACTGTTCACACAGCTGAATTGTGGGGGAGACTGGGGTGCAGTTATAGCAGGAGTACAGTGCACACTTTTGCTGCCAGTGTGACTGACCAGTGACCACCAGTATATTGTCTGCCTGAAAAAGTTAAACACTCCTGTGGTGTTTTTTTTTTTTATTCTATAAACGCATTCTGCTGACAGTGTCCAGCAGGTCCGTCATTCATTATATTATATAAATATTTACCTGCAGTAGTGTTATATTTTTTTTGTTCATCTCTATCATCTTTATCATCTCTATATTAGCAGACGCAGTACGGTAGTCCTCGGCTGTGGCTACCTCTGTGTCGTCAGTGCTCGTCCATAATTGTATACCTACCTGTGGTGGGGGTTTTTTTTCTATCTTCTTCATACTAGTAGTTTAGGAGTCTGCTGACAGTGTTCAGCAGGTCCGTCATTATATTATATATACCTGCAGTAGTGATATATATATATGTCACGATCCGGGTATCTGGACGCCATTTCTTACCCATCAGATGCCTCCTAAGGCTGGCTCAGCGCTCCAGGACCGGATCCCATCTGTTATCCTGATGTGTACATTCCTGTATCCTCTCCTGTCACTCTGGGACGCTGTCACAGTAAACGCCATATTACACCTGGCATGGCGTCTCCCGCGGCCTCCGCCGCCGTCCCTGAACTTCTGCATGCAGAGTGTCTGAGTGGCGATTACGTCAGCCGCGGCCTCCGCTGTGTCCGCGTGGTTGGATGTGCATCTGTCAGCCTGGCGCCTCCTGTCTCCGGTGGCCGGCGCCGCCATTACTGTTTTCATTACCACATGGATTACAAACCAAACTTCCCTCCAAGTGTCTGCATGGGCGCAGCCATCTTGGATTCTGTCAGCTGATCATTTCCACCAATCTGTTCTCAGTATTGATAATCTGCATAATTGCCTAGCCAATCCCTTCCTTGCTGCAGGTATAAATACACTGTGCCTGAGCAAGGAAGGCGTCAGTGCTTTGGTTGTCAAACCTAGTTCCTGTTTGTCTCTCTCCTGTGATTGTCTTCCAGGTTCCAGCTCCTGTCTCAAGACTTCCACCATAGAGACCCGCACCAGCATTCCACCTGCGGTGTAGCCTGACTCTCCAATCCATTGTGGATTCATCTGTTTCCAGCTACAACATTACCTGCTTCCAGCTCAGCTTCCAGCAGAGTACAGCTTCCCTTAAAGGGCCGGTGTCCTTTCTACACTTTACCACTCTCCACCGGTATTATTATTTCTCCGCTCTCAAGTTCTACATTTCAGTTCATATTTCATCGCTCCCAAGTTCATTTATTATTTAACTGGTTCCAGCCAGTATCCACTCCGTGCTAACAACAGTCTGGTTCCAGCCAGTATCCTCAGCAGCTGTTTTATCTTCAGCAACCCAGCTTTTCCTGGAACACCAGCTGGCACAATCCTGGGTTATCTCCATTGCTACAGTCGGGCCTGGTAAGGACTTTCCATCTAGAAGATCATAAGAACTATCTCACACTACCAGTGCCCTGTGGCTCCTGCCATCCTGTAGTACCCAGGAACTGTATTTATTCTTTGCTGACTTTTACGTTTTCTTTTACTGCTGCTGTGTTGCGGAGTTGTCATAATAAACATCATTGACTTTTATCCAAGTTGTCGTGGTCACGCCTTCGGGCAGTTATTATTCACATGTCCAGGGGTCTGATACAACCTCCCAGGTTCCGGTACATCTCAGCCCCTACAACTGAGGCTGCCTCCCGTCAGCTCAGGCCCTCAGTTGTGACAGTAAGCACTGACCTAATGAATCCAGCCGGAGACCAGGATCAAGCGGCCAGGCCGATGCAAGAACTGGCAGCCCGACTAGAACATCAGGAGGCTGCACAGGGCCACATCATCCGCTGTCTCCAGGATTTCTCTACTCGGCTGGATGGGATTCAGACAACTCTCCGTGGATCAGGCGCGTCTGGTGCGTCAACCACAGTGACTCCAGCTATAACCCCACCCACCTTACCCATTTCTGCTCCACGTCTTCATCTTCCAACGCCAGCAAAATTTGACGGATCTCCAAGATTCTGCAGGGGATTTCTCAACCAGTGTGAGATTCAGTTTGAGCTACAACCTGGCAATTTTCCCAGTGACCGTACAAAAATTGCCTACATTATTTCTCTTCTCAGTGGCTCAGCCCTTGATTGGGCATCACCGTTATGGGAGAGGTCCAACACCCTGCTATCTTCCTACACTGCCTTCGTGTCAACATTCAGGCGCATCTTCGACGAGCCAGGCCGGGTAACCTCAGCTTCATCCGAGATTCTCCGTTTACGTCAGGGGTCACGTACTGTAGGACAATATCTGATACAGTTCCAGATCCTGGCATCCGAACTGGCATGGAACGACGAGGCCCTGTATGCTGCATTCTGGCATGGCTTATCTGAGCGTATTAAAGATGAGTTAGCTACCAGAGACTTACCTTCTAAGTTAGATGAGCTAATCTCACTCTGCACGAAAGTTGATTTACGTTTCAGAGAGAGAGCAACTGAGCGTGGAAGATCATCTGCTCCAAAATCTTCTGCTCCTCCTCCTCGTCAACTGTCACCATCTAAAGATGAGCCCATGCAACTTGGCCGTTCCCGTTTAACTCCTGCTGAGCGCCGAAGACGTCTCTCCGAGTTTCTCTGTCTCTATTGTGCAGCTCCGTCTCACACCATTAATGCCTGTCCCAAATGTCCGGGAAACTCCAAATCCTAGCTCGCCAAGGAGAGGGCCGGCTAGGAGTAATGATCTCCTCTCCATCTCCTCAAGATTGTAATCTCCCAGTCTCGCTTCAAGTTGCTCAACGTTATCGGAACGTCATTGCCCTCCTTGATTCCGGAGCAGCTGGGAACTTTATTACCGAAGCCTATGTTAAACGGTGGTCCCTACCCACCGAGAGACTTCCTTCGTCCATTTCTTTAACTGCCGTGGATGGCAGCAAAATTTTTGATGCAGTTATTTCTTTAAGGACTCTACCAGTTCGTCTGAGAGTGGGAGTTCTTCATTCCGAACTTATTTCTTTTTTAGTGATTCCAAGAGCCACACATCCTGTGGTCCTGGGCCTTCCATGGCTCCGTCTTCACAATCCTACAATTGATTGGACGACTACGCAAATCCTGGCATGGGGTTCCTCCTGTGCTGAGACATGTTTGTTTAAAGTATTGCCTGTCTGTTCTTCCTCCCCCAGGTCGTCTGATGTTCCACCTCCTCCATATCAAGATTTCACGGATGTGTTCAGTAAAGCTTCTGCTGATATCCTTCCTCCTCATAGAGAATGGGACTGTCCGATTGATCTCGTTCCAGGGAAGGTTCCACCTCGAGGCCGAACTTATCCGTTGTCTCTGCCTGAGACGCATTCTATGGAGGAATATATTAAAGAGAACCTAGCAAAGGGGTTCATTCGACCTTCTTCTTCTCCAGCCGGCGCAGGCTTCTTTTTTGTAAAAAAGAAAGATGGTGGTCTGCGGCCGTGCATCGACTACAGAGGTTTGAACGACATTACCATCAAGAACCGTTATCCTTTACCCCTGATTACTGAGCTCTTTGACAGAGTTAGCGGAGCTACCATCTTTACAAAGCTGGACTTGCGAGGTGCATACAATCTCATCCGGATCCGTGAGGGTGACGAGTGGAAGACCGCCTTTAACACCCGTGACGGACATTATGAGTACCTCGTCATGCCCTTCGGATTGAGCAATGCTCCAGCTGTCTTCCAGCATTTTGTCAATGAGATCTTCAGAGACATTCTATACCGTCATGTCGTGGTCTATCTAGACGATATCCTCATTTTTGCCAACGATTTAGAGGAACATCGTTTTTGGGTTAAAGAGGTTCTGTCCCGTCTCCGTGTCAATCATCTCTATTGCAAATTAGAAAAATGCGTCTTTGAAGTCAAGTCCATTCCGTTTCTAGGGTACATTGTGTCCGGTTCCGGACTAGAGATGGATCCTGAGAAACTACAAGCAATCCAAAATTGGCCGGTACCCTTAACCCTCAAAGGGGTCCAGAGGTTCTTAGGGTTTGCCAACTATTACCGAAAGTTTATACGAGACTTTTCCACCATTGTGGCGCCTATTACTGCTTTCACTAAGAAGGGTGCTAACCCGTCCAAGTGGTCTGAAGAAGCCATGCAAGCATTTCATCTTTTAAAACAAAGGTTCATCTCTGCGCCTGTTCTGAAACAGCCTGACATCGACTCTCCTTTCATCTTAGAGGTGGATGCCTCCTCCGTTGGAGTAGGAGCGGTGTTATCTCAGAGGGCTAAAGATGGCCATTTACACCCTTGCAGTTTCTTCTCCCGGAAGTTCTCCCCAGCTGAGCGCAACTATGCCATTGGCGACCAGGAGTTGCTAGCCATCAAGCTCGCTCTAGAAGAGTGGAGGTATCTGTTGGAGGGAGCTTCTCATTCAATCACCATACTTACAGACCACAAGAACCTTTTATACCTGAAGGGCGCACAATGTCTCAACCCTCGTCAGGCCAGATGGGCACTTTTCTTTTCCAGGTTCGACTTTAAACTCCAGTTCTGTCCGGGCTCTCAGAATCGCAAGGCCGATGCCCTTTCCCGCTCATGGGAGCAAGAAAATGAGTCAGAGTCTTCAGACAAGCATCCTATTATAAATCCGTTGGCATTCTCCACGGTAGGGATGGACTCTACGCCCCCATCAGGGAAGAGTTTTGTGAAGCCGATGCTAAGGAAGAAGCTCATGCATTGGGCCCATGCTTCCCGTTTTGCCGGACATACAGGTATCCAAAAAACCCTGGAGTTTATCTCTAGGTCCTATTGGTGGCCAACTCTGAAAAAGGACGTCTTGGAGTTTATTGCATCTTGCCCAAAGTGTGCCCAACATAAAGTATCCCGCCAGTCGCCTGCGGGGCAACTGGTTCCACTATCCGTTCCCCGTCGACCATGGACCCACTTGTCGATGGATTTCATTACAGACTTACCCATGTGCAACAAGTTCAATACCATCTGGGTGGTAGTTGACCGGTTCACCAAGATGGCACACTTCATTCCTCTCACCGGTCTTCCGTCAGCTTCCAAGTTGGCTCAAGTATTCATACAAGAGATCTTCCGACTCCACGGTCTTCCTGAAGAAATTATCTCAGATCGAGGAGTTCAATTCACAGCCAAATTCTGGCGAAGTTTATGTCAAGTCCTCCAAGTCAAGCTAAAGTTTTCCACGGCTTACCATCCTCAGACCAATGGTCAAACCGAGAGGGTGAATCAGGACTTGGAGGCCTTCCTCCGCATCTATGTGTCCTCCTCTCAAGATGACTGGGTTCAATTACTTCCCTGGGCCGAGTTCTGTCATAACAACCAGTATCATTCTTCATCTGCTTCAACACCATTCTTCACTAACTTTGGATTCCACCCTAAAGTCCCTGAGTTCCAACCGCTTCCAGCAACTTCTGTTCCCGCAGTGGATATCACCTTGCATCAGTTTGCCAATATCTGGAAGAGCGTACGATCAGCTCTGCTCAAGGCATCGTTCAGGTACAAGAAGTTTGCGGATAAGAAGCGTCGAGCAGTTCCTGCTCTCAAGGTGGGTGATCGGGTATGGTTATCCACGAAGAATTTGAGGTTAAGAGTTCCCAGTATGAAGTTTGCACCTCGCTATATCGGTCCTTTCAAGATTGAACAAGTCATCAATCCTGTTGCTTACAGACTCCAGTTGCCTCCCTTCTTAAAAATACCCAGGACATTCCATGTTTCCCTGTTGAAACCGCTGATCTTGAATCGGTTTCATTCCTCACTTCCTCCAACTCCGAAAGTCCAAACTCAACGAGGCGTTGAGAATGAAGTGGCCAAGATCCTGGACTCACGTCACCGTTACGGTCAACTACAATATCTTATTGACTGGAAGGGTTATGGTCCTGAGGAACGTTCATGGACCAATGCTTCTGATGTCCATGCTCCTGCCTTGGTCCGGAGATTCCATTCCAAGTTTCCTCAAAAGCCAAAGAAGTGTCCTGGGGCCACTCCTAAAGGGGGGGGTGCTGTCACGATCCGGGTATCTGGACGCCATTTCTTACCCATCAGATGCCTCCTAAGGCTGGCTCAGCGCTCCAGGACCGGATCCCATCTGTTGTCCTGATGTGTACATTCCTGTATCCTCTCCTGTCACTCTGGGACGCTGTCACAGTAAACGCCATATTACACCTGGCATGGCGTCTCCCGCGGCCTCCGCCGCCGTCCCTGAACTTCTGCATGCAGAGTGTCTGAGTGGCGATTACGTCAGCCGCGGCCTCCGCTGTGTCCGCGTGGTTGGATGTGCATCTGTCAGCCTGGCGCCTCCTGTCTCCGGTGGCCGGCGCCGCCATTACTGTTTTCATTACCACATGGATTACAAACCAAACTTCCCTCCAAGTGTCTGCATGGGCGCAGCCATCTTGGATTCTGTCAGCTGATCATTTCCACCAATCTGTTCTCAGTATTGATAATCTGCATAATTGCCTAGCCAATCCCTTCCTTGCTGCAGGTATAAATACACTGTGCCTGAGCAAGGAAGGCGTCAGTGCTTTGGTTGTCAAACCTAGTTCCTGTTTGTCTCTCTCCTGTGATTGTCTTCCAGGTTCCAGCTCCTGTCTCAAGACTTCCACCATAGAGACCCGCACCAGCATTCCACCTGCGGTGTAGCCTGACTCTCCAATCCATTGTGGATTCATCTGTTTCCAGCTACAACATTACCTGCTTCCAGCTCAGCTTCCAGCAGAGTACAGCTTCCCTTAAAGGGCCGGTGTCCTTTCTACACTTTACCACTCTCCACCGGTATTATTATTTCTCCGCTCTCAAGTTCTACATTTCAGTTCATATTTCATCGCTCCCAAGTTCATTTATTATTTAACTGGTTCCAGCCAGTATCCACTCCGTGCTAACAACAGTCTGGTTCCAGCCAGTATCCTCAGCAGCTGTTTTATCTTCAGCAACCCAGCTTTTCCTGGAACACCAGCTGGCACAATCCTGGGTTATCTCCATTGCTACAGTCGGGCCTGGTAAGGACTTTCCATCTAGAAGATCATAAGAACTATCTCACATTACCAGTGCCCTGTGGCTCCTGCCATCCTGTAGTACCCAGGAACTGTATTTATTCTTTGCTGACTTTTACGTTTTCTTTTACTGCTGCTGTGTTGCGGAGTTGTCATAATAAACATCATTGACTTTTATCCAAGTTGTCGTGGTCACGCCTTCGGGCAGTTATTATTCACATGTCCAGGGGTCTGATACAACCTCCCAGGTTCCGGTACATCTCAGCCCCTACAACTGAGGCTGCCTCCCGTCAGCTCAGGCCCTCAGTTGTGACAATATATTTTTTATATCATTATCATCTCTATACTAGCAGACGCAGTACGGTAGTCCACGGCTGTAGCTACCTCTGTGTCGTCAGTGCTCATCCATAATTGTATACCTACCTGTGGTGGGGTTTTTTTTTCTATCCTCTTCATACTAGTAGTTTAGGAGTCTGCTGACAGTGTCCAGCAGGTCCGTCATTATATTATATATACCTGCAGTAGTGATATATATATATTTTTTATATCATTATCATCTCTATACTAGCAGACGCAGTACGGTAGTCCACGGCTGTAGCTACCTCTGTGTCGTCAGTGCTCGTCCATAATTGTATACCTACCTGTGGTGGGGTTTTTTTTTCTATCTTCTTCATACTAGTAGTTTAGGAGTCTGCTGACAGTGTCCAGCAGGTCCGTCATTATATTATATATACCTGCAGTAGTGATATATATATATTTTTTATATCATTATCATCTCTATACTAGCAGACGCAGTACGGTAGTCCACGGCTGTAGCTACCTCTGTGTCGTCAGTGCTCGTCCATAATTGTATACCTACCTGTGGTGGGGTTTTTTTTCTATCTTCTTCATACTAGTAGTTTAGGAGTCTGCTGACAGTGTCCAGCAGGTCCGTCATTATATTATATATACCTGCAGTAGTGATATATATATATTTTTTATATCATTATCATCTCTATACTAGCAGACGCAGTACGGTAGTCCACGGCTGTAGCTACCTCTGTGTCGTCAGTGCTCGTCCATAATTGTATACCTACCTGTGGTGGGGGTTTTTTTTCTATCTTCTTCATACTAGTAGTTTAGGAGTCTGCTGACAGTGTCCAGCAGGTCCGTCATTATATTATATATACCTGCAGTAGTGATATATATATATTTTTTATATCATTATCATCTCTATACTAGCAGACGCAGTACGGTTGTCCACGGCTGTAGCTACCTCTGTGTCGTCAGTCACTCGTCATCCATAAGTATACTAGTATCCATCCATCTCCATTGTTTACCTGAGGTGCCTTTTAGTTGTGCCTATTAAAATATGGAGAACAAAAATGTTGAGGTTCCAAAAATAGGGAAAGATCAAGATCCACTTCCACCTCGTGCTGAAGCTGCTGCCACTAGTCATGGCCGAGACGATGAAATTCCATCAACGTCGTCTGCCAAGGCCGATGCCCAATGTCATAGTACAGAGCATGTAAAATCCAAAACACAAAATATCAGTAAAAAAAGGACTCAAAAATCTAAAATAAAATCGTCGGAGGAGAAGCGTAAACTTGCCAATATGCCATTTACCACACGGAGTGGTAAGGAACGGCTGAGGCCCTGGCCTATGTTCATGGCTAGTGGTTCAGCTTCACATGAGGATGGAAGCACTCAGCCTCTCGCTAGAAAAATGAAAAGACTTAAGCTGGCAAAAGCACAGCAAAGAACTGTGCGTTCTTCGAAATCACAAATCCACAAGGAGAGTCCAATTGTGTCGGTTGCGATGCCTGACCTTCCCAACACTGGACGTAAAGAGCATGCGCCTTCCACCATTTGCACGCCCCCTGCAAGTGCTGGAAGGAGCACCCGCAGTCCAGTTCCTGATAGTCAGATTGAAGATGTCAGTGTTGAAGTACACCAGGATGAGGAGGATATGGGTGTTGCTGGCGCTGGGGAGGAAATTGACCAGGAGGATTCTGATGGTGAGGTGGTTTGTTTAAGTCAGGCACCCGGGGAGACACCTGTTGTCCGTGGGAGGAATATGGCCATTGACATGCCTGGTGAAAATAACAAAAAAATCAGCTCTTCGGTGTGGAAGTATTTCAACAGAAATGCGGACAACAGGTGTCAAGCCGTGTGTTGCCTTTGTCAAGCTGTAATAAGTAGGGGTAAGGATGTTAACCACCTCGGAACATCCTCCCTTATACGTCACCTGCAGCGCATTCATCATAAGTCAGTGACAAGTTCAAAAACTTTGGGCGACAGCGGAAGCAGTCCACTGACCAGTAAATCCCTTCCTCTTGTAACCAAGCTCACGCAAACCACCCCACCAACTCCCTCAGTGTCAATTTCCTCCTTCCCCAGGAATGCCAATAATCCTGCAGGCCATGTCACTGGCAATTCTGACGAGTCCTCTCCTGCCTGGGATTCCTCCGATGCATCCTTGCGTGTAACGCCTACTGCTGCTGGCGCTGCTGTTGTTGCTGTTGGGAGTCGATGGTCATCCCAGAGGGGAAGTCGTAAGACGACTTTTACTACTTCCACCAAGCAATTGACTGTCCAACAGCCTTTGCGAGGAAGATGAAATATCACAGCAGTCATCCTGCTGCAAAGCGGATAACTGAGGCCTTGGCATCCTGGGCGGTGAGAAACGTGGTTCCGGTATCCATCATTACTGCAGAGCCAACTATAGACTTGATTGAGGTACTGTGTCCCCGGCACCAAATACCGTCTAGGTTCCATTTCTCTAGGCAGGCGATACCGAAAATGTACACAGACCTCAGAAAAAGACTCACCAGTGTCCTAAAAAATGCAGTTGTACCCAATGTCCACTTAACCACGGACATGTGGACAAGTGGAGCAGGGCAGACTCAGGACTATATGACTGTGACAGCCCACTGGGTAGATGTATTGACTCCCGCCGCAAGAACAGCAGCGGCGGCACCAGTAGCAGCATCTCGTAAACGCCAACTCTTTCCTAGGCAGGCTACGCTTTGTATCACCGCTTTCCAGAATACGCACACAGCTGAAAACCTCTTACGGCAACTGAGGAAGATCATCGCAGAATTGCTTACCCCAATTGGACTCTCCTGTGGATTTGTGGCATCGGACAACGCCAGCAATATTGTGTGTGCATTAAATATGGGCAAATTCCAGCACGTCCCATGTTTTGCACATACCTTGAATTTGGTGGTGCAGAATTATTTAAAAAACGACAGGGGCGTGCAAGAGATGCTGTCGGTGGCCAGAAGAATTGCGGGACACTTTTGGCGTACAGGCACCACGTACAGAAGACTGGAGCAACACCAAAAACGCCTGAACCTGCCCTGCCATCATCTGAAGCAAGAAGTGGTAACGAGGTGGAATTCAAACCTCTATATGCTTCAGAGGTTGGAGGAGCAGCAAAAGGCCATTCAAGCCTATACAACTGACCACGATATAGGAGGTGGAATGCACCTGTCTCAAGCGCAGTGGAGAATGATTTCAACGTTGTGCAAGGTTCTGCAACCTTTTGAACTTGCCACACGTGAAGTCAGTTCAGACACTGCCAGCCTGAGTCAGGTCATTCCCCTCATCAGGCTTTTGCAGAAGAAGCTGGAGACATTGAAGGAGGAGCTAACACTGAGCGATTCCGCTAGGCATGTGGGACTTGTGGATGGAGCCCTTAATTCGCTTAACAAGGATTCACGGGTGGTCAATCTGTTGAAATCAGAGCACTACATTTTGGCCACCGTGCTCGATCCTAGATTTAAAACCTACCTTGGATCTCTCTTTCCGACAGACACAAGTCTGCATTGGTTCAAAGAACTGCTGGTGAGAAAATTGTCAAGTCAAGCGGAACGCGACCTGTCAACATCTCCTCCTTCACATTCTCCCGCAACTGGGGGTGCGAGGAAAAGGCTCAGAATTCCGAGCCCACCCGCTGGCGGTGATGCAGGGCAGTCTGGAGCGACTGCTGATGCTGACATCTGGTCCGGACTGAAGGACCTGCCAACGATTACGGACATGTCGTCTACTGTCAATGCATATGATTCTCTCACCATTGAAAGAATGGTGGAGGATTATATGAGTGACCGCATCCAAGTAGGCACGTCAGACAGTCCGTACGTATACTGGCTAGTGATGAGCACCGGAAATTTTTCGGGTTTTGTGTTATGGTTTTGGGTTCGGTTCCGCGGCCGTGTTTTGGGTTCAAACGCGTTTTGGCAAAACCTCACCGAATTTTTTTTGTCGGATTCGGGTGTGTTTTGGATTCGGGTGTTTTTTTCAAAAAACCCTAAAAAACAGCTTAAATCATAGAATTTGGGGGTCATTTTGATCCCAAAGTATTATTAACCTCAATAACCATAATTTCCACTCATTTTCAGTCTATTCTGAACACCTCACACCTCACAATATTATTTTTAGTCCTAAAATTTGCACCGAGGTCGCTGGATGGCTAAGCTAAGCGACCCAAGTGGCCGACACAAACACCTGGCCCATCTAGGAGTGGCACTGCAGTGTCACGCAGGATGGCCCTTCCAAAAAACACTCCCCAAACAGCACATGACGCAAAGAAAAAAAGAGGCGCAATGAGGTAGCTGTGTGAGTAAGCTAAGCGACCCTAGTGGCCGACACAAACACCTGGCCCATCTAGGAGTGGCACTGCAGTGTCACGCAGGATGGCCCCTCCAAAAAACACTCCCCAAACAGCACATGACGCAAAGAAAAAAAGAGGCGCAATGAGGTAGCTGTGTGAGTAAGCTAAGCGACCCTAGTGGCCGACACAAACACCTGGCCCATCTAGGAGTGGCACTGCAGTGTCACGCAGGATGGCCCTTCCAAAAAACACTCCCCAAACAGCACATGACGCAAAGAAAAAAAGAGGCGCAATGAGGTAGCTGTGTGAGTAAGCTAAGCGACCCTAGTGGCCGACACAAACACCTGGCCCATCTAGGAGTGGCACTGCAGTGTCACGCAGGATGGCCCTTCCAAAAAACACTCCCCAAACAGCAGCACATGACGCAAAGAAGAAAAAAAGAGGCGCAATGAGGTAGCTGTGTGAGTAAGCTAAGTGACCCTAGTGGCCGACACAAACACCTGGCCCATCTAGGAGTGGCACTGCAGTGTCACGCAGGATGGCCCTTCCAAAAAACACTCCCCAAACAGCACATGACGCAAAGAAAAAAAGAGGCGCAATGAGGTAGCTGTGTGAGTAAGCTAAGCGACCCTAGTGGCCGACACAAACACCTGGCCCATCTAGGAGTGGCACTGCAGTGTCACGCAGGATGGCCCTTCCAAAAAACACTCCCCAAACAGCACATGACGCAAAGAAAAAAAGAGGCGCAATGAGGTAGCTGTGTGAGTAAGCTAAGCGACCCTAGTGGCCGACACAAACACCTGGCCCATCTAGGAGTGGCACTGCAGTGTCACGCAGGATGGCCCTTCCAAAAAACACTCCCCAAACAGCAGCACATGACGCAAAGAAGAAAAAAAAAAGAGGCGCAATGAGGTAGCTGTGTGAGTAAGCTAAGCGACCCTAGTGGCCGACACAAACACCTGGCCCATCTAGGAGTGGCACTGCAGTGTCACGCAGGATGGCCCTTCCAAAAAACACTCCCCAAACAGCACATGACGCAAAGAAAAAAAGAGGCGCAATGAGGTAGCTGTGTGAGTAAGCTAAGCGACCCTAGTGGCCGACACAAACACCTGGCCCATCTAGGAGTGGCACTGCAGTGTCACGCAGGATGGCCCTTCCAAAAAACACTCCCCAAACAGCACATGACGCAAAGAAAAAAAGAGGCGCAATGAGGTAGCTGTGTGAGTAAGCTAAGCGACCCTAGTGGCCGACACAAACACCTGGCCCATCTAGGAGTGGCACTGCAGTGTCACGCCTAGATGGGCCTTCCAAAAAACACCCCCCAAACAGCACATGACGCAAAGAAAAATGAAAGAAAAAAGAGGTGCAAGATGGAATTGTCCTTGGGCCCTCCCACCCACCCTTATGTTGTATAAACAGGACATGCACACTTTAACCAACCCATCATTTCAGTGACAGGGTCTGCCACACGACTGTGACTGAAATGACGGGTTGGTTTGGACCCCCACCTAAAAAGAAGCAATTAATCTCTCCTTGCACAAACTGGCTCTACAGAGGCAAGATGTCCACCTCATCATCATCCTCCGATATATCACCGTGTACATCCCCCTCCTCACAGATTATCAATTCGTCCCCACTGGAATCCACCATCTCAGCTCCCTGTGTACTTTGTGGAGGCAATTGCTGCTGGTCAATGTCTCCACGGAGGAATTGATTATAATTCATTTTAATGAACATCATCTTCTCCACATTTTCTGGATGTAACCTCGTAAGCCGATTGCTGACAAGGTGAGCGGCGGCACTAAACACTCTTTCGGAGTACACACTTGTGGGAGGGCAACTTAGGTAGAATAAAGCCAGTTTGTGCAAGGGCCTCCAAATTGCATCTTTTTCCTGCCAGTATAAGTACGGACTGTCTGACGTGCCTACTTGGATGCGGTCACTCATATAATCCTCCACCATTCTTTCAATAGGGAGAGAATCATATGCAGTGACAGTAGACGACATGTCCGTAATCATTGGCAGGTCCTTCAGTCCGGACCAGATGTCAGCATCAGCAGTCGCTCCAGACTGCCCTGCATCACCGCCAGCGGGTGGGCTCGGAATTCTGAGCCTTTTCCTCGCACCCCCAGTTGCGGGAGAATGTGAAGGAGGAGATGTTGACAGGTCGCGTTCCGCTTGACTTGACAATTTTGTCACCAGCAGTTCTTTGAACCCCAGCAGACTTGTGTCTGCCGGAAAGAGAGATCCAAGGTAGGTTTTAAATCTAGGATCGAGCACGGTGGCCAAAATGTAGTGCTCTGATTTCAACAGATTGACCACCCGTGAATCCTTGTTAAGCGAATTAAGGGCTCCATCCACAAGTCCCACATGCCTAGCGGAATCGCTCTGTGTTAGCTCCTCCTTCATTGTCTCCAGCTTCTTCTGCAAAAGCCTGATGAGGGGAATGACCTGACTCAGGCTGGCAGTGTCTGAACTGACTTCACGTGTGGCAAGTTCAAAAGGTTGCAGAACCTTGCACAACGTTGAAATCATTCTCCACTGCGCTTGAGACAGGTGCATTCCACCTCCTATATCGTGCTCAGTTGTATAGGCTTGAATGGCCTTTTGCTGCTCCTCCAACCTCTGAAGCATATAGAGGGTTGAATTCCACCTCGTTACCACTTCTTGCTTCAGATGATGGCAGGGCAGGTTCAGGCGTTTTTGGTGGTGCTCCAGTCTTCTGTACGTGGTGCCTGTACGCCGAAAGTGTCCCGCAATTCTTCTGGCCACCGACAGCATCTCTTGCACGCCCCTGTCGTTTTTTAAATAATTCTGCACCACCAAATTCAAGGTATGTGCAAAACATGGGACGTGCTGGAATTTGCCCATATTTAATGCACACACAATATTGCTGGCGTTGTCCGATGCCACAAATCCACAGGAGAGTCCAATTGGGGTAAGCCATTCTGCGATGATCATCCTCAGTTGCCGTAAGAGGTTTTTAGCTGTGTGCGTATTCTGGAAAGAGTTGGCGTTTGCGAGATGCTGCTACTGGTGCCGCCGCTGCTGTTCTTGCGGCGGGAGTCCATACATCTACCCAGTGGGCTGTCACAGTCATATAGTCCTGAGCCTGCCCTGCTCCACTTGTCCACATGTCCGTGGTTAAGTGGACATTGGGTACAACTGCATTTTTTAGGACACTGGTGAGTCTTTTTCTGAGGTCTGTGTACATTTTCGGTATCGCCTGCCTAGAGAAATGGAACCTAGATGGTATTTGGTACCGGGGACACAGTACCTCCAACAATTCTCTAGTTGCCTCTGCAGTAATGATGGATACCGGAACCACGTTTCTCACCGCCCAGGATGCCAAGGCCTCAGTTATCCGCTTTGCAGCAGGATGACTGCTGTGATATTTCATCTTTCTCGCAAAGGACTGTTGGACAGTCAATTGCTTGGTGGAAGTAGTAAAAGTGGTCTTACGAGTACGACTTCCCCTCTGGGATGACCATCGACTCCCAGCAGCAACAACAGCAGCGCCAGCAGCAGTAGGCATTACACGCAAGGATGCATCGGAGGAATCCCATGCAGGAGAGGACTCGTCAGAATTGCCAGTGACATGGCCTGCAGGACTATTGGCATTCCTGGGGAAGGAGGAAATTGACACTGAGGGAGTTGGTTACAAGAGGAAGGGATTTACTGGTCAGTGGACTGCTTCCGCTGTCGCCCAAAGTTTTTGAACTTGTCACTGACTTATGATGAATGCGCTGCAGGTGACGTATAAGGGAGGATGTTCCGAGGTGGTTAACGTCCTTACCCCTACTTATTACAGCTTGACAAAGGCAACACACGGCTTGACAAATGTTGTCCGCATTTCTGTTGAAATACTTCCACACCGAAGAGCTGATTTTTTTGGTATTTTCACCAGGCATGTCAATGGCCCTATTCCTCCCACGGACAACAGGTGTCTCCCCGGGTGCCTGACTTAAACAAACCACCTCACCATCAGAATCCTCCTGGTCAATTTCCTCCCCAGCGCCAGCAACACCCATATCCTCCTCATCCTGGTGTACTTCAACACTGACATCTTCAATCTGACTATCAGGAACTGGACTGCGGGTGCTCCTTCCAGCACTTGCAGGGGGCGTGCAAATGGTGGAAGGCGCATGCTCTTCACGTCCAGTGTTGGGAAGGTCAGGCATCGCAAACGACACAATTGGACTCTCCTTGTGGATTTGTGATTTCGAAGAACGCACAGTTCTTTGCTGTGCTTTTGCCAGCTTGAGTCTTTTCATTTTTCTAGCGAGAGGCTGAGTGCTTCCATCCTCATGTGAAGCTGAACCACTAGCCATGAACATAGGCCAGGGCCTTAGCCGTTCCTTGCCACTCCGTGTGGTAAATGGCATATTGGCAAGTTTACGCTTCTCCTCTGACAATTTTATTTTAGATTTTTGAGTCCTTATTTTACTGATATTTGGTGTTTTGGATTTTACATGCTCTGTACTTTGACATTGGGCATCGGCCTTGGCAGACGACGTTGCTGGCATTTCATCGTCTCGGCCATGACTAGTGGCAGCAGCTTCAGCACGAGGTGGAAGTCGATCTTGATCTTTCCCTATTTTTGGAACCTCAACATTTTTGTTCTCCATATTTTAATAGGCACAACTAAAAGGCACCTCAGGTAAACAATGGAGATGGATGGATACTAGTATACTTATGGATGGACGAGCGACTGCCGACACAGAGGTAGCTACAGCCGTGGACTACCGTACTGCGTCTGCTGCTAATATAGACTGGATGATAATGATATAAAAAATATATATATATCACTACTGCAGCCGGACAGGTATATATTATAATGACGGACCTGCTGGACACTGTCAGCACTGCAGACTCCTAAAGTAAGCTACTAGTATCAAGAAGATAGAAAAAAAAAAACACCACAGGTAGGTGGTATACAATTATGGATGGACGAGCGACTGCCGACACAGAGGTAGCTACAGCCGTGGACTATACCGTACTGCGTCTGCTGCTAATATAGACTGGATGATAATGATATAAAAAATATATATATATATCACTACTGCAGCCGGACAGGTATATATTATATAATGACGGACCTGCTGGACACTGTCAGCAGCACTGCAGACTCCTAAAGTAAGCTACTAGTAGTATCAAGAAGATAGAAAAAAAAAAACACCACAGGTAGGTGGTATACAATTATGGATGGACGAGCGACTGCCGACACAGAGGTAGCTACAGCCGTGGACTACCGTACTGCGTCTGCTGCTAATATAGACTGGATGATAATGATATAAAAAATATATATATATATCACTACTGCAGCCGGACAGGTATATATTATATAATTAATGACGGACCTGCTGGACACTGTCAGCAGAATGCGTTTATAGAATAAAAACACCACACGACGAGTGTTTAACTTTTTCAGGCAGACAATCACAATATACTGGTGGTCAGACAGTGGTCACTGGTCAGTCACACTGGCAGTGGCACTCTGGCAGCAAAAGTGTGCACTGTTAAATAATATGTACTCCTGCTACTGCTCCCCAGTCTCCCCCACAATTAAGCTGTGTGAGCACTGAGCACTCAGCACAGTCAGATATACATAGATGATGCAGCACACTGAGGCTGAGCACAGATATGGTATACTGTTACTGTGTCACTGTGTATCGTATTTTTCAGGCAGAGAACGGATTATATTAAATAATAATATAATAAAAAAACTGCACTGGTGGTCACTGGTCAGTCACTAGTAAACTCTGCACTCTCTGAGTACTCCTAAGCTCCAGTAAATCAAGTGTCTCACTCTCACTCTCTCTCTTCTAATCTAAATGGAGAGGACGCCAGCCACGTCCTCTCCCTATGAATCTCAATGCACGTGTGAAAATGGCGGCGACGCGCGGCTCCTTATATAGAATCCGAGTCTCGCTATAGAATCCGAGCCTCGCGAGAATCCGACAGCGGGATGATGACGTTCGGGCGCGCTCGGGTTAGCCGAGCAAGGCGGGAAGATCCGAGTCTGCCTCGGATCCGTGTAAAAAGGCTGAAGTTCGGGGGGTTCGGATTCCGAGGAACCGAACCCGCTCATCACTAATACTGGCAGGAAAAAGAGGCAATTTGGAGGCCCTTGCACAAACTGGCTTTATTCTACCTAAGTTGCCCTCCCTCCAGTGTGTACTCCGAAAGAGTGTTTAGTGCCGCCGCTCACCTTGTCAGCAATCGGCGTACGAGGTTACTTCCAGAAAATGTGGAGAAGATGATGTTCATTAAAATGAATTATAATCAATTCCTCCATGGAGACATTCACCAGCAGCAATTGCCTCCACAAAGTACACAGGGAGCTGTGATGGTGGATTCCAGTGGGGACGAATTGATAATCTGTGAGGAGGGGGATGTACACGGTGATGAATCGGAGGATGATGATGAGGTGGACATCTTGCCTCTGTAGAGCCAGTTTGTGCAAGGAGAGATTAATTGCTTCTTTTTTGGTGGGGGTCCAAACCATCCCGTCATTTCAGTCACAGTCGTGTGGCAGACCCTGTCACTGAAATGATGGGTTGGTTAAAGTGTGCATGTCCTGTTTATACAACATAAGGGTGGGTGGGAGGGCCCAAGGACAATTCCATCTTGCACCTCTTTTTTCTTTCATTTTTCTTTGCGTCATGTGCTGTTTGGGGAGTGTTTTTTGGAAGGGCCATCCTGCGTGACACTGCAGTGCCACTCCTAGATGGGCCAGGTGTTTGTGTCGGCCACTAGGGTCGCTTATCTTAGTCACACAGCTACCTCATTGCGCCTCTTTTTTTTCTTCTTTGCGTCATGTGCTGTTTGGGGAGTATTTTTTGGAAGGGCCATCCTGCGTGACACTGCAGTGCCACTCCTAGATGGGCCAGGTGTTTGTGTCGGCCACTAGGGTCACTTATCTTAGTCACACAGCTACCTCATTGCGCCTCTTTTTTTTCTTCTTTGCGTCATGTGCTGTTTGGGGAGTATTTTTTGGAAGGGCCATCCGGCCTGACACTGCAGTGCCACTCCTAGATGGGCCAGGTGTTTGTGTCGGCCACTAGGGTCACTTAGCTTACTCACACAGCTACCTCATTGCGCCTCTTTTTTTCTTTGCGTCATGTGCTGTTTGGGGAGTGTTTTTTGGAAGGGCCATCCTGCGTGACACTGCAGTGCCACTCTTAGATGGGCCAGGTGTTTGTGTCGGCCACTAGGGTCACTTATCTTAGTCACACAGCTACCTCATTGCGCCTCTTTTTTTTCTTCTTTGCGTCATATGCTGTTTGGGGAGTATTTTTTGGAAGGGCCATCCGGCCTGACACTGCAGTGCCACTCCTAGATGGGCCAGGTGTTTGTGTTGGCCACTAGGGTCGCTTAGCTTACTCACACAGCTACCTCATTGCGCCTCTTTTTTTCTTTGCGTCATGTGCTGTTTGGGGAGTGTTTTTTGGAAGGGCCATCCTGCGTGACACTGCAGTGCCACTCCTAGATGGGCCAGGTGTTTGTGTCGGCCACTAGGGTCGCTTATCTTAGTCACACAGCTACCTCATTGCGCCTCTTTTTTTTCTTCTTTGCGTCATGTGCTGTTTGGGGAGTATTTTTTGGAAGGGCCATCCTGCGTGACACTGCAGTGCCACTCCTAGATGGGCCAGGTGTTTGTGTTGGCCACTAGGGTCACTTATCTTAGTCACACAGCTACCTCATTGCGCCTCTTTTTTTTCTTCTTTGCGTCATGTGCTGTTTGGGGAGTATTTTTTGGAAGGGCCATCCGGCCTGACACTGCAGTGCCACTCCTAGATGGGCCAGGTGTTTGTGTCGGCCACTAGGGTCGCTTAGCTTACTCACACAGCTACCTCATTGCGCCTCTTTTTTTCTTTGCGTCATGTGCTGTTTGGGGAGTGTTTTTTGGAAGGGCCATCCTGCGTGACACTGCAGTGCCACTCTTAGATGGGCCAGGTGTTTGTGTCGGCCACTAGGGTCACTTATCTTAGTCACACAGCTACCTCATTGCGCCTCTTTTTTTTCTTCTTTGCGTCATGTGCTGTTTGGGGAGTATTTTTTGGAAGGGCCATCCGGCCTGACACTGCAGTGCCACTCCTAGATGGGCCAGGTGTTTGTGTTGGCCACTAGGGTCGCTTAGCTTACTCACACAGCTACCTCATTGCGCCTCTTTTTTTCTTTGCGTCATGTGCTGTTTGGGGAGTGTTTTTTGGAAGGGCCATCCTGCGTGACACTGCAGTGCCACTCCTAGATGGGCCAGGTGTTTGTGTCGGCCACTTGGGTCGCTGAGCTTAGTCATCCAGCAACCTCGGTGCAAATTTTAGGACTAAAAATAATATTGTGAGGTGTTCAGAATAGACTGAAAATGAGTGGAAATTATGGTTATTGAGGTTAATAATACTTTGGGATCAAAATGACCCCCAAATTCTATGATTTAAGCTGTTTTTTAGGGTTTTTTGAAAAAAAACACCCGAATCCAAAACACACCCGAATCCGACAAAAAAAAATTCGGTGAGGTTTTGCCAAAACGCGTTCGAACCCAAAACACGGCCACGGAACCGAACCCAAAACCAAAACACAAAACCCGAAAAATTTCCGGTGCACATCTCTAGTTTCTATAGCTCTTAAGGCTGGTACTCACGGAGCGATCGCTGCTTAAAATCTAAGCAATCTGACTAGATTGCTTAGATTTTAAGCACGATCGCTCCGTGTGTAGCCCTCACAGCGATAGCGATGCGCAGCCCCGCGCATCACTATCGCTGCTGCTAGATTGGCCTGCATGCAGGCCAATCTAGCAGGTCACTCATTTCACCCAGCGGCCCCCCCGTCTCCCCCCACACGCTCAGCACACATCGCGCTGTGCTGAGCGGCGGGAGCGATGTGTGTTGAGCGGTTTGCTTAGCACACATCTCTCCCGCATCGGCCAGTGAGTGCTGGCCTTAAGGTTTTCACCTCTCCATATCAGTGTTACACACCAGTCAGATGGGAGGACCCTCCCGTTATCTCAACGGCTGTCATCAATGCAGGTAAAGTGTTAGCCTAGGTACACACTATACAATTATCTGACAGATAATTGTATAGTGTGTATCTAGCTTTAGTCGGAAGCAACAGCAGCAGCAGCAATGTCTGGTGCCCTGGTGCAATGTTTTTTGGCTGTGCTTATATCTGATTTCCAATCAGGGCCGGTTCCGGGGCTTCTGGCGCCGCGGGCGGCATTAGGGGGCGTAGCTTCGTACAGGGGGCGTGGTCATTTACGCCCCCTGTACAGACTGAAATGATGTGCGGTGCGCGATGACGTCATCGCGCACCGCACAGCAAAGGTCCTCTCCACGAAGGGAAACTAGACGCGTAGCGTCTAGTTCCCTTCGTGGGGAGGACCTTTGCTGTGCAGTGCGCAATGACGTCATCGCGCACCGCACAGTAAAGGACCTCTCCACGAAGGGAAACTAGATGCGTACGCGTCTAGTTTCCCTTCCCAGGGGCAGCGGGGGGGGGCAGCGGCCAGCGGCAGCAGGGGGGCAGCGGGCAGCAAAGGGCACACAGCAGCAGCGGATCTTGCCCTGGTGCGGCGCCCTCCGGAAGGCGGCGCCCCGGGCAATAGACCTGCTTGCCCATGGCAAGATCCGCTACTGTTTCCAATCAACTGAATTTACCTCAGGTGGACGCCAATTAAGCTGTAGGATGATCAGTTGAAACAGGATGCACCTGAGGTCAATTTTGAGCTTCATGGCAAAGGCTGTGAATACTTGTATACATGTGATTTCTTAGTTTTTTATTTTTTATAAATTTGCAGAAATCTCAAAAAAACTTTTTTCACGTTGTCATTATGGGGTATTGGGGGTAATTCCAAGTTGATCACAGCAGGATTTTTGATAGCAACTGGGCAAAACTATGTGCACTGCAAGGGAGGCAGATATAACGTGCAGAAAGTGTTAGATTTGGGTGGGTTATATTGTTTCTGTGCAGGGTAAATACTGGCTGCTTTATTTTTACACTGCAAATTAGATTGCAGATTGAACACACCACACCCAAATCTAACTCTTTCTGCACATGTTATATCTGCCTCCCCTGCAGTGCACATGGTTTTGCCCAGTTGCTATCAAAAATCCTGCTGCGATCAACTTGGCATTACCACCATTGTCTGTAGAATTTTGAGGGAAAACATTAATTATTCAATTATGGAATAAGGCTGTAACATAACAAAATGTGTAAAAAGTGAAGCGCTGTGAATACTTTTTGGATGCTCTGTATCTTTGAGCTTGGTCAGCCGCCATACAGTCCAGACCTGGGCCCCTGCGACTTCTTTGTTTTCCCACACCTCAAGGGCAAAATGTATGGCATTCGTTTTGAGTCACCGGAAGCTGCAGAGGAGACCTTCACCCAGCATGTAGACGACATACCTGCTTTGGCCTGGTCCAGCTGCTCCACCAAGTGGTTTGAGGGCATGTAACTATGAATAGGCTCCTCTGGCAATTAATGTAATGTTAATTTTGTTTGTGAATGTAATACTTTTTGTGCATCCAGAAACGTATTGCACACCCCTCATACAGAGTCACAGAACAGATTTGGACCCACAATAGCAGAAGTGTGTTTGGAGTGTTCCTGGGCAGTCCTAGGTGGGTGGCTAATCAGGAGAATGGAGATACTGCATCTTATGGGAGTGACTCAGCTGTCGCTGGTAGTTTTTGCATACAGAGACACATATTAGTTCACACAGTAGACCCAGGAGCGGTTATTGGTGTGGGCAAGCAGTGCCTGCGCCCGGGGCACTGCGGCCTGGGGGCGCGACCGCAGTCACCCCGCAGGCACCCGTCGCCTGCCCGAACACCCTGCTCCCCGGCTGCAGCAGACAGCGTGGGCTGTGTGGGCGTCCGCTGCAGCCGGCGCACCTGTCAGATGCTAGAGGTCATTATTGACCTCTAGTGTCAGTGCGGCACTGCTGTGGGAGAGACATCATGACGTCTCTCCCATAGAGAGGAGCCGTGGGTGGCCAGACGTAGCAGCAGCAGCAGCAGGAGGGGGGCAGTGGTAAGTATTGTTGGGTTTTTTTGTGTGTATTTGTAAGCGGCTACTAAGGAGCACAACTACTGGGGCACAGCGACAGGGGGCACAACTACTGGGGCACAGCGACAGGGGGCACAACTACTGGGGGCACAACTACTGGGGCAAATCTACTGGGGGCATAGCTATAGGGGGCACATTTACTGGGGCAAATCTACTGGGGGCATAGCTACACGGGCAAATCTACTGGGGGCATAGCTACAGGAGGCAAATTCACTGGGGGCAAATCTACTGTGGGCACAACTACTTGGGGCAGATCTACTGGGGGCATAACTGTGGCCACGCCCCTCCCCTGTGAAGCCACGCCCCTATATTATTACGCTCGCCTTAGGCGCGCACTAACTGTTTTACCACGGGGGTGGGGGTCACCAGTGGAAACTTTCGCACTGGGCGGCACGAGGTGTAGAAGCGGCCCCGAGTAGACCATATGCAGATTAATAGGCCTGGTGCAAGTTCTGACTAATAGTGCAACTAAAAACGCACCAGGCTTGATTGTCGTGTCTGAAGACGATGAAAATGGTTCCCCCTAGTCCTTGCACATTCGGATGCACAGATGATGTTGGATTTTGTAGCAGCATTTGCATAAAGTCGCAGCTGGAACAATGGCAAAAGATGTAAAGACTCCCGCCACTGCGTCTAACTCAGAATCAGGCCCTAAGGAAGGATTCCAATGTAAAGGCCACTTCTTTGTTGCTACATGGAGAGAACCTTTCCGCAAGCTGCTGCCTTTTTCTGCTCAACAACTTCAGTGTATGCTAAATAAAATATTGTCGTTAGTTTCCAACATCCATTTCTCTTTTTAATTAATCAGCTGTCAGTACCCACAACTCAGTGAGAAAGTTCCACTATGGTGGCTTCCAGTGAGAAAATGCAAATAATTGGGTAGATTTAAGGGGGGTATACACGGAGAGATCCGTGCTTAAATTCTAAGCAATCTGACTAGAATGCTTAGAAATGAAGCACGTGTCTCTCCGTGTGTAGGGTGCCGGTCAGAGCCGGCCTTAGGCATATGCAAACTAGGCAATTGCCTAGGGCATCTGGTATGCCTAGGGGCACAAGCAGCTTCTGCTGATTACAATGATATGCGGCATGCCTATATTCTGTGTGTAGCATTTCATATGCAGATACAGCCACAGTCGCACACAATATATAGGCATGCTGCATATCATTTTAATCAGCAGAAGCTGCTTGTGCATCCTAGCCACATAGCAATGCAACAAAGATGCATTTTCATAAAAAATAGACACCCAACGTTAGCAGAGCTGCCAGTTGACTCACGCCAGGAACTATATGTGTCATTATTTGTATAAGGGCATTAATAATGTGTAACATATGTGTAAGGGGCACTATGTGTGTCATTATGTGTATAAGGGCACTAATAATGTGCAGCATATGTGTAAGGGACATTATGTGTGTCATTATGTGTATAAGGGCATTAACAATGTGCAGCATATGTGTAAGGGAAATGATGTGTATAAGGGTATTAATAAGGGTTGGCATAATGTGTAAGGCGCACTATGTTTATAAGGACATTTATAATGTGTGTAATATGTGTAATGGGCATTACTGTGTGGCATTATGTGTATAAATCCATTACTAATGTGTGGCATTATGTGTATAAGGTGCTCTACTGTGTGGCGTAACGTATAGAAAAGGCACTACTGTGTGGTCTAATGTGAATAAAGAGCAATATGGTGTGGTGTAATGTGAATAAGTAGCAATATGGTGTGGTGTAATGAGAATAATGGGGCAGATGTATTAACCTTGAGAAGGCATAAGGAAGTGATAAACCAGTGATATGTGCAAGGTGATAAAGGCACCAGCCAATCAGCTCCAATATGTAAATTAACAGTTAGGATCTGATTGGCTGGTGCCTTTTTTCACCTTGCACATATCACTGGTTTATCACTTCCTTATGCCTTCTCCAGGTTAATACATCTGGCCCATAGAGCTATATGGTGTGGTGTAATTATTTATTTATTTATTAACAGTTTCTTATATAGCGCAGCAAATTCCGTTGCGCTTTACAATTTGAAATAACAATAACAAAATGGGTGATAACAAACAGTCATAGAGGTAGGAAGGCCCTGCTCGCAAGCTTACAATCATGTAATGTGAATAAGGAGCAATTCAGCATTATGTTATGTTAATGAAGGGCACTACTGTGAGAAGTAACGTATATAAGGTAAATTGGTACTACTGCGTGATGTAAAGGGACACTATCGTATGATAAATTGTGAATAAAGTTGCACTACTGTGAGGCATAATTTGAACTGGGGGTACTATTGTGTGGCCATGGCCCTTGCCAGCAAAAACACATACCTTTTTGGGCTGTGCGCTGAATGTGCACACTGGCCCTCATTACGAGTTGTTCGCTCGCTAGCTGCTTTTAGCAGCATTGCACACGCTAGGCCGCCGTCCTCTGGGAGTCTATCTTAGCATAGCAGAATTGCGAACGAAAGAGTAGCAGAATTGCGAATAAATAATTCTTAGCAGTTTCTGAGTAGCTCTAGACTTAATCCTACACTGCGATCAGCTCAGCCCGTTTAGTTCCTGGTTTGACGTCACAAACATGCCCTGCGTTCGGCCAGCCACTCCCCCGTTTCCCCAGCCACTCCCGTGTTTTATCCTGGCACGCCTGCGTTTTTCCGCACACTCCCAGAAAACGGTCAGTTTCCGCCCAGAAACACCCACTTCCTGTCAATCACACTCCGATTACTTCAACGATGAAAATTCTTAGTTCGGACGTGAGTAAATCTACTAAGTTTTGTGCTGAAATACTTAGCGCATGCGCGCTGCGTACCATGCGCATTTTTGCCTTAATCGCTCCGTTGCGAAAATCAGCAACGAGCGAACAACTCGGAATGACCCCCACTGTTCTTATTTAAATTACAGAGGGTAGGAAAACAAAAAAAGGACTGCTATGGGTGGGGAGTGATAGTGCTGGGAAAGGGGTGCAGGGTTAGAGGCGGAACTAGCGGTGGTGCTAGGGGGCACCAGACAAAATCTTGCCTAGGGCATCATATTGGTTAGGGCCGGCTCTGGTGCCGGTGACAGCGATGAGCGGTCCCTTGCGTTGCTATTGTCAGCAGAGCCGGCGCTAGCCGCTCAGCAAAGGGATGCAGTGCAGGGATGCGCACAGCTGAAGAGGCGCTCTCCCTGCTCTATATCCCTGCTGCCGGCTGCCACTGCGACTGTCACAGTGGCTGGCAGGTAGCGGCGCTGGCAGCTTACAGCGCGGCTCCCTCCCCCTCGTCCTCCCCAGAGATCTGCTGTCACATCCCGTGCTGCCAGAGGTATGGGGGCGTGGCCTAATCATGGGAGCCGTGGCCACGCCCCTTTAAGGAAAAAGTACTAAAAGAAAATATTTCCAGTGCCGAGCAGGGTGGGGGTGGGGGTGCAGTTTGCAGTGCCTGATACCTCAGTCCTCAGCCCTCACCAGGGTCAATTCGAGGGGGGAATGTGATCAGTGTGATCACTCCCCCCCCCCCGGCCCCCACCCATACAGGAACAGACAGAGGCTCAGCAGCAGCAGCATCTCTGCCCCACTGCAGCACAGCACACTGCATGTGCTGCCGAGAGCTGCTGCTGATGCCCAGTAAGGTAGGAGGGGGGGGGGAGTGCAGCGGACCAGGGCCCCCGCCAAGCCCCACCATCAGTCCCAGGCTCGGGTAATTAGTACCCGCTCCCTCTCCCCCTTTCGGGGTCACTGAAAACATACTACAGAGCCACTGGAGTAACGAAGCCAGCAAGAACCCTGAGAAGAAGGGAGAGGAGGAGCAGCGCCAATGGCGGGAACTTCTGCAGGTAACGGGGCCGCACTGTGGAGGTAATGAAGGCTGTACCTGGCATAGGGGGTCATTCAGAGATGAACGCAGAGCGATGCATATGCAGCCGGATCTGCGTTCATCTCTGTACATGCTGAGAGCCGCCCAGCAAAAAGCAAGGCTGCCTAGCATGTGTAGCGCCACCTTCCGACGCATCCGCAATTACATTGCCGACTCATCTGATCTAAGGATGACCCTTGGCAACGCTGTCAGCAGCCTTTTTTTCCGAAGCAGCTGTGTGTGATATCATGCAATCGTCCTGAAAATGGTCCCGGCCCACCCCCGTTTTTCCGGCGCCACCCCCGCATCGCCTTAACCCTGCTGCGCTGTAGCCTGTCAATCACATTGGGGTTGCATCCATCTGGATGCGACTACAATGTATATGCCCACTGTGCATGCACAGTTTGCTGCCACTGGCAAACTGCACTGTGGGCCACTAATGTAGCAGGGTCTGAATGACCCCCATAATGTGCATAATGGGCTGTACCTGGCATAATGTGCATAATGGTCTCTACCTGGCATAACATGTATAAGGTGCTCTACTGTGGCGTAACGTGTATTAGAGGCTTTTACTCTGGCGTAACATGTATAAGCGTCTGTCCTGTGTGGTGTAACGTGTATAATGGACACTACTGTGCAATGTAATGTGAGTAATGGACACTACTGTACAGGGTAATGTGACTAGCGAACACTACTGTACAGGGTAATGTGAGTAATGGACGCTACTGTGCGGTGTAATGTGAGTAATGGACACTACTATGCGTGTAATGTGAGTAACGGACACTACTATGTGGTGTAATGTGAGTAACGGACAATACTATGCGTGTAATGTGACTAACGGACACTACTATGCGTGTAATGTGACTAATGGACACTACTATGCGTGTAATGTGAGTAACGGACACTACTGTACAGGGTAATGTGACTAGCAAACACTACTGTAAAGGGTAATGTGAGTAATGGACGCTACTGTGCAGTGTAATGTGAGTAATGGACACTACTATGCGTGTAATGTGAGTAACGGACACTACTATGTGGTGTAATGTGAGTAACGGACAATACTATGCATGTAATGTGACTAACGGACACTACTGTGCATGTAATGTGACTAACGGACACTACTATGCGTGTAATGTGAGTAATAGACACTACTGTGCAGTGTAATGTGACTAACGGACACTACTATGCGTGTAATGTGACTAACGAACGCTACTATGCGTGTAATGTGACTAACAGACACTACTATGCATGTAATGTGACTAACGGACACTACTGTGCGGTGTAATGTGAGTAATGGACACTACTATGCAGTGTAATGTGAATTACGGACACTACTATGCGTATAATGTGACTAACAGACACTACTATGCATGTAATGTGACTAACGGACAGTACTGTGCGGTGTAATGTGAGTAACGGACACTACTATGTGGTGTAATGTGAATAACGGACACTACTATGCAAATAATGTAACTAGCGAACACTACTGTGCGGTGTAATGTGAATAACGGACACTACTGTGCGATGTAATGTGAGTAACGGACACTACTGTGTGGTGTAATGTAACTAGCGAACACTACTGTGTGGTGTAATGTGACTAACGGACACTACTATGCGTGTGATGTGACTAACGGACACTACTATGTGGTGTAATGTGAATAACAGACACTACTATGCGGTATAATGTGACTAATGGACACTACTATGCGGTGTAATGTGACTAGCGAACGCGACTGAGCAGTGTAATGTGACTAACGGACACTACTATGCGGTGTAATGTGACTAGCGAACACTACTGTGCTGGGTAGGCGGGGTCATATTAATATTTGCTGATGAAGGGGGGTTCATAGTAATGTGCGCTGGGGGAAGCGTCATGTGTAAAAGGGTGCCCTACCTGGCACAAAGTGTAAAAGGGAACTCTACCTGGCTCAGTGTGTAAAAGAGGACTCTACCTGGCGCATTGTGTAAAAGGGTGCTCTACCTGGAATAATGTGCGACTGGCTCTACCTGGTGCAATATGTAAAAGGGGTCTCTATCTGGCGTAATGTATATAAGGGACTCTACCTGGCGTAATGTATATAACTGGTATTACTGTGTGGCGTAATTTTGAATAATGGAGACTACTGTGTATCGGAATTATTTTACACCACTATACTTTACGTAATTTTTTTATGCCCCTATATTTTTGCGGCGTGCCTTTGGCACGCACCGTCCATGTTGGGGATCTTGATGGGGAGGGGGGCACCAAAATATCTAGTTACAGCCTTGAGGATGAGATCGGTCACATTTGTACTTGTAGAAAGGCGCAAAATTGATAGTTTGCAGGAGGGCGCCGAACACCCTAGCACCGGCCCTGATTGTCAGCTCTAGATTTGGCATGCATGCATGCCAAATCTAGTGAGATTGCTCATTTCACCGCTGGGTGAGATGACTGGCGTCGCCCACCCCACTCAGCACACATCACACTGAGTGCTGAGCGGGGGGGAAAGATGTGTGCTGAGTGGTCTGTGCTAGATCGCTCAGTACACATCTCCCCCGTTTGTACGAGGCTTTACTGAAGCTTCTAAAGCAGTCAAGTGTAGGTGTTGCCCATGGCGACCAATCAGATTCTAAATTTAATTTCTCTATTGCATTCTAGAAATTAATAGGTTGCTAAGGGCAACACCACTGCATGTTTATGAAGCTTTAGTAAATATACGCTAATGTGTCACTTCTATTAATATTACATTGGGGCAGATGTATTAAGCCTGGAGAAGTGATAAAGCAGTGATAAGTGCAAGGTGATAACGCAGTAGCCAATCAGCTCCAATATGTAAATTTACAGTTAGGAGCTGATTGGCTGGTGTGTTATAACCTTGCACTTATCACTGCTTTATCACGTCTCCAGGCTTAATACATCATGGTACTTGTTACGAGATAGCAGCCGCCAACACCTAGGGTCAATTGGGGGACTATTCAAAATAAATTAATAGATTTTTTTAATTTTTAGACTCTTTCGCTTTAACACATGTAATCTCATTTAAACTATTCCTTCCTGTATGAATACAAAGACAATGTATATGCGCTATTGTATTCACGCTTCGATGCAAATTCAAAAGCCAATTTACCTGGGAGAATAGTGTTTTGCAGATGGATACACAAAGAGAAGGTGACATATTTATTCCATAAATGCTTCGGCCAAGATTGGACTTATTCGCAGTTTATATCATAAATATCACATGCAAGAAAAAGCCAATTTTATTGCAATAATGTATTACTTTTACTACTGTGTTAGAGCTGGAAGTTAATAGAATTCATTATTTGACGGAGCATTAGCTGGGAAAATGAAAACTTTGATATGTTACTGTAGCTATTATATAATGATAACAGGCGGCAGAGAGATAGGGACTCTGGAATAAAATCCTGCATGGATATTTTAATGGTTCAGTTACTGGGGAGAAGAATCACGTGTGTAAGAACTGAAAGCAGATTTCCTGATTGATTTTAAATAATTGATCAGGAATTTCACTTACAATTTCCTATTAGTGTTTCGAAATGATGTCTCCAGGCTAATAAAGCAAATTTATGCATAGGAGTCTCAGTTTTGCACTTTAGCCCTTGGTACTAGCTTATTACTCAAACTAAAAGGGATATGTTCTATTAAATATAGTACATATGGTGCTGCCAAAGTAGTTCCTGCTTCGCCGTTTATCGTGGAGAAGCAGGAACCAATAGCGCAGGAGTGGGGGTGAGAGAACTCCAGGGGGTAAGTCCCCTAGCCAGGCTTGGACTGGCCCACAGGGCTACAGGGGAAACCACTGGTGGGCCCCACTGCCTGGGGGCCCAACTCCTGCTCTAAGGATCAGGTTCCAGACTATGCACTTGAATTATACATCATACACATGTTACCTTATACTGGACTATGGTGTATTTTATACAGTGCATTGCTGTTATTAATCTGGCACATTATCATGCATGCAGCATATGAATTTACTGTATATATTTATGAAGGGGCCCAGACGTTGCATTCTCTAATGGTTAGTTAAACCAATGAGGTGGCAGGTCACACCCCCTCTGCGGACTGGCCAAACCCCTAAACATGGGCCCCTACCGCTGCATTCCCCCAGTGGTCCCTACATGCCCCAGTCCGACACTGTCCATAGCACATCGGTATTAGTGCTGATACGATACACCATGGCTCCTGTCTGACCCCAATGCACAAGAACAAGATCTCATTGCTGATGAACGGCACATGCACAAAGAACACTATTGCTGGTAATGGGAATGGTAAGTAGCACATAGCGCCATACACAGGTGTCACTATACGTTATTGAGACAAAGCTCAACTTGCCCTCACTTAGTAAGTTCCTCATAATACTCCACTGCCGTAACTGGCTATAGAAGCAGCATTATTTACCAGAGCCAAATTGCCACTGGATAAATCTCCGATTTCTCCATGTTCAGCCTTTTAATACATTTTAGGGAAACAGTAATATCCCCTTATTTTGTCAAATATTCCCCTAAAAAGTGATTATTACTGCTTGATACATGTACCCCCCAACTCTTCAGTATTCTAGGGCAAGATGTAAGCAAACCATCTAAAAAGGACAGCTGAAGAATTAGCCCAAAGCAATCAATCAGATTCTACCTATCATTTTATAAAATATCACACCTCCCGATTCCAGCAGGACAGTCCCGTTATTCAGACTCTGTCACGCCTGCAGGCTGCAATGTCCCTGGGGGAGTCTGTGATCACCGCTGCTCTACTCTGCAAAGCAGCCGGTGATCAGTGAATAGATGGTGTGCGCACGTGCAGAGAGGTGAGCCTGGGGATGTGCCAGCTGCTCAGGGAGTGCTGTGACCCCCCCAAAATTACAAAAACTGGGGTCGTGAAGTGAGGCCGTGCCACCTCAATTTAAGGCAACGCCCTTCCACCCGAGGCCCGACGCCTTTCGAGCGTGAGCATGCCTCCAGTGCGTCAGGTCCCACTTCTCTACCTTCTAAAGTTGGGAGGTATGAAATCTACAAGATAAAAGATAACTAGAATCTGATTGGTTGCTATAGGCAACTTCTCCACTTGATCTCTGAAGAAGGTTTAAGACATCTCCTCCACTGTAATTTAAGTGACCTGCGGTTTATTCTGAAAATATGAGTTTCCCTTTGAAAGTTGAATCAATCCTTGCAGATGAGTTTCTGTGGGATTGGTATGGGATCCCGGTGGTCGGGATCCTGGAGGTGAGGAGGCCGTTACCTCGGGCGAGGCGGCGACGTTCGGTTGCCACACTATTATATTCCCCCTCGAGTGGTGGCGTGGACGGGTGTGGTTCATTTTATCGACAGTATCTAGGTCGACAATGTTTAGGTCGACCACTATAGGTCGACAGTCACTAGGTCGACATGGATGGAAGGTCGACAGGGTTTCTAGGTCGACATGTGCTAGGTCGACAGGTCTAAAGGTCGACATGAGGATTTTTTTTTTTTTTTTGTCGTTTTCTTCGTAAAGTGACCGGGATCCCAAATTAGTGCACCACGTTCGCTCGCCATGCTTCGGGCATGGTGCCTTCGCTCCGCTACCGCTTCGCTCGGCACACTTTACCGTTCCAATCGTAGTCCACGTGGATCGTTAAGTATGAAAAAATCCAAAAATAAAAATTTTAAAAACTCATGTCGACCTTTAGACCTGTCGACCTAGCACATGTCGACCTAGAAACCCTGTCGACCTTCCATCCATGTCGACCTAGTGACTGTCGACCTATAGTGGTCGACCTAAACATTGTCGACCTAGACACAGTCGATCTTCAGACCGGATCCCGGCGTGGACTACCACCCAAGTGGGAATACTGGGCTTGGGTCGGGATTACGACCGCTGGCATTTACCCGGCTATTGGAATTCCTGACTGCCGGGATCCCGTCAGCCGGTAATTTAACCGCATACTGTTTTGGTGTGTCTTTAGTATTATTATTGTTATTTATTTATTTATAAAGCACAATTACCATTATAGAGCGCTATACAGAGAAAATGGAATCAATCATGCTCTGAAACCCGTGGCGTAAAACAGGGACCCAATGGAATGCCATGAGAACACCATTTTCTAGACTTAGCTCATTTCAGTATGATCTACTCCTTAGTGAGTAGCTTGAGACTGCCATGGCCGCCTGCATTGTTTCATTGTGGTTATTTCTATAGCTCTTCATAAGTTCATCTGAACAAAACGTATTCCAGCACTGAGGAGCCCTAATAAGGAGATCTAAGTTTGTCACACTGTAGGTAGTATTCTGACTCAGTGCTGATTTATGACGTAAGCGGGCCTAATTCAGATCTGATCGCAGCATCAAATGTGTTAGCTAATGGGCAAAACCATGTGCACTGCAGGGGGGGCAGATATAACATGTGCAGAGAGAGAGTTAGATTTGGGTGGGGTGTGTTCAAACTGAAATCTAAATTGCAGTGAATATATAAAGCAACCAGTATTTACCCTGGACAGAAACAATATAACCCACCCAACCAGTATTTACCCTGGACAGAAACAATATAACCCACCCAAATCTAACTCTCTCTGCACATGTTACATCTGGCGCACCGGCAGTGCACATGGTTTTTCCCAATTATCTACCATAACCAGGCAGCCTCCTTCTATAACTCTTCCCTAACTGCTGCTCTCGACTCTGTGGCCCCCCTCTCCTCTGTCCCCCTCCGCCGCTCCAAACCCCAACCCTGGCACACCAAACTAACACGTTTCTTACAAAAATGCTCACGCTCCGCTGAACGCTTCTGGAGGAAATCTCACTCTCTGCCGGACTTCCTCCATTTCAAGTTTATTCTCTCCTCCTACAGCTCTGCTCTTTCCCTCGCCAAGCAATCCTTTTCCCAAGCACTCATCTCTTCTCAGTCCTCCTGTCCACGCCGTCTCTTTGAAACTTTCAACACTCTCCTTCGCCCCCCTCCTCCTCCCCTCCCATCCTCCCTCACTGCCACTGACTTTGCCTCCTTCTTCATCTCCAAAATTGAGGACATCCAACACGACATCTCCCGCCGTCACCCCTCTGCTACCCCCCCTGCCCCCTTTATCCCTCCCCTCCATCAATCCCACCCTGTCCTCCTTCCGTCCCACTTCAGAAAAGGAAGTCCACTCCCTCATCTTATCCTCCCCCCCCCCCTCCACCTGCCCCCTGGACCCCCTTCCCTCCCGTTTTCTCCGCTCCCTCTCCCCCACTGCCTGCTCCCACCTTGCTCACCTCTTTAACCTGTCCCTCTCTACCGGCATCTTCCCCTCACCATTCAAACATGCTCTGGTCTCACCTATTCTCAAAAAAACCAACCTCGACCCCTCATCACCCACTAACTACCGCCCCATCTCTCTTCTCCCTTTCGCCTCCAAATTACTTGAACGACTAGTCTACAGCCGTCTCACAAGCTACCTCTCTGACAACTCCATCCTCGATCCACTACAATCTGGCTTTTGCCCACTCCACTCAACTGAGACTGCCCTGGTGAAAGTCACCAATGACCTGCTTTCGGCCAAATACAGGGGCCACTTCTCTCTGCTCATCCTTCTGGACCTCTCTGCTGCCTTTGACACCGTAGATCATCCTCTCCTCCTCCGCACACTCCAAAACGCTGGCCTCTCTAGCACTGTCCTTGACTGGTTTTCTTCTTACCTAACTAACCGCTCCTTCTCTGTGTCTGCCTCCAGCACCACCTCACACCCTTCCATCCTTCCTGTTGGTGTCCCTCAGGGTTCTGTCCTTGGACCCCTTCTGTTCTCCCTGTACACCTCTTCCCTGGGTGCGCTCATTAACTCATTTGGCCTTCAAACCACCTCTATGCCGATGACACACAACTCTACCTCTCATCTCCTGATCTGTCCTCCTCTGTCCTCTGTCAGGTTTCCAGCTGCCTCTCCGCAATCTCCTCCTGGATGTCTGAACGCTCTCTAAAGCTCAACATGGACAAAACTGAACTCATCATCTTCCCCCCATCCAGAGCAACACCCCCGACCAATATCTCCATCATTGTTGACAACACCACCATCTGCCCCGTTCCCCAACTCCGCTGCTTGGGCGTCACTCTTGACTCCTCCCTCTCCTTTGCACCCCACATCCAAGCTCTGGCACAATTCTGTCGTTTCCAGCTACGCAACATTGCTCGTATCAGGCCATATCTCTCCCAGAGTGCAACTAAACTCATCATCCACTCACTGGTCATCTCACGACTTGACTACTGCAAGTAGTCCTCACTGGCCTCGCTTGCTCCCATCTTGCTCCCCTCCAATCTGTCCTGAACTCCGCAGCTAGGCTTATCTTCCTCTCCCGCCGCACCACATCTGCCACTCCCCTTCGACAAAATCTACACTGGCTCCCATTCCCCTACAGAATCCTCTTCAAACTCCTCACCCTCACATACAAGGCCATCTCTAATTCCACTGCTCCCTACATCTCCAACCTCCTTTCCCTTCATACTCCCTCCCGCCCCCTACGGTCAACTAATGACCGTCGCCTCTCCACCGCCCTGGTCACTGCTTCCCATGCACGAGTTCAGGATTTTGCCCGTGCTGCACCCCTTCAGTGGAACGCACTCCCCCGCTCCATTAGACTCTCCCCGACCTTGCAAAGCTTCAAACGGGCACTAAAAACCCACCTATTCATCAAAGCATACCCTCCCGATGCATAACCCAGTGCTGAAGCCGCGCCTCCACCCCCCTGCCTCATGCCGTGAACACCTCAGCTTTGCTTGCATACTGCCATCTGGCTACCTCCCACTTGCCTGCACCTCTTGTCATCTGTCTGTCGCCCCTCCCCACTAGATTTCCTCTTGTTATCTAAGCCCTCGTCTCGACACATTTCACTCGCAGCTCTCCCCTACTCAATGACCATCTTTATCCTGCTAGTAAAGGCTCATCTCCATCTATGGCCACCAGCCTCTAGTAGTACGATGATCACTCCATCAATACTTACATCTTAGCTGTATTATGTCTTGAGAACGTGTGGTGCTCTGTTACCTGTACTCTATTTCTGTTATTTATTTACTGTAATGCTATGTTTTGTCTCCCTGTACTGTCCTTTGTACGGCGCTGCGAAACACATGTGGCGCCTTATAAATAAAATGTAATAATAATAATAATATCTGCTGCTACGATCAGGTCTGAATTAGACCCATAATTCAGTGGGTAATACATTAATTCAAAGGGATGCCCTATATATAGCATTATCAATTAACAAGTCCTTGTTTGCATATTTTACCTGGAGAATATCTTAAAACTGTTCCTAACCTTTGGAATTATTTTGGTGAGGTTCTGCTACAATCCCTATGACAAAATAAGCTTGAAGTGTTTTATGAACTGTTGCCATGAACCTGTCTGATTTTAAACCCTGGTCACTAATTTACTGTAAAACAAGTCTTATGTGGCGATCCACAGTATCAATAGACAACACAGACTCTACTTTCCACTTAAACAGATTAGGACTAGAAAGGTGCATTAGCAAACAGTGATTCTTAATGTACTACCTGATCAATGGTCAGTTTTCAGAACTGTACAGATGTCTCCAAATGCACCTATCCTTTCGGCCAAGGCCGGCCCCAGGTCTATTAGCACCCTGTGTGAGAAATTTTGGAGCACCCACCTACCCTTTCCATTCCACTAACATCCAAAATTAATACTACTCTAAAAATATATATATAAAAAAACACACGGGTGCTGAGTAGGACACACTGCCTATGTAAGACGCAGTGGAGCGAGTTTGTGCTACTGCGCATGCATCTATGGTGTACCCTGTAGGGTGTACTATGATATACCAGTGCTCGGGATCCTGGCACCCAGCATACCGGTGCTGGGATCCCAACCGCCGGAATGCCGGCAGCGGGGCGAGCGCAAATGAGCCCCTTTGGCGGTTCACTGCGGGAACGGTGGTGCGCCATGCTGTTTATTCTCCCTCCAGGGGTGTTGTGTACACCCCAAAAGGGAGAATAGTTGTCGGTATCCCAGCAGTCGGGATCCTGGCGCCGGTGCATGCGATCCCGACAGTGCCTCCCGTACAATGTATGATTCCTAATTGTGTCTATCCATACAGAGTCACAGTTTTCATTTCAGGCGCACACAGGGAGAAGTAGTGAGAATTCCTGGGCATTGATAATTATGGGTGCATTATAGGAGTGTCGTGGGTGTATCAGTGAAAGTGGTTGCGTACACAGATGCAGCTCTGCCTTCATAGGAGGCCATATTCGGACAGAGAAACTGCATCTGCCATAGTCACAGGCAAAAACAAAAACCACACACACATTGTCCTCCCACAGAAACACACACACACACACACACTAGCCCCACAAGAAAAAAAAGACACACAAATTGCCTCCACAGGACAAAAGAACGCAAATCGCACCCCAAAGGAAAAAATACACATTGTCCCCCATGGAAAAACAAAACAAAAAAAATCACACATTATCCCCTAGAGGGGAAAAATAAGACACATTGCCCCCACAGGAAAAAAAAATAAAACACTTTGCTGCTACATGGAAATAAAGTAACTCATTGTCCCCCACAGTAAAAAAATAACGTAAATTGCCCCCATAGGAAACCAAGTAACTCACAATGTTCCCACAGGAACTAATAACTCACATTACCCCCACAGGAAAAACAATTTATTCCCATTACCCCCACAGGAAAAACAGTTAACTCACATTGCCCGCATAAGAAAAAAAAATCCCACATTGCCCCCACAGGAAAAAAACAGGCATTGTCCCCACAGAATAAAACAGACATTGGGGTTGATTCAGACCTGATCGCTGGGCTGTTTATTTTGTTGTCCTGCGTTCAGATAGCCACCGCCTCCAGGGGGAGTGTAAATCTGCCGTGCAAGTGTGCGATCCCATGTGTACGCCGAGCTGCAAAAATCCACCGTGTGCAGTCTGTGCGCAGCCCAGGACTTAATTCTACAGTGCGATGAGAACAGGCTGATCGAGGCCGAAGCTGACGTCAGACACCCTCCCTGAAAATGCTTGAGAACGCCTGCATTTTTCCGGACACTTCCAATAAACGCTTAGTTCCACCTGCAAACGACCTCTTCCTGTCAATCACCTTGCAAACGCCTATGCGATCAGATTTTTTGCACCATCCCATCGCTGACCGGCGATGCGCTTTGTTGTTGTTGTCCAATGTGCGTGTGCATTGCGGTGCATACGCATGCACAGTTAGCACCTGATCGCTCGCTGTGCGAAAATGCACAGCAGCGATCAGGTATGAATCAGGCCCATTGTCCACATGGGAAGATAATAAAATACAAATTCATTGCCCCCTTAGAAGATGACCTGATATGAAGACACTCTATTAGAGTTGCATTGCATAACTTATGTGGAGACTGGCTCCTCGCCACAGTGGCACAGGCAGCCTAAGCGAGTCAGATTGCAATCAGTGTGCAGTCTGCAACCACTGGAATAGCTGCACTGCCACATCACCGCCTGTCGACATTGTTAGCATGTTGACATTTCATCAGTGTTGATATGCTCAGTGCCGACACGGTCATTACCGACATGCTGAAAATTTACACATAATACATGTTGTCACTATGACCATTTTGACATTCTCATGTTGAAATGATTCATTTCAACATTCTAAGTGTAAACATATTGGGGCAGATGTATTAACCTGGAGAAGGCATAAGGAAGTGATAAACCAGTGATATGTGCAAGGTGATAAAGGCACCAGCCAATCAGATCCCAACTGTTAATTTATATATTGGAGCTGATAGGCTGGGGCCTTTATCACCTTGCACATATCACTGGTTTATCACTTCCTTATGCCTTCTCCAGGTTAATACATCTGCCCCATTATACTGAGAGCAATGCTTCAACTGTGTATTAAGCTACTGTATTGCAATTATACATCAAAGAAAGCATGTACAGTACTGTATCTGTGGGGACAATGCAAGAGGGCAGGAATACAGGTACAATACATTAGATACTGGGATGTGGATGGCTGAAGGTGTAGATCAGCTCTGTATCCTGCACATAATCAAATTCTCACAAATATAAATTAAAACTAGTGATGTGCACCGGCCATTTTTCGGGTTTTGTGTTTTGGTTTTGGATTCGGTTCCGCGGCCGTGTTTTGGATTCGGACGCGTTTTGGCAAAACCTCCCTGAAAATTTTTTGTCGGATTCGGGTGTGTTTTGGATTCGGGTGTTTTTTTTACAAAAAACCCTCAAAAACAGCTTAAATCATAGAATTTGGGGGTAATTTTGATCCCATAGTATTATTAACCTCAATAACCATAATTTCCACTCATTTCCAGTCTATTCTGAACACCTCACACCTCACAATATTATTTTTAGTCCTAAAATTTGCACCAGGGTCGCTGAATGACTAAGCTAAGCGACCCAAGTGACCGACACAAACACCTGGCCCATCTAGGAGTGGCACTGCAGTGTCAGACAGGATGGCAGATTTAAAAAAAATAGTCCCCAAACAGCACATGATGCAAAGAAAAAAAGAGGTGCACCAAGGTCGCTGTGTGACTAAGCTAAGCGACCCAAGTGGCTGACACAAACACCTGGCCCATCTAGGAGTGGCACTGCAGTGTCAGACAGGATGGCAGATTTAAAAAATAGTCCCCAAACAGCACATGATGCAAAGAAAAAAAGAGGTGCAATGAGGTAGCTGTGTGGCTAAGCTAAGCGACCCAAGTGGCCGACACAAACACCTGGCCCATCTAGGAGTGGCACTGCAGTTTTCTAACAAGAGGATGAGTGCTTCCATCCTCATGTGAATCTGAACCACTAAACATGAACATAGGCCAGGGCCTCAGCAGTTCCTTGCCACTCTGTGTCGTAAATGGCATATTGGCAAGTTTACGCTTCTCATCAGACGCTTTTAATTTTGATTTTTGGGTCATTTTACTGAACTTTTGTTTTTTGGATTTTACATGCTCTCTACTATGACATTGGGCATCGGCCTTGGCAGATGACGTTGATGGCATTTCAATGTCTCGGTCATGACTAGTGGCAGCAGCTTCAGCACGAGGTGGAAGTGGATCTTGATCTTTCCCTATTTTACACTCCACATTTTTGTTCTCCATTTTTTAATGTGTGGAATTATATGCCAGTAATATATCAATAGCAATGGCCTATTGTACCGTACTGCTATATATTACATACTGGTGGTCAGCAAAAGTATGCACTGTCCTCCTACTACTGCGCACAACAACTAAAATGCACCACAGGTATGGATGGATAGTATACTTGACGACACAGAGGTAGGTAGAGCAGTGGACTACTGTACCACACTGCTATATATTATATACTGGTGGTCAGCAAAATTATGCACTGTCCTCCTACTACTGCGCACAACAACTTAAATTCTTTGAGGAAGCCCCTGTGGGAGGAGCGAAACGCGTCAGAAGCTGAACTGTTGGACCCCAGCTGGAGTTAGACCCGTAGTACATACCGACCGCAGCATTCATCTGCTGGTTGTTTATTCTTGAGTGGAGAGGAGCCGCTCACCGGTGCCCGCAAACGGCACGTAGAGGTGGAGACCTGTGGAGCATTCAGACCGAGCAGGACAGGTTGTAGCAGGCGCCAGTGCAGGTGCCGTTTTCCCCGCAGCTAGAAGCCAGTGTGGTGGACGTCGGGATGTACTCCTGCTGATACTACTTGCTCACACCTCACGTAAGATTCCAGTTGAAAACGGCTCTCATTCATTTTACTTACCTATGTTGGATTATTACATTCAAAGGAACTTTGATACAAAGTGACTGTCTATTGGAAACATCTATTATACGGGTTCTACCAGCAGCTACACTTGATCTATTTTTTTGACTTTGTAAATCAAGTCATTTAGCTATAGAGCTAGTTTTTACACCTCTGTGCACAGAATATGCTTAAGTCCACCTCCTTTTATTGGAAAGTATATATACTTGTCATCTTAGATGTTTAAACTACTAAGACCGGTCTTGTTTTATGATTTGTGATTATTCATATATTATTAAATATTTTTAATTCAATAGGAGTCTGTTATTTTCGTCAGCCATATCATATAAATTTATAATATAGCGCAAAAGTTTCTAACAATTGGAGTTTTGTGGTTAATTGCACTTGGGTGGCCCAGTGCAATTTGATTGACCTGCTAACCCCAGGTCATTAACTTTTTGCAGCTGATTGTTATTATATCCAAAAGGGTTTTTTATAGCATTTGATATTAGCGCCTGATAAAAAAAGGTTTTTTCAACACAGAGGTAGGTAGAGCAGTGGACTACTGTACCGTACTGCTATATATTATATACTGGTGGTCAGCAAAATTATGCACTGTCCTCCTACTACTGCGCACAACAACTAAAATGCACCACAGGTATGGATGGATAGTATACTTGACGACACAGAGGTAGGTAGAGCAGTGGACTACTGTACCGTACTGCTATATATTATATACTGGTGGTCAGCAAAATTATGCACTGTCTTCCTACTACTGCACACAACAACTAAAATGCACCACAGGTATGGATGGATAGTATACTTGACGACACAGAGGTAGGTAGAGCAGTGGACTACTGTACCGTACTGCTATATATTATATACTGGTGGTCAGCAAAATTATGCACTGTCCTCCTACTACTGCGCACAACAACTAAAATGCACCACAGGTATGGATGGATAGTCTACTTGACGACACAGAGGTAGGTAGAGCAGTGGACTACTGTACCATACTGATATAATACTGGTGGTCACTGGTCAGCAAAATTCTGCACTGTCCTCCTACTATATACTACAATGCAGCACAGATATGGAGCGTTTTTCAGGCAGAGAACATAGATATTTTCAGCACACAGCACAGATATTTGCAGCACACTGAGCACAGATATTTGCAGCACACTGAACACAACTGAGAGAACGCTGCACACGTCCTCTCCCTATCATCTCCAATGCACGAGTGAAAATGGCGGCGACACGCGGCTCCTTATATAGAATACGAATCTCGCGAGAATCCGACAGCGGGATGATGACGTTCGGGCGCGCTCTGGTTAACCGAGCAAGGCGGGAAGATCCAAGTCTGCCTCGGACCCGTGTAAAATGGGTGAAGTTCGGGGAGGTTCGGATTCCGAGGAACCGAACCCGCTCATTTCTAATTAAAACAGGTTTACTTAGTATCAGGTACAGTTGTAACAGATGACACAAACTTTTATTCTCTTAATGCAATCTCATGCTGTAATTCAAATTCAGCGCATCTGAAACCTGCTGTAACCTCGATAGAACCAGGTGTGACAGTATATTTGATAGAGTTTTCAGTCTAGACTATACTTATTACTTATATGTACTTATGTTTATGAATTTGTTTATAAGCAACAGCTGGGAAAAGTGCGACTATAAATTTAAGCAGCAGATGGACCGGTGTTTCAGTATACCCCATGGGCTCAGGTGACAGTATTGGGAGACAGGTGAATGGCACTCTACTGTGTACTGGTTTCCTCCCTCCTTTGGTTGATCTCAACAGCTTTTTTGGTGGCTGTAACTGCAAATTCTATATCTTCACCTTCCTCTTACCATCTCTTGTTATGAGGAGTCCAGATTGGGAAACTTTCTGTAATGGATACATTCATAATTATTATTTCTTTTAAGTTATACTTTAGGAACAGTGTATTAACCCTACCCCTAACCCTAACTCACCCATCCCACAGCCTAACCGTAAACATCCCCTTCTACAGCCTAAACCTAACCTCCTACCCAGCAGTCTAACCGTAACCTCTCCTAGCCCCCACAGCCTAACCCTAACCTCCTACCCAGCAGTCTAACCGTAACCTCTCCTAGCCCCCACAGCCAAACCCTAACCTCCTACCCAGCAGTCTAACCGTAACCTCTCCTAGCCCCCACAGCCTAACCCTAACCTCCTACCCAGCAGTCTAACCGTAATCTCTCCTAGCCCCCACAGCCAAACCCTAACCTCCTACCCAGCAGTCTAACCGTAACCTCTCCTAGCCCACACAGCCAAACCCTAACCTCCTACCCAGCAGTCTAACCGTAACCTCTCCTAGCCCCCACAGCCTAACCCTAACTTCCTACCCAGCAGTCTAACAGTAACCTCTCCTAGCCCCCACAGCCAAACCCTAACCTCCTACCCAGCAGTCTAACCATAACCTCTCCTAGCCCCCACAGCCAAACCCTAACCTCCTACCCAGCAGTCTAACCGTAACCTCTCCTAGCCCCCACAGCCAAACCCTAACCTCCTACCCAGCAGTCTAACCGTAACCTCTCCTAGCCCCCACAGCCTAACCCTAACTTCCTACCCAGCAGTCTAACAGTAACCTCTCCTAGCCCCCACAGCCAAACCCTAACCTCCTACCCAGCAGTCTAACCGTAACCTCTCCTAGCCCCCACAGCCAAACCCTAACCTCCTACCCAGCAGTCTAACCGTAACCTCTCCTAGCCCCCACAGCCAAACCCTAACCTCCTACCCAGCAGTCTAACCGTAACCTCTCCTAGGCCCCACAGCCAAACCCTAACCTCCTACCCAGCAGTCTAACCGTAACCTCTCCTAGCCCCCACAGCCTAACCCTAACCCTCCTCCTAGTGCCTAACCCTAACCCACCGTACTTACCGTCAGGATCCTGCTGTCGGTATTATAAATGTCCGGATCCTGACCGCATTCTCTTTTATTCATTGTGTACCCAAAATGATAACTAATTCCAGATATTTGTGATTATTATTTTAGAAAAGATGAATGGAATGGATTTTACTTGTTTTTTCCCCACCAAGTTTGGATTAGAAGTCAAAGTGTCATTTTCCCAGAAAGCTTGGATCTTGTGTATTTTGGCGTCCTACACTGCAGTCTTACCTGGGACTCAAAAGGGATGGATTGTGTAGCAGGAACAAGTCCCACGGGTGTCCCACTTTTTTTTATATGAAGATGATAGGAGCCATGATAATTGGCTGTAGGGCTTCTAAATTGGGCTAGCAAAACACTTGCTGCATAGCTGTAGCTGAGGCATCTGTCAGACAAGGTAATTTCCTTTTACGGTAACCTTTGCTGGACATTTAAGGCCTGATTCAGAGCCGAATACAAAGCAGCTGCATCTGCTTATAAATAGCTGCAGCTTTATTCAGAATCTCCATCTATGCGGCTGCAACACCCCTATAGAGGTGTGAGAGCAGCCGTCACCGTTATCAGCACGGCTTTACCAGCCCTATCCTGGGTGCAAAAGATCCATATGGCATTGCTGCATCTTTGCATATGCTAATTTCTGAATAGGCCCCAATTCTGTAAACATGCCTATGACACCCACGTCAAGATTATGAGAATTGTTATCACCCTATTGCCGGCTAGTTAAACCCTTTTTTTTTTTTTTTTTACTGGTGTAATGTTTATTGAATTTTTCACATAGCAAAATACAGAACAAAAAAGAACAACAAAGTACATTAAAAAATCATACAATGCTTGTATCACAGTGTCACAAATATAATAAAAGTGGTTGGGCACAACCATAATAAATGCCAGAAGTTGGCTTCCTGGGCACCACATCTCGGAAACACATCACTAGGTCTCAACCCCACTTTACATAGAGTGACTGGGGTTCGATATGTTCTGTGCAGGATATAAAAAAAGACCTGTTGAAACTTGATACACGGGGTAGTGTATATAAGAGAGCACAACACCTGCATCCATTGGTCATCATCAATCGGACCAATATCCTTTTCTCATTTAACTTTAAGTGGGTCAAAAATATGTGGACAAATATGTGTATTGAGGTTTGCATACAGAATGGATATTTGACGTCTCATACCCAGATGCATAACTAGTTCTTTAACTGGCGAATTAGAAATGGACGGAGGTGAGACACCAAATTGCGCTTGCACTGCATGTCGGAGCTGGAGATATCGATAAAAAACCTTCTTAGATACACCAAGCTCCTCACGCAGTTGCGGGAAATACTTAACAACACCATTTACAAATAACTGAGAAATTGTAGTGAGGCCCACCCCAATACATATATTATCTTGTATGAGATGTAACAGTTCCCCATATGCTGTATTAAACCAAAGCGGTATGTTAGCATCTGTGTCCTTCCAATCATAATAAGAGTGAGCCTGCCGCCACACAAGTAATCACTGACAGAGTAGAGGGAGGAAGACTATAAGTAGACGAAGCAGAAAGAAGAAACTGTATAGGAGAGAAGTGGGACCCCACACACTCGGCAAAGAACAAACGTAAGACCATCTTTTTCAGAATCCAATTAGACAAATGTACAAGTTTGGTGGCCAAATAGAAAGCATGCAAATAGGGAAAACCCAATCCTCCATCAGTTTTAGCTTTAACCAAAGCTCTCATGGCGACCCTAGGTGTCTTATTACCCCAAACAAATGAAGAGATTACACTATCAATACTAGCAAAGACCTTCTTTGGGATATAAACAGAGGAATGTTGTAGCAAATATAGATATTTTGGTTGTATTACCATTTTAATAAGGTTTATGCGACCTGTGACAGTGAGGGGAAGTTTTTTCCATACATGGACCTGACCCTTCAGGTCCTCCGTGACCTGGTCAATGTTTTGCTGAACAAAAGTTTTAACATTTGGAGTGATTCAGACACCAAGGTACCGGAACCGAAGGGTCCATTGTAATGAACATACAGTAGGTAATGGGTCAGGGATGATACCAGATATGGGGAGGATATTAGACTTATTCCAATTGATGGAAAGACCTGAATAAAATCCAAATGTATCAACAATATTTAGGAGGGAGGTCAGTGAATGTCTGCATCATTGAGAAACAAGAGCATATCATCAGCATATAATTCAACAACATCCTCATGCCCATCAATGGTAATGTCCCTAACATCAGGAGACCCCCGAAGAAAACTTGCCAATGGCTCAATGGCCAGTACAAAGAGGGCAGGGGATAACAGCAGCCCTACCTAGTACCTCGATATAGAGCAAAGGGTGACATAATATAACCATTGACAGATATTCGAGCCATTAGGGAGGAGTAAAGCAGTTGTATCCAACGTATAAAAACGGGGCAAAATGCAAATTTTCGGAGGACCTCCCACAAATATTCCCATTCCACTGAGTCGAAGGTCTTGGCAGCATCCAAGGAAACCACCACCACCTCCGACCCCAAGTGATCCCTCCTCTGCAAATGACAAAACAGCCGTCTAAGGTTTTGGAGATTAGATTTGCCCGGCATAAACCCTGACTGGTTATCATGAATAATGGATTTAATGACAGTATTAAGGCGAATTGCAAGTACCTTAGCTAAAAATTTTACATCAGTGGATAATAATAAGATCGGGCGATAGGAGTCTGGGATCCTAGAGTCTTTACCCGGCTAAAGGATTACTACAATAATTGCTTCTGACATAGAAGGGGGCAAGCAACCACCATCCAACAAGACATTAAATAATTTTAAAAGGTAAGGGACATGATAGGCATAATATTGTTTATAGACTTCAAAAGGCATACCGTTGCTACCCAGGGCTTTCATATTGGGGAAGGAGGCAATAGCTGCCTCAACCTCCTCTGCGGTGATACTAGTGTCTAAAAAATCGATAGATTGTTGCGATAATTGGGGCAAGTCAATGCAAAAGAGAATCTGCTGCAATTGACATGGGAAGTAGGTGTTTCTAGAGGCATACAATGAAGAGTAAAAGGACAGGAAAACCTGAGCAATCTCAGAAGTAGTGTAAAACAGTGTGCCTTAAGGATCACAAATCTTTTGAATGGATCCTCCAACCCTCTCCTCCCGTGCGAGAAAAGCTAAATAACTACCTCCTGTGTCTGACTGCGAATATAGGGCATGCTGAGAAAAAAGTAATTTACTCTTAGATATATCAAGTAAGTGGTCAGACCAGGCCTTTCTTGCCAAATCCCACTTCAAAAGATCACTAAGGGTTCTGGTGAAAAGATAAGTAGACTCACACTGAGAACAGGCAAGTTCAAGTCGCAATTCCTCCTCCCTGATTTTTTAATGGTAGCAACCCATTGTATAGAGGAACCCTGCAACAAAGCCTTAAAGGCATCATGCTTAAGAAGTGGGTTAAACAGGTGACATTATATAATTCAAAATCAGTCCATTCATGAACCAAGGTATCATGATCACTCAGATACAAGAAATTAAATGTATTATTGCGCAATTACTGTTTGTATGGTTACTAGAGATGAGCGCCGGAAATTTTTCGGGTTTTGTGTTTTGGTTTTGGGTTCGGTTCCGCGGCCGTGTTTTGGGTTTGACCGCGTTTTGGCAAAACCTCACCGAATTTTTTTTGTCGGATTCGGGTGTGTTTTGGATTCGGGTGTTTTTTTCAAAAAACCCTAAAAAACAGCTTAAATCATAGAATTTGGGGGTCATTTTGATCCCAAAGTATTATTAACCCCAAAAACCATAATTTACACTCATTTTCAGTCTATTCTGAATACCTCACACCTCACAATATTATTTTTAGTCCTAAAATTTGCACCGAGGTCGCTGTGTGAGTAAGATAAGCGACCCTAGTGGCCGACACAAACACTGGGCCCATCTAGGAGTGGCACTGCAGTGTCACGCAGGATGTCCCTTCCAAAAAACCCTCCCCAAACAGCACATGACGCAAAGAAAAAAAGAGGCGCAATGAGGTAGCTGACTGTGTGAGTAAGATAAGCGACCCTAGTGGCCGACACAAACACCGGGCCCATCTAGGAGTGGCACTGCAGTGTCACGCAGGATGGCCCTTCCAAAAAACCCTCCCCAAACAGCACATGACGCAAAGAAAAAAAGAGGCGCAATGAGGTAGCTGACTGTGTGAGTAAGATAAGCGACCCTAGTGGCCGACACAAACACCGGGCCCATCTAGGAGTGGCACTGCAGTGTCACGCAGGATGTCCCTTCCAAAAAACCCTCCCCAAACAGCACATGACGCAAAGAAAAAAAGAGGCGCAATGAGGTAGCTGACTGTGTGAGTAAGATAAGCGACCCTAGTGGCCGACACAAACACCGGGCCCATCTAGGAGTGGCACTGCAGTGTCACGCAGGATGTCCCTTCCAAAAAACCCTCCCCAAACAGCACATGACGCAAAGAAAAAAAGAGGCGCAATGAGGTAGCTGACTGTGTGAGTAAGATAAGCGACCCTAGTGGCCGACACAAACACCGGGCCCATCTAGGAGTGGCACTGCAGTGTCACGCAGGATGGCCCTTCCAAAAAACCCTCCCCAAACAGCACATGACGCAAAGAAAAAAAGAGGCGCAATGAGGTAGCTGACTGTGTGAGTAAGATAAGCGACCCTAGTGGCCGACACAAACACCGGGCCCATCTAGGAGTGGCACTGCAGTGTCACGCAGGATGGCCCTTCCAAAAAACCCTCCCCAAACAGCACATGACGCAAAGAAAAATAAAAGAAAAAAGAGGTGCAAGATGGAATTGTCCTTGGGCCCTCCCACCCACCCTTATGTTGTATAAACAGGACATGCACACTTTAACCAACCCATCATTTCAGTGACAGGGTCTGCCACACGACTGTGACTGATATGACGGGTTGGTTTGGACCCCCCCCAAAAAAGAAGCAATTAATCTCTCCTTGCACAAACTGGCTCTACAGAGGCAAGATGTCCACCTCATCATCATCCTCCGATATATCACTGTGTACATCCCCCTCCTCACAGATTATCAATTCGTCCCCACTGGAATCCACCATCTCAGCTCCCTGTGTACTTTGTGGAGGCAATTGCTGCTGGTCAATGTCTCCGCGGAGGAATTGATTATAATTCATTTTAATGAACATCATCTACTCCACATTTTCTGGATGTAACCTCGTACGCCGATTGCTGACAAGGTGAGCGGCGGCACTAAACACTCTTTCGGAGTACACACTTGTGGGAGGGCAACTTAGGTAGAATAAAGCCAGTTTGTGCAAGGGCCTCCAAATTGCCTCTTTTTCCTGCCAGTATAAGTACGGACTGTGTGACGTGCCTACTTGGATGCGGTCACTCATATAATCCTCCACCATTCTTTCAATGTTGAGAGAATCATATGCAGTGACAGTAGACGACATGTCCGTAATCGTTGTCAGGTCCTTCAGTCCGGACCAGATGTCAGCATCAGCAGTCGCTCCAGACTGCCCTGCATCACCGCCAGCGGGTGGGCTCGGAATTCTGAGCCTTTTCCTCGCACCCCCAGTTGCGGGAGAATGTGAAGGAGGAGATGTTGACAGGTCGCGTTCCGCTTGACTTGACAATTTTCTCACCAGCAGGTCTTTCAACCCCAGCAGACTTGTGTCTGCCGGAAAGAGAGATCCAAGGTAGGCTTTAAATCTAGGATCGAGCATGGTGGCCAAAATGTAGTGCTCTGATTTCAACAGATTGACCACCCGTGAATCCTTGTTAAGCGAATTAAGGGCTCCATCCACAAGTCCCACATGCCTAGCGGAATCGCTCCGTGTTAGCTCCTCCTTCAATGTCTCCAGCTTCTTCTGCAAAAGCCTGATGAGGGGAATGACCTGACTCAGGCTGGCAGTGTCTGAACTGACTTCACGTGTGGCAAGTTCAAAGGGCATCAGAACCTTGCACAACGTTGAAATCATTCTCCACTGCGCTTGAGATAGGTGCATTCCACCTCCTATATCGTGCTCAATTGTATAGGCTTGAATGGCCTTTTGCTGCTCCTCCAACCTCTGAAGCATATAGAGGGTTGAATTCCACCTCGTTACCACTTCTTGCTTCAGATGATGGCAGGGCAGGTTCAGTAGTTTTTGGTGGTGCTCCAGTCTTCTGTACGTGGTGCCTGTACGCCGAAAGTGTCCCGCAATTCTTCTGGCCACCGACAGCATCTCTTGCACGCCCCTGTCGTTTTTTAAAAAATTCTGCACCACCAAATTCAAGGTATGTGCAAAACATGGGACGTGCTGGAATTTGCCCATATTTAATGCACACACAATATTGCTGGCATTGTCCGATGCCACAAATCCACAGGAGAGTCCAATTGGGGTAAGCCATTCCGCGATGATCTTCCTCAGTTGCCGTAAGAGGTTTTCAGCTGTGTGCGTATTCTGGAAACCGGTGATACAAAGCGTAGCCTGCCTAGGAAAGAGTTGGCGTTTGCGAGATGCTGCTACTGGTGCCGCCGCTGCTGTTCTTGCGGCGGGAGTCCATACATCTACCCAGTGGGCTGTCACAGTCATATAGTCCTGACCCTGCCCTGCTCCACTTGTCCACATGTCCGTGGTTAAGTGGACATTGGGTACAGCTGCATTTTTTAGGACACTGGTGACTCTTTTTCTGAGGTCTGTGTACATTTTCGGTATCGCCTGCCTAGAGAAATGGAACCTAGATGGTATTTGGTACCGGGGACACAGTACCTCCAACAAGTCTCTAGTTGGCTCTGCAGTAATGATGGATACCGGAACCACGTTTCTCACCACCCAGGATGCCAAGGCCTCAGTTATCCGCTTTGCTGTAGGATGACTGCTGTGATATTTCATCTTCCTCGCAAAGGACTGTTGGACAGTCAATTGCTTGGTGGAAGTAGTAAAAGTGGTCTTACGACTTCCCCTCTGGGATGACCATCAACTCCCAGCAGCAACAACAGCAGCGCCAGCAGCAGTAGGCGTTACACGCAAGGATGCATCGGAGGAATCCCAGGCAGGAGAGGAATCGTCAGAATTGCCAGTGACATGGCCTGCAGGACTATTGGCATTCCTGGGGAAGGAGGAAATTGACACTGAGGGAGTTGGTGGGGTGGTTTGCGTGAGCTTGGTTACAAGAGGAAGGGATTTACTGGTCAGTGGACTGCTTCCGCTGTCACCCAAAGTTTTTGAACTTGTCACTGACTTATTATGAATGCGCTGCAGGTGACGTATAAGGGAGGATGTTCCGAGGTGGTTAACGTCCTTACCCCTACTTATTACAGCTTGACAAAGGGAACACACGGCTTGACACCTGTTGTCCGCATTTCTGTTGAAATAGTTCCACACCGAAGAGCTGATTTTTTGGGTATTTTCACCAGGCATGTCAACGGCCATATTCCTCCCACAGACAACAGGTGTCTCCCCGGGTGCCTGACTTAAACAAACCACCTCACTATCAGAATCCTCCTGGTCAATTTCCTCCCCAGCGCCAGCAACACCCATATCCTCCTCATCCTGGTGTACTTCAACACTGACATCTTCAATCTGACTATCAGGAACTGGACTGCGGGTGCTCCTTCCAGCACTTGCAGGGGGCGTGCAAATGGTGGAAGGCGCATGCTCTTCACGTCCAGTGTTGGGAAGGTCAGGCATCGCAACCGACACAATTGGACTCTCCTTGTGGATTTGGGATTTCGAAGAACGCACAGTTCTTTGCGGTGCTACTGCTTTTGCCAGCTTGAGTCTTTTCATTTTTCTAGCGAGAGGCTGAGTGCCTCCATCCTCATGTGAAGCTGAACCACTAGCCATGAACATAGGCCAGGGCCTCAGCCGTTCCTTGCCACTCCGTGTGGTAAATGGCATATTGGCAAGTTTACGCTTCTCCTCCGACAATTTTATTTTAGGTTTTGGAGTCCTTTTTTTACTGATATTTGGTGTTTTGGATTTGACATGCTCTGTACTATGACATTGGGCATCGGCCTTGGCAGACGACGTTGCTGGCATTTCATCGTCTCGGCCATGACTAGTGGCAGCAGCTTCAGCACGAGGTGGAAGTGGATCTTGATCTTTCCCTAATTTTGGAACCTCAACATTTTTGTTCTCCATATTTTAATAGGCACAACTAAAAGGCACCTCAGGTAAACAATGGAGATGGATGGATACTAGTATACAATTATGGATGGACTGCCGAGTGCCGACACAGAGGTAGCTACAGCCGTGGACTATTGTACTGTACTGTGTCTGCTGCTAATATAGACTGGATGATAATGAGATGTAGTATGTATGTATAAAGAAGAAAGAAAAAAAAACCACGGGTAGGTGGTATACAATTATGGACGGTCTGCCGAGTGCCGACACAGAGGTAGCTACAGCCATGGACTACCGTACTGTGTCTGCTGCTAATATAGACTGGTTGATAATGAGATGTAGTATGTATGTATAAAGAAGAAAGAAAAAAAAAACACGGGTAGGTGGTATACAATTATGGATGGACTGCCGAGTGCCGACAGAGAGGTAGCTACAGCCGTGGACTACCGTACTGTGTCTGCTGCTAATATAGACTGGTTGATAAAGAGATGTAGTAGTATGTATGTATAAAGAAGAAAGAAAAAAAAACCACGGGTAGGTGGTATACAATTATGGACGGACTGCCGAGTGCCGACACAGAGGTAGCTACAGCCGTGGACTACCGTACTGTGTCTGCTGCTAATATAGACTGGTTGATAAAGAGATGTAGTATGTATGTATAAAGAAGAAAGAAAAAAAAACCACGGGTAGGTGGTATACAATTATGGACGGACTGCCGAGTGCCCACACAGAGGTAGCTACAGCCGTGGACTACCGTACTGTACTGTGTCTGCTGCTAATATAGACTGGATGATAATGAGATGTAGTATGTATGTATAAAGAAGAAAGAAAAAAAAACCACGGGTAGGTGGTATACAATTATGGACGGACTGCCGAGTGCCGACACAGAGGTAGCTACAGCTGTGGACTACCGTACTGTGTCTGCTGCTAATATAGACTGGTTGATAATGAGATGTAGTATGTATGTATAAAGAAGAAAGAAAAAAAAACCACGGGTAGGTGGTATACAATTATGGATGGACTGCCGAGTGCCGACACAGAGGTAGCTACAGCCGTGGACTACCGTACTGTGTCTGCTGCTAATATAGACTGGTTGATAATGAGATGTAGTATGTATGTATAAAGAAGAAAGAAAAAAAAAACACGGGTAGGTGGTATACAATTATGGATGGACTGCCGAGTACCGACACAGAGGTAGCTACAGCCGTGGACTACCGTACTGTGTCTGCTGCTAATATAGACTGGTTGATAAAGAGATGTAGTATGTATGTATAAAGAAGAAAGAAAAAAAACCACGGGTAGGTGGTATACAATTATGGACGGACTGCCGAGTGCCGACACAGAGGTAGCTACAGCCGTGGACTACCGTACTGTGTCTGCTGCTAATATAGACTGGTTGATAAAGAGATGTAGTATGTATGTATAAAGAAGAAAGAAAAAAAAACCACGGGTAGGTGGTATACAATTATGGATGGACTGCCGAGTGCCGACACAGAGGTAGCTACAGCCGTGGACTACCGTACTGTGTCTGCTGCTAATATAGACTGGTTGATAAAGAGATGTAGTATGTATGTATAAAGAAGAAAGAAAAAAAAACCACGGGTAGGTGGTATACAATTATGGATGGACTGCCGAGTGCCGACACAGAGGTAGCTACAGCCGTGGACTACCGTACTGTACTGTGTCTGCTGCTAATATAGACTGGATGATAATGAGATGTCGTATGTATAAAGAAGAAAGAAAAAAAAACCACGGGTAGGTGGTATACAATTATGGATGGACTGCCGAGTGCCGACACAGAGGTAGCTACAGCCGTGGACGACCGTACTGTGTCTGCTGCTAATATAGACTGGTTGATAATGAGATGTAGTAGGTATAAAGAAGAAAGAAAAAAAAAACCACGGGTAGGTGGTATACAATTATGGACGGACTGCCGAGTGCCGACACAGAGGTAGCTACAGCCGTGGACTACCGTACTGTACTGTGTCTGCTGCTAATATAGACTGGATGATAATGAGATGTAGTATGTATAAAGAAGAAAGAAAAAAAAACCACGGGTAGGTGGTATACAATTATGGATGGACTGCCGAGTGCCGACACAGAGGTAGCTACAGCCGTGAACTACCGTACTGTGTCTGCTGCGACTGGATGATAAATAATGATATAAAAAATATATATATATCACTACTGCAGCCGGACAGGTATATATTATATAATGACGGACCTGCTGGACACTGTCAGCAGAATGAGTTTTTTATTTTATAGAATAAAAAAACACCACACAAGTCACACGACGTGTGTTTAACTTTTACAGGCAGACATTCACAATACAATATAGTATACTATATACTGGTGGTCAGGTCACTGGTCAGTCACACTGGCAGTGGCACTCCTGCAGAAAAAAAGTGTGCACTGTTTAATTTTAATATGTACTCCTGGCTCCTGCTATAACCTAACTGCTCCCCAGTCTCCCCCACAATTAAGCTGTGTGAGCACAGTCAGATATTATACATTGATGATGCAGCAGCACACTGGGCTGAGCACAGATATGGTATGTGACTGAGTCACTGTGTATCGTTTTTTCAGGCAGAGAACGGATTATATTAAATAATATAAAACTGCACTGGTGGTCACTGGTCAGTCACTAGTATAACTAACTAATACTATCAGCAAAATTCTGCACTCTCTGTCTGAGTACTCCTCCTAAGCTCCAGTAAATGAAGTGTCACTGTCTCACTCTGTCACTAGTATAACTAACTAATACTATCAGCAAAATTCTGCACTCTCTGTCTGAGTACTCCTCCTAAGCTCCAGTAAATGAAGTGTCACTGTCTCACTCTCACTCTCCTATCTATTTCTTCTCTAAACGGAGAGGACGCCAGCCACGTCCTCTCACTATCAATCTCAATGCACGTGTAAAATGGCGGCGACGCGCGGCTCCTTATATAGAATCCGAGTCTCGCGATAGAATCCGAGCCTCGCGAGAATCCGACAGCATCATGATGACGTTCGGGCGCGCTCGGGTTAACCGAGCAAGGCGGGAAGATCCGAGTCGCTCGGATCCGTGTAAAAAAAGCTGAAGTTCGGGCGGGTTCGGATTCCGAGGAACCGAACCCGCTCATCACTAATGGTTACATAAATAAATAATTATTAAACATTACTTCCCTTCTTTTTTTGTTGGGGGAAGGATGAGCTCCTCAAAAATCACCGAACAGTGAGATAATTAAACTTAAAAAGATAATATACACAATAGTGCAGACATCCAGTTCAATAAAATATGTTTTTCATTTTAACACCGCACTCACAATGGATCAATCAAACGATCAAACGAAAACATGTAGTGGGTCTTTGTTTCAGATGAATTCTTTTGATATCCTCCTGTGCTTTGCTGAAAGGAATAAAGCAGAGCAATAAAAAGATTTAATAAAAATGCACTCACAAACAAAGAAATAATAAAGGCATATAGAATCGCTGGTGATAGGGGTGAACGTATACTCATCGGGTTGTCAAACTTTCTAGAGTCCCACAGAGTTCCGGATACTCCAAGGATTTCTTCAAGATAAGTCCCAGTACCGTGCCTCTATCAACAGGTTTGCAGTAGCCACACCGCTTAATGCATTTCGAACCCTTCTGGGTTCTTCCTCAGAAGCGTTTGTGCTCCAAAAAAGATGTGTTTTTTTTCCGTTCCTACCGCTAGTGGCGGCGGACAGGATTTCATGCGTGTCAGCAGGCCCTGTGCGTTCCACGCACAAGAGCTTCAAGGAAGACGGACACTTCCTGTTCCTGTTTTTATGCAACATTCTTTCTTATCAGGTTTGATCTTAAAATGGGCTGAAAGAAAATGTGTGTCCAGCCCTTTACAAATATTGTAAACATGTTCGGCAATGCAGGTCTTTAAATTTCTACTTGTCCTGCCGACATAGACATACCCACAGGTGCATTCTATGCCATAGATGACATTTTTGGACTGACATGTTAATTCTATACGTATCATTATTAACTCAGTGATTTTGCTGGACTTGCTCTTAACTGTCCTGCACAGTAGACACTGGCCACATCTGTGAAACCCCTTTGTTCTGGTGCTTACTCTCATATTTTCATCTATTGCGCTCCTTACTAATTTGTCTTTCAATGATGGAGCTTTCCTGTAAATAAAATAAGGTCTCTCCGGTATCACTTTTCCTATAACAGGATCTTTTTTTTAGCAAATACCAATTCTTTTTGAAGATCTTTTCAATATCTTTGTGCAAAGGTTTATACTGGCTTAATAAGGCCCGTTTATTCCTTTCATCTTTTGTTTTTTTTCTGTTTTTCTTTTAATAAATCATCCCTTTTAATATTTTCTACTCTGGTTTGTGCTTTTTTTTAAAGTCCCACTGGGTAGCCCTTATTAAGAAATCTATTGGTAGTTTCAATTATTTGTTCTTCACATATTGCCTGATCACTGCAATTTCGTTTTATTCGTGTGAATTGGCTGAACGGAATTACGTCTAGCCAATTATGGTGATGTAAGCTGCCCATTTCGATGTACCCATTGGAATCTGTTACTTTTCTAAAGGTTTTAGTTTTGAGACTATCATCTTCTACATATAAACACAAATCTAAAAATTAGATTTCCTTTTTACTACTTGTGGTTACAAATTTGATATTAAAATCGTTCGGGTTTAATCCATCTATAAAAGACGTAAGATCAATTTCTTCTCCATTCCAAAAAAAATAGGACATCATCGATGTACCGATGCCAGGATACCAGACTTGCCCCCAGTCCATCATTCTATACCATCCAAAATATTTTTTTTCATTGGATCATCATAATCACTCTTATCTAAAAAATAGGAGATTGCTTCTAAATCCTTTTCTCTATTAATAATAGTATAAAGGGTGCATTGGATCATCATAATCACTCTTATCTAAAAAATAGGAGATTGCTTCTAAACCCTTTTCTCTATTAATAATAGTATAAAGGGTGCAAATGTCAGCACTGCATAAAACAGTGGAACTGGTATATTGCAAATCCCAGAAATCCAAAAGATGGACAAAATATCAGAATAGGGAGGTTCACTCCAATGGAAGGTTTAATAGAAACAAAAATTATGAACAAGGTGGTCGTAGACAGAATCATTGGAGGTTCAATAGAAACACCAATTATGAACAAAGTGATTCTATACAGACCAGTTGGAGAAAGGAATGGTTCCAAGAACCTAGACTAATTGAGGGTGATCTTAGGCCTCTAAGAACCCACAATAGGTATCAACCAATAGGCAAAAATGCCAATTGGAGAAGGGAACAGTTTCAAGATACTAGACCAGCAGATAGTGATCTCAGGACCCTGAGAACCTACGATAGGTATCAGCCAGTAGAACCAGTTACCCCATTGGAACCCTGTTCCCCTTTTTGGTGGGACTACAGATCCACGAGAAGGAGACAAGTGTAAAAGTAAAAGTTATTAAAGCCAAAAAGGCACGTATCCCTAAGAAATTCAAACGAGGTAAGAAAACTTACCCTTAAAAAATTATTTTTAAACAAAAATAAAGATGGATCAGTCCCTGAAATTTAAATCCCGTCAGGACGAGATAAATTTAAAAACAACTCCAGTTTTAATCCCACTTATGAAAGGGGAAAATTCATTAATTGTTTCAATTAAGTCATTAATGATGAATTGGAGAAATTGATGAAATGGAAAAAAGGGTAAAGTGCAATTTATCTAAAAGAGAATACGAGGCAGTAAGATCTTTAAAAGAAGATAAAGAAATTATTATCAAACCAGCAGATAAGGGTGGAGGGGTGGTCCTTATGGACAAATCGGATTATATAGAGGAAATTATGAGACAATTAAATGCAGGGAATACATATAAAAAATGAAGGTCCGATCCTACACAAAGGACAAGTGAAGCATTACTAACATTAACATCTAATGCATTAAAAGATGGAGTAATTAATTAGAAAGAACATGATTTCCTAAATATAAAAGAACCCTCTATACCGACAATCTATGTTCTACAGTAAGTCCATAAGGACCCCCTCCACCCACCTTGCCGCCCAATCATATCAGGGACTAATAGTCTAACATCAAACTTGTCAGTATTAATTGACTATTTTTTGCAGCCCCTAGTGATGTGTTGAGAAAGCTCACTGATTTGCAATATACCAGTTCCACTGTTTTATGCAATGCTGATGTTTACACCCTTTATACTATTATTAATAAAGAAAGGGGTTTAGAAGCAATCTCCTATTTTTTAGATAAGAGTGATTATGATGATCCAATGAAAAAAATTATTTTGGATGGTATAGGTTTTATTTTGGATAATAACTACTTTTACTTTGACGGCACCTATTAAATTCAACAGGTGGGGACAGCCATGGGTACCAGATTTGACCCCAGTTATTCTAATCTATATATGGCATATTGGGAAGATCTGAACATCTTTAAGGATGATGGACTGGGGGCAAGTCTGGTATCCTGGCATCGGTACATCGATGATGTCCTATTTTTTTTGGAATGGAGAGGAAATTGATCTTACAGCTTTTATAGATGGATTAAACCAGAATGATTTTAATATCAAATTTGTAACCACAAGTAGTAAAAAGAAAATCTCATTTTTAGATTTGTGTTTATATGTAGAAGATGATAGTCTCAACACTAAAACCTTTAGAAAGGTAATAGATTCCAATGGGTACATCGAAATGGGCAGCTTACATCACCATAATTGGCTAGATGGATTCCGTTCAGCCAATTCACATGAATAAAACAAAATTGCAGTGATCAGGCAATATGTGTAGAACAAATAATTGAAACTACCAATAGATTTCTTAATAAGGGCTACCCAGTGGGACTTTAAAACAAAGCACAAACCAGAGTAGAAAATATTAAAAGGGATGATTTAGTAAAAGAAAAACAGAAAAAAACAAAAGGTAAAAGGAATAAATGGGCCTTTATAAGCCAGTATAACCCTTTGCATAAAGATATTGAAAAGATCTTCAAAAAGAATTGGTATTTGCTAAAAAAAAAAAGATCCTGTTATAGGAAAAGAGATACCGGAGAGACCTTCCTTTATTTACAGGAAAGCTCCGTCATTGAAAGACAAATTAGTAAGGAGCGCAATAGATGAAAATATGAGAGTAAGCACCAGAACAAAGGGGTTTCACAGATGTGGCCAGTGTCTAATGTGCAGGACAGTTAAGAACAAGTCCAGCAAAATCACTGAGTTCACAGTCAATAATGATACGTATAGAATTAATGATTTCATTACATGTCAGTCCAAAAATGTCATCTATGGCATAGAATGCACCTGTGGGTATGTCTATGTCGGCAGGACAAGTAGAAATTTAAAGACCTGCATTGCCGAACATGTTTACAATATTCGTAAAGGGCTGGACACACATTCTCTTTCAGCCCATTTTAAGATCAAACATGATAAGAAAGAATGTTGCATAAAAAGTTTCTGGGGAATAGAACAGATCAAACCCACATGGTGAACAAAAGATACAGAAAGTAGATTAGCAAAGACTGAAATGAAATGAATTTTTAAGTTAGGTACTCTCCAACCCAAAGGATTAAATACGGATTTTGAAATGAAGTGGTTTTTAAAGTGATTTTTAAAGTGATTTTTTAATGTTTGCGATACCTTTTAAAATGTCATATATTTGTTGACTCCTTTTAATCATTATTATTCTTTGTTGGTGTAATATGAATTGTAGGTGTAATTTAATGGTACTAAAAATCTTCCCTTTTCATGCTTTTTTGCACCTTCTATCTATGTTTACGGGACTAATGTTGAAAAACATCAAATACTGGACTGTACAGAAGAATTGATCATCTTTTAATGGAAAGGGACTTGTGCAATAAATGTTTTTGACGGATTTGGAATGCTTATGTGGATGTGGAACGCATACTTCCTTATATGGATAGCACCAACGGAGCTTGAATAGCGCACAGGACGTCATTTCCCATCTACCGCTGTTGGCGACAGAAACAGGAAGTGTCCGTCTTCCTTGAAGTTCTTGTGCGTGGAACGCACAGGGCCTGCTGACACGCATGGCGTAATTTCCTATCCGCCGCCAGCGGTAGGAACGGGAAAGACGCATCTTTTTTGGAGCACATGGTGTCACTTCCTCTCCTGCGAGTTTTGAATGCGACGATAGGAGGTGGCCTTTTGAATACAGCTGTTGGACATTATCAGAGTAATAAGGATAGGTATAAATACAATCATTTGGATTCTAGCCACAAACGCTTCTGAGGAAGAACCCAGAAGGGTTCGAAATGCATTAAGCGGTGTGGCTACTGCAAACCTGTTGATAGAGGCACGGTACTGGGACTTATCGTGAAGAAATCCTTGGAGTATACGGAACTTTGTGGGACTCTAGAAAGTTTGACAACCCAATGAGTATACGTTCACCCCTATCACCAGCGATTCTATATGCCTTTATTATTTCTTTGTTTGTGAGTGCATTTTTATTAAATCTTTTTCCTATAAGTGGGAGTCTACACTATTGCTCTGCTTTATTCCTTTCAGCAAAGCACAGGAGGATATCAAAAGAATTCATCTGAAACAAAGACTCACTACATGTTTTCGTTTGATTGATCCATTGTGAGTGCGGTGTTAAAACAAAAAACATATTTTATTGAACTGGATGTCTGCACTATTGTGTATATTATCTTTTTCAGTTTAATTATCTCACTGTTCTGTGATTTTTGAGAAGCTCATCCTTCCCCCAACAAAAAAAGAAGGTAAGTAATGTTTAATAATTATTTATTTATGTAACCATACAAACAGTATTTGTGCAATAATACATTTCATTTCTTGTTGTATCTGATTGTATGGAAAAATTGTGAATTTTTCCCTAGTGTATGTGCTGCAATTGTTTACTGTTTATCTAGCGCAGAAAACACAGTATCTATTGGTTAAATCATGATCATTCAGCAGGGTTAACCAAAAAGGATCTAATCTCCACATTTTGGCTCCTTGTGTAGGTAGAGAGTCCAAAACCACCAGTAATGGGGAGTGGTCAGAGATCCCCCTTTGCAATTATTGGACATCAAGTATTCTAGGGGTAGGCCAAATCTATTCTCGAGAACGTGTGAAGACAGGCCGAATGGCATGAGTATTGCAACTGTAGAGGGTGTCTCATTCTCCAAATATCTATAAATTCAAAAAAGCTGGTAACCATTTGTGAGCATTCCTCCTGAAAAGATGTTCAATAAGTGTGTACATATAAAACACTTAGGTGTTTAATTTTAACACACACATTTATTAGAACAGGAAGGTAAAAAGTGACACAGTGTATTACCTTCTACTGAGGCATATACATACAAGAATTTTTTTTTATTAAAAACACACAATGTTAAACCCTTATAGGACAAGGTATATGGCCAAAGTCCGGTGCCAGTTCCCATTAAAGTGCATATAATACTGTATTTGATGCCCCTGGGTCAGACCGTGGGGGGAAAGTGGTGTGTGCCTTGATGTTAGAGATTCCTGGTGGCAGACAAGCAACGCACCAAAAGCTTTGCCTTTGAATGAAAACGCGGTTCCCAGCAGGAGTCCAGAAGAGATGCGGTCTTTAGCACAATGCATTTCAGGTGTCAGACATCCTTTGTCAAGTGCATATAACCGCTAACGTACTGAAGTGGTATTTAAAGCCCTGTTCCATAAATTAAAGAGCTAAATTGAAAACACTGCCTTCCGCGGTTTGCATTCCACCGCGGACTTCACTTCTGGATGTTTGCGTTCCAAGTTCTGGAAGTAGACACGGATAACACATTTCCGCCTGGTGGTAAATATCTAACAGTTGTTCCTGGATACTGATCCTCATATTGCGTTTCACAACCAGGAAGCCACCTTTTTCCCTAAACATGTAAAAGGAAATTGTATTGATTGTTTTAGTACATTGGTAGAAAAATATATTAGAAATATGAAGTTAAATAAAAAGAGATGAAACAGCAAAAAAAAGAACAACTAGCAATAAAATCATTAAAAGAAAATGCTGATATAACAATAAAGCTGGCAGACAAAGGGGGGTCAGTTGTAGTGATGGGGAGAGGTGACTACAGTATATAAAAGAGATTTACCAACAATTGGGAGACACTGACACATATAAGAAATTAAGAAGTGATCCCACCTTATCAATTAGTAATAAACTAAAGGATTTAACTAAAAAAGCTGTAGAAAATAATTTCATCATACAGAATGAAAGTGATTTTATAAATATATCAAATCCAACAATACCTACCATATATGCATTACCTAAACTACATAAACATGCTACGAAACCTTCAGGAAGACCCATTATTTCTGGGTCAAATAGTATTACATCAAATCTGTCGGCTATGATCGATCATTATCTATAACTATTAGTTAAAACTAATGATGCATATTTAAAAGATACCTCTGACACCATAAGAAAACTAGATGTAATTCAATGGGATGAAAAATGCATCCTGGCAACAGCTGATGTCAGTAGTTTGTATACAATAATTGATTATGGAAAAGGTTGTGAAGTTGTAGAATTTTTTTCTAAATGGAAGTGATTATTCCACAGAATTGAAAGCATTTATCATATAATTTGTTGCTTTTATTCTACATAACAATAATTTTTACTTCAACAGTTGTTTTTATTTGCAAATGGAGGAGTCATTTCAGTACTACAAGGAATGCAATAAAGCAATAAGAGCAGCTAAAATTAAAAACGAAAAGCAAATCGCTATAGAGAGCAAAACCAATCCTAAAAAGTTTTTTAAATACATAAACAGTAAAAGGTTAAAAAAGGAGAACATAGGTCCAATAAAATATGAATTTGGAGTATTGATAAATGATGACAAAACAAAAGCGGAAATACTGAACACATTTTTTTCATCGGTGTTCACCAGATAAGAACTGATGGTGGGAGTAGTGCATAATGATAGTGACAGCAATGATTCGTGGTAGATACTGGTTTAAGTGAAGAAATAGTCCGGGAGAGACTAAGCAAAATCAAGATTAATAAATCAACTGGCCCAGATGGACTTCACCCGAGGGTACTTATGGAGCTTAGGTCACAACTAGCAAGACCCCTATACTTGATTTTCAATAGTTCAATTAGATCAGGCATGGTACCAATGGATTGGTGTATAGCTGAGGTAGTGCCATTATTTAAAAGGTGATCTAAAAATTATCTGGGTTACTACAGACCAGTTAGTTTGACATCTATAGTGGGGAAATTATTGGAGGGATTTTAAGGGATAGCATACAGGAGTATCAGCATGCCGCTAAGTTTATTAGCAAGACCCAGCATGGTTTTGTGAGGGACAGATCTTGTCAAACTAACTTAGTTAGCTTCTATGAGGAAGTGAGCGACAATCTTGACCAGGGAAAAGCAGTGGATGTGGTATACTTAGATTTTGCAAAAGCCTTTGATACAGTGCCTCACAGGAGACTGATCATCAAATTAAAGGAGCTTGGCCTAGGAAAAACTATTTGTACATGGATAAGTAATTGGCTGGATAACAGGGTACAGCAAGTAGTGGTCAATAGGATGTCCTCCAGCTGGGCACCAGTAGTCAGCACAATACCACAAGGGTCCGTACTCAGTCCACTACTGTTCAACATATTTATCAGTGACCTGGAAATAGGCCTGGAAAGCACAGTGTCAATCTTTGCAGATGATACTAAACTGTGCAAGGTAATTAATTTGGAAATAGATGTGGAAGCTCTACAGAATGACTTATCTAAACTTGAAATCTGGGCGTCTAAATGGAAAATGGGATTCAATATAGAAAAATTCAAAGTTATGCATTCTGGACTAAAACCAAACTTTCAACCTACATATTAAATGGAGAAAATCTAGCGGTAACAGTATTGGAAAAATATTTGGGGGTACTCATTGATAATAAGCTTAATAACTGTATACAATGTCAAAGTGCTGCAAAGAAGGCAAGTAAGGTGCTAGAGTGCATAAAATGGGGAATTGAGACAAGGGACGAGAGTGTAATCCTGCCGCTGTACAAATCATTGGTACGTCCGCACCTGGAATATTGTGTTAAATTTTGGGCACCACCTTATAAAAATGATATCTGTGAACTCGAAAGGGTTCAAAGGTGTGCTACTAAATTTGTTAAAGGGCTAGAGGGACTGGAGTACGAGGAAAGGCTTACTAGGTTGAATTTGTAAACACTAGAAAAGAGGCATCTAAAAAGAGACATTATTAATATCTTCAAATATATAAAGGGACATTACAAAGAGTTATCAGAGGAACTGTTTATTAAAAGAACTCTGTATAAGACACAAGGTCACTCACTGAGGCTAGAGGAGAGGAGATTCCATATGCAACGTAGGAAAGGGTTCTTCACTGTTAGGGCAATAAGGATCTGGAATTCCCTGCCAGAGAAGGTGGTAATGGCAGACTCTATATATGCATTTAAAAACAGATTGGATACATTTCTGACTGAAAAGATATCCAAGGTTATAGCAGTTAAAATATTGACATTGTTAATCTGGGAGGAACATGATTTACAGTTGATAACTAAACATAAAACATTATTTCAATTGGGACATTATAATGAACTTGGCTTAAGACAGATTACAGGTTGGACCCAATGGGCATTTTGCCTCTTTTCAACCTCATTAACTATATGTTACTATGTTAAATAAAGGGCACCACAATGGGCACCAGGTTTGCCCCCAGCTATGCAAATTTGTATATGGCATACTGGGAGCATATCTACATAAATCCAGTAAAATTGGCTGGGGCAAACCTGGTGTGTTGGTATGGGTTAATTGACAATGTGTTTTTTATTTGGAGTGAGGAAGGTTTTTTAAACTCCTTTTGTGAAAACTTGAATACAAATGATTTTAACTTTCCAAATGAGTCCAAAACATGTTGATTTTTTAGATTTAAATATCTATGTAATCTATGATAATTGTCTACTTACTCGAATCTTTAGAAAGGATACAGATTCAAATCATATATTGATACTACAAGTCAACATCATCACAATTGGTTAGAGGGAATACCACTAGGACAATTTAAGCGTATTAAATGCAATTGTACTGAAAATAAAATTTGTGAAGAGGAAATTAACATCATCAGAAAACGATTTAAGGATAAAGGTTATTCAGAGGATATTGAGGGTAATTCTGAGTTGATCGCAGCAGGAACTTTGTTAGCAGTTGGGCAAAACCATGTGCACTGCAGGGGAGGCAGATATAACATGTGCAGAGAGAGTTAGATTTGGATGGGGTGTGTACAATCTGCAATCTAAATTGCAGTGTAAAAATAAAGCAGACGGTATTTACCCTGCACAGAAACAAAATAACCCACCCAAATCTAACTCTTTCTGCACATGTTATATCTGCCTCCCCTGCAGTGCACATGGTTTTGCCCAACTGCTAACAAAGTTCCTGCTGCGATCAACTCAGAATTACCCCCATTGTTCTAAAAGCTAAAGAAGAAATTAAAAATACCCAAAGGGGAGACTTAGGAAAGGACTAAACCACAATAAACAAATACTGATATTGAATGGACCTTTATTAGTCAGTACAGCCATCATTTCTTTTTCATCCACTAGGGGTCACTGGAGTACTCTTGGGATATGGACGGCTTCCACCGGAAGAAGGCACTGAATAAATTAATTTTTGAGACTACTCCTCCCCTCCATATCCTCGAGCACTTCAGTGTTTTTTCTGTGCTCGACACAGTTAGAAGGCATAGTGGAGCTCGTCCACAAAGTATTGGAATTTTTCTAAGTTTTTTTTTTTTTTCCTTTCAAGGATTTCCACGTCCTTTCCCCCCTTCTAACAGGCGTGGGTCAGGGACAGTGGAAGCGGCTGAGATAGCCGTGAGTGTCGGACCTCTCTGTAAAGAGCTCCCTCACTCCACCTGCAGGCTACCTGCAAAAAGCTGGACGGAGCTTGGATGAGAAGCCCCGTCATAGACTTTTGTTACGGTCCAGGTATGTTGGGTAGGGGCGGTCAGCTTATGCTGCCGCCCCACTGTTGGGGATTGTATTGGGCATGTTTCACTCACTAACGACCGCTGCCCGGAGCGCGTGTGCATAGGCCGCTTCACGGCTCTATGCAGCGCGCTCTCACTCTCCGCCGCTCCCAGCATCTTAAGTTACCTAGCAGACCGCTGCTCCCTGCGCCGCAGCAGCCGATATGTTCCCCGCTGCCTGGCTACACAGGAGGCCACTCCACTCTATGCTGTGTGTGGCGGGCCGGGAGCGCGTGTGCATAGGCCGCTCCACGGCTCTATGCAGTACGCTCTCTGCTCCCGCTGACCGCCCGCAGCAGCCGAGGAGTTCCCCGCTGCCTTGGCATACAGGTACAGGCCGCTCACACGGCCCTATGCAAAGTTCCGCAGGCCCCGACCCGGTGCTGTACACGGAGGTCGTGGGGGTGGGGGGAGACATTAGCAGTATTGGCAGTGTTAAGCTTTGTAGAAAAACTTGGTACTTAACATGTTTAATGTTCTCCTGTCTGTTCCAGGATTCCTATATTACATCTCGGCTTAAGAGTGGTACTAGGGGAATTTGGGGGTCAGTTTTCTTATTGCTGGCAGGCACTGCACTTGCCTGATATATACAAGGAACTTTGGTGTTATTACTGAGTCGTGCAGACTGTCTGTGTGTAGTTTGTATTGTCTGTCTTTATAATGAGTAAGACACCAGCAAAATCTAAGAAACATTTTTCATGTCATGTCTGTAAGAGTGTGTTGCCTGATGGATCCACCACATGTACAGCATGTGTTGTTAATACAGCCACAAATACGATTTCCACAGAAGTAAAGCCAGCATCTCTGGACCCTCCATGGGCTTTACTTGCAGATGTATTAGTTGGTTTACAATCAGAGCTGGCCGCCTCTCGTGAAGAAAGAGAGGTGGCAAGATCTGAGTTTAAAATGAGACCATTTGAGTTACCAGGGGAGTCTCAATCTGGTCAGAGGTCCACCTTGAGTGGAAAAGATAAGTTTCCTTTTCCTAATAATTTTCCAGTCTCTGGGATACTAGACCTCACTGAACATGAGTATGAGGAGGGCGAAATAGACCAACAGTCAGATAGTGACGATTTTGACAGCCCAGGTATTGATAATCTCATCAGAGCAGTACGTCAGTCGCTGGAGTTTACGGAAACTGAGGAGCCCCTGACGAATGATGAGGTAGTCTTTACTAAACGACAGAGATCTCCGATGTGTTTCCCTATTTCGGAATCTCTTAATAAAATGTTACTGGAAACACGGAAGAATCCGGATAAACGGTTTTCTATACCTCGTAGATTTAAATCGAGTTACCCGTTTCCAGAGTCCATGACAGCTACATGGGAGAACCCACCATCGGTGGATTCATCCGTATCTAAACTTACAAGGAAGTTAACCATACCAGTACCAACTGCTACTACGCTTAAAGACCCTGCAGATCGTAAAATAGAGGCTATGCTAAGGTCCATGTATACAGCAGCTGGAGTGCTGCTGAGACCTGGGTTGGTTGGCATTTGGGTTACTAAAGCATTAATGGTATGGATAAAAGAGCTCAAGTCGGCTCTGCAAGATGACCATCTTATACTTCTCGCGGATCAAATCTGGGAAGCTGCTGAATATCTATGTACAGCTTCTACTGACGTCTGTCAGCTTACTTCTCGCCTGTCCTCATCGCTAGTCATAGTTCGACGAGCACTTTGGCTGCGTTCTTGGCAGGCGGAGACGGAGGTTAAAAAAGGTATAGAGGCATTGCCTTATGATGGCGTGAAGCTTTTCGGTCCTGAATTGGACAAATGGATTTCTGAGGCTACTGGAGGAAAGTCTGTGTTTCTTCCATCGCCTACAACTATACCTAAACGGAAATATTCTGGTCCGGCGTTCAAATCCTTTAGAACTCAGCCCTTTCGTGGGCAGGGCACAGGAGCAGTCACGCCTGGTAGAAGAGGTCGGGGACGTAGTGCCCGACAATCCAATGCACGTCGTCAAGACACTAAGACCACTAACAAACCAGTGGCATGACGGGCTCCCAGCCCATCTCGGATCTCCAATTGTGGGAGCACGCCTTCAGAGCTTTCAGGGGGCGTGGCTGCAGACGTCCACAGATGGGTGGATCCGCAATTTAGTATTAGAGGGTTACAAAATAGAGTTCGATTATCTTCCGACAGGAAGATTTTTCACGACAGGACTGCCTGTGTCGGACGACAAGAAAGCAGTTCTGCAGGTTGCCATTCAGTCTCTGCTGAATGCTGCAGTTGTAATTCCGGTCCCCGTGCAGGAACAGGGGCAGGGTTATTATTCCAGTCTGTTTCTGGTACCAAAACCAGATGGCTCAGTCAGGCCAATATTGAACCTAAAAGGTCTCAATCATTACGTCACTTACCACAGATTCAAGATGGAATCTCTCAGGTCAGTAATTGCAGGGTTAGAGCCACAGGAATTCATGATTGCACTGGATCTCAAAGATGCGTACTTACACATTCCGATTTGGCCACCTCACCAGAGTTTCTTAAGGTTTGCAATAAGGCGAGACCATTACCAGTTTCAGGCTCTGCCGTTTGGCCTCTCATCAGCGCCTCGGGTATTCACCAAGGTAATGTCCGTGATGATAGCTCATCTCAGGTCCCTAGGAGTAATAATTGTTCCGTATTTGGACGATCTACTCATAAAGGCTCCGTCTCAACAATTGCTTCTCCAGCATGCTTTGCTAACGTACAATGTACTAGTTCAGCACGGTTGGATAGTCAGTTTAAAGAAATCACATCTAATTCCGTGTCAACGACTTCAATTCCTAGGGATGATTCTCGATACAGTAAATCAAAAGGTTTACCTGCCACAACAGAAAGTACAGGTCATTCGTCATCTGGTGCAATTAGTGCTCAAGCCACGCACAGTCTCAGTACATTTGTGCATTCGCCTTTTAGGCACAATGGTGGCGGCTTTCGAAGCACTTCAGTTCGGAAGATTTCACTCACGTCCGTTTCAACTGGAGGTGTTAGCGCAATGGTCGGGATCACATCTGCAGATGCACCACAGGGTGAGATTGTCGCCACAAGTCAGGGTGTCTCTTCTCTGGTGGTTAAAAATACACAATCTATCTGCAGGGAGACGATTCGGCGTCGTGAATTGGATAATTCTGTCAACAGACGCAAGTCTCAGAGGTTGGGGAGCTGTAGTTCAGAGTTATCGGCTCCAGGGCCTCTGGGCAGATCACGAAAGATCGCTATCCATAAATGTTCTGGAACTCAGGGCGATTTACAATGCTCTAAGACAAGCAGTGTACATGTTTCGTTTTCAGACTGTTCAGGTGCAGTCAGACAATGCGACGGCAGTCGCATACATAAACAAACAAGGAGGAACGAGAAGCCGCATGGCAATGCGGGAAGTAGCTCGGATCCTCAGATGGGCCGAATATCACCAGGTGATATTGTCGGCAGTGTTCATTCCGGGAGTGGACAACTGGGAGGCAGATTTTCTCAGTCGTCGGGATTTTCATCCAGGAGAGTGGGCATTAAATCCAGAAGTGTTTCAGATGTTGATCCAGAGGTGGGGTTACCCTCAAGTGGATCTGATGGCATCCCGCCACAATCATCAGGTGTCACGATATGTGTCCAGAACAAGAGATCCAAGGGCAGTGGCGGTGGATGCTCTCACAGCCGCGTGGCCGTACAGCCTCGTGTATCTGTTTCCACCGTTTCCGCTGCTCCCGCTGTTGCTAAAACGGATCAAGAGAGGGTCCGTCACAGTCATACTAATAGCGCCTCATTGGCCTCGGAGAACTTGGTTCTCGGATCTCCTCGGTTTACTCGCAGACGATCCGTGGCCACTCCCACTACGTCCGGACCTGTTACAACAAGGTCCGTTCCTTTACCCCGATTTAGCGCGGCTGCGTTTGACGGGGTGGCTGTTGAAAAGGCCATCTTGAGAAGAGAGGGCATTCCGGAGTCTGTTATACCAACCATGGTACGAGCTAGGAAGCCGGTTACGGCAGCTCATTATTACAGAATCTGGCGTACTTATATAGGTTGGTGTGAAGCTCGGAAGTTTCCGACATCATCTTTTAATTTATCCCGTCTTTTGTTATTTTTACAGATGGGGTTAGATGGAGGACTACGTCTTTCCACACTAAAGGTGCAGGTATCTGCGTTGTCAATTTACTTTCAAAGGAAATTGGCCTCGTTGCCGTCAATACATACGTTTCTACAGGGTGTAATGAGGATACAGCCTCCTTTCATTCCACCTACAGCACCATGGGACTTGAATCTGGTTTTAGATTTCTTACAGTCCGATTACTTTGAACCCTTACAACAAGTGGATATTAAATTTCTCACTTGGAAAACGATTTTTCTTTTAGCCTTAGCTTCGGCTAGGCGTGTTTCAGATCTGGGTGCCTTGTCGTGCAAGTCACCGTATTTAGTTTTTCATGATGACAGAGCGGAACTTCGGACGAATCCCGCTTTTCTACCAAAGGTAGTGTCGTCTTTTCACATCAATCAACCAATAGTAGTTCCGGTATTAACAGAGAATGCTGAAACGTTGGATGTGGTTCGCGCATTACGCGTCTATGTATCCCGAACGTCTACGGTTCGTAAGACGGATACGTTGTTTGTTCTCTATGATGCGGCTAAGAGGGGTTGGCCAGCCTCTAAGCAGACCTTATCCAGATGGATCAAACTGACCATACGTCAGGCTTACCTTCATGCTAGGTTACAGCCACCTACATCAGTAACAGCTCATTCCACACGTTCTGTGGGAACGTCATGGGCAGCGAGTCGTGGGGCTTCTACGACACAGCTTTGCCGTGCGGCTACTTGGTCTTCAGTGCACACGTTTGTGCGCTTTTACAAGTTTGATACGTTCGCGGCATCAGCATCTAGCTTTGGCCGTTTAGTGTTACAGGTGCCAAACAGCTCTCCCGCCACGGAGGAAACTTTGGTACATCCCAAGAGTACTCCAGTGACCCCTAGTGGATGAAAAAGAAAATAGGATTTTGGTGCTTACCAGGTAAATCCTTTTCTTTGAATCCATAGGGGGCACTGGACGCCCACCCAGAGCAGTTTATCTGTTTTAGGAAGTTCAGTGGTTCTTATGGTAACACACTTTCACGACTGGTTTAAATTTAACAAAGGTTAATCAGTTAGGGTGTCAACTGTTTAGTTGTCTGTTACGTTTTGTGTCAACTTTATTGTTGTCCGTGAGATTATAGGTAATTCTCCTTTTGTCAATCTCTCTATCGATCCTGTTCGGCTCAGTAAAAAACACTGAAGTGCTCGAGGATATGGAGGGGAGGAGTAGTCTCAAAAATTAATTTATTCAGTGCCTTCTTCCGGTGGAAGCCGTCCATATCCCAAGAGTACTCCAGTGCCCCCTATGGATTCAAAGAAAAGGATTTACCTGGTAAGTACCAAAATCCTATTTTTAAACAAGTTAAAAAAAAGTATACAAAAAAATTGGAGAGTTTTACAAGATCGCATTCTTAACAATCATCTTCCCAAAAAAAATTAAATTTAGGTATAGACGAGCACCCTCATTAAAGGATAAACTTGTAAAAAGCACTTTATTTGAGCCAAAATTCATTAGCAATAGAGCAAAAGGGTTCCACAGGTGTGGATCATGTCTTATGTGCTGTTCCACAAACAATTCTAATAACCCTACAAAAATGACATCTTTTGAGGTTAAAAATAAAAAAATATTATATCAACAGTTTTGTGACTTGTCTAGAATGTAGCTGTGGACTTATATATATATAGCGAAAACTTCCAGAAACTTCAAAACCTATGTATGACGGAACATGTATACAAAATAAGAAAGGGACATCTCAATCATCCATTAGCAGAACGTTTTAAGAATATACACAAAAGTTATGAAAATAATATTAAACGATACATAGGGAGTGAACAAATAAAATAATCATGTCGATCAAGATATTTAGAGACACATTTAGCCAAAAAGGAAATGGAATAGATTTTTTATGGAATAGCTTAGTACCCAATGGCCTTAATTCAGATTTTGAATTAAAATGGTTCTTAAAATGATTTTAAAATCCTTGCCTATATTGTACACTATGTTCATACTGCTGCATTCTGTGTGATTTTTTACTAATCATGTTTTTAATCTAATGTTCTGTTTATTTATTTATTATTTACATGCACCTATGGATTATTATATGTCAACTCCGTTGCTTTGAGGGAAAGACTGCATGGGAATACAAAGTACCATGGTAGCTTTATTAAAAAGGCAACTTGGAGAGAAAATTGACACTATCCATCGATTCCTGTATGTGGAACGCATGCTGAAGCCTGTTGTGACATCACTTCCCGGTTGTGAAACGCAATATGAGGATCAGTATCCAGGAACAACTGTTCGATATTTACCGCCGGGTGGAAATGTGTAATCCATGTCTACTTCGGGGACTTGGAACGCAAACCTCCAGAAGTGAAGTCTGCAGTGGAACTCAAACCGCGAACAGCAGCGTTTTCAATTAAGCATTTAAATTTCCGTAACAGGGCTTTAAATACCCCTTCAGTACATTAGCGGTTATATGTACTTGACAAAGGATGCCTGACATCTGAAACGTGTTGTGCTAAAGACCGCATCTCTTCTGGACTCCTGCTGGGAACCATTTTTTTATTCAAAGGCAAAGCTTGTGGTGTGTTGCTGGTCTGCCACCAGGAACCTCTAACATCAAGGCACACACCACTTGCCCCCGACGGTATGACCCAGGAGCATCAAATATTATATGCACTTTAATGTGAACTGGCACCAGACTTTGGCCATATACCTTGTCCAAAAGGTGTTCTGCATTGTGTCTTTTTAATTATTTATTTTTTCTTGTATGTATACATACTGTATGTCTCAGTAGAAGGTAGTGCACTGGGTCACTTTTTACCTTCCTGTTCTAATAAATGTGTGTGTTAAAATTAAATACCTAAGTGTTTTATATGTACACACTTACTGAACATCTTTTCAGGAGGAGCGCTTTGTGTTTTTGCATTTGTATACATATTGGTGTTTATACTTACTTTATGGTATCCGAAGACTGCTGCATGCACCTATTCAGCAGCGCAAAATTTACAGCCCATCACATTTCTCTATCCAAAACTCTATAAGCCCAAGTTCATTTATTAACTTTGCAAATGGCGTAGGGGAAGAAGATAAAGAGGAAATGGGATTCGGAAACTCATTCCACCTATCCAAAACCTTATCCAAAACATTGTTGAAATCGCCTACGCAAAGGATTGGTGTAGAAGGAGAAGTAACAACAAAAGACATAGCTTGTCTAAGCACCTTGTTATTGTAAGGGAGGGGGGGGAATATAAACAGCAAGTATATGACGAAGCGTACGATTAACATATGCCCTGAGAAAAACATACCTACCATATTGGTCAATTTGGCTATGGACTAGATGAAAATTAACTGTTTTCCTTACCAACACTGAAACACCTCTAGCATTAGTAGAAAAGGTGGAGTGGTACGTCAGGCCAACCCAACCCAAGAGCTAGGGTTCTAGTACCAATCAGATGGGTTTCGGAGAGACATATGATGTCAGCTCTATACTTTTTTACCTGGGACAAAACCAGAGCACGTTTAATGTGGTCATTTAGCCGAATATGCACAGTCCATCAACCCCTGTTCCCATGAGATTAGTAAAGAATGGACAGAAGGAGAGGAAGAACGAGTGGAAAAGTGGAGAGGCAGAATAAACAAAACATATAATACAATTAGGACACATACTATATAAGAACCTGCAATATGCAAGAGGAAGAAAGAAAAGGTCTACTGCAGTAGATCTCCGGCACAGTCTCATCGTAGAAAAATCACAAAATGAACAAATTAGAGAATGCAATCACAAGGCAATAAAAGAAAAAAAAGCACACAATGACACAAGTGCATATGTAAGACAAAAAACAAAACATCGCAACCACCCCCCATCCTGTATATCCATTAGAACCTACATACACTTGGATCCCTAGAACAACCTAACTAAAACTGAAAATCAATAGCAACCCCGGGGTATAGAGGCAAATATAACCTCTATAAAAAATGCTATATCCTAGCATTCAGCTCCTAGGACTAAACCACTTCCCACGCACAGTGAACATTAGAAAAAGAAATGACATTAGTAATGAACCCACCAAGACATAATAGCATCTCAGAGGAAATAAACAAAAGGTCCAGACTGCAGAAAACAACAATAATACTCCAACAACCGCTCTCAATTAGGGACACGCATTGAAAAAATGCATGGAGCCAGAGATGTAGCGTGTAGCCACGGCACCTGGAGCATGTGTGTACTATGGCGCCCCCCCCAAGTGTGCATGTGGGGTTAAATTAAAGGGGTGTCTCCCCATGGCTGCCTCCCCCCAAGACTGCCTCCCCCCTGTATCGCCCAAGACTGCCTCCCCTCCGTATCGCCCCAAGACTAACATAGTCATATTACTGATAAAAACAGTAAAAAGGAGTGCATATAAAAATGAATTCATTTCATCACAAATAAAATTGTACATTCACAATTATTAGAACATAAAAAACAAGAAATATATAAATAAGATCAAGAATCAGTGATTGGGCTGATAAATGAAGTTTGTGTATAAAACACAGTGTTGCTGTCAGCACTGATTTTTAGTATCAAATGACTGTATGTTTCAGAGACAGATAATTATGTAGCAGTCTTTAACTTATATAAACTCCCAGACCATACTTTTAGTTCCAGCGACTGTAAGTGTCAGGGTTTGGTAATTATATAACAGTCTTTTTTTTTGTCAAAGTCCCAGACTAGTGATCGATGTTTATTTCAGGTGCGCTATGCTCAGACCCCCATCTGTATTACAGGTGTAGTTTCTCACCCTTGAAGATTGAAAGCAATTGCCATCTACCGGACACATCCCAGAACTTGTAGGCTCTGCCCGTTGCTGCACTCCTATCAAGTATCTGCTCTCTGCAGTCTGTGTGAATGTTTTTTGTTTATTTTAGCTGCGTTCGTTACCAAGCTTGCGGTCTTGGCTCGGTTATGTCTTGGGGGGGAGGACGAACCTGATTTCAAATAGCGTCTTAGTCTGGATTGCCGGAGCGGACATGCATACACCTGTACATGACACGTATGTCTTTCTCCCCCCTCTGTGTCTCTCCAATAGCTACGCTCACCTGTCCTGCCCTCGTCCCGGATCACTACTGGGGTCGTCGAGGAGAGCATTCATCCCTCCCCTCCTGCAGCACAGCTGCTGAGCTTAGTGACATGCGCAGTGCCGCTGCAGTGTGTAGCTATTGGCGGAACTGCAGCACCCTTGACAGAAACAGGCGCCTGGAGCATGAGCTCCACTGGCGCCGCCCTCACAACGCCCCTGCGTAGAGCCATCATGTATAACCCTCAAGTGAGCTGGGAACAGCATGGAGTACTGCATTTGACGGTCACGGAATTTCCTCTTAACTTGAAGAAACTGTGCGCGTAAATTCTGGACATCCATAGCAAAATCCAGATAAACTGAGATAACTGCATGCGAGCCATCCGTAGGATCGCATCACGGTCTTTATAGTGCAAGAAACGAGTTATGAAGGTGCGTGCAGGTGCACCCGGGGGAGGAGCCCTAGCTGGCAGATGATGTGCTCTCTCCATAGAAAACTGAGGACTAAAGTCATCACATTGAAATAAGAAGCCACTTTTCCAGGAATTTTTTGGGAGCAGAGCCCTCCGCTCTTTCTGGGAGGACAACACAGTGTACATTATTAATTTATTATGGCAAAGTCTTCCTTCAATATTGGATAATTTCGCTTTAACTGCTGACATTTGACTGGTTAGATCAGTAACCGTATCTTTAAGAGGGCTAGTTAGGTCCTCCAGATCAGAAATACGATGCTCCGCTTCCCCCTCCGGTTCATGAATCTTTTGCATATCATGCCTAATCAGTGTGATATCAACCTGCACCTGACCAATTTTGTCCATAACTCTGTGCTCGGATGCTGTTATGGCAAGCAGAATCTGTTGTGTCGACTGGGATGAGTCATCGTGCTGGGGAGGGTCTCCCGAGGGTGAAGGTGGTGATGGGGGATTAGCACCCTGTGGGGACTGTGAAGAAGACTGGTAGCCCCTAGCAGATTTTTTAAGCTTTGATGCTGCAGCAGCTGTTCCAGTCCGCACCATGATGCACCCCAATAGTAGGACCGTTGGTCAGGTACAATTAGTAAATAAGTTAGACCAGCTGACAGATCATAGTTAGTTTAAATAGATGGGGGAGATTCCAAGGCAAATGGAATATACATACAGCCAGAAGGGAGTGCAAAACAACGTAGATCGTGTGGTCCCACAGGTAGATTAGAAGCAAGTGCAGAGAGGGAGGCAGGCTCTTACCGCAGGCTGTAGAATCCACTGAGGTCCAAGGTGCCCCGCATGCAGAGCAGTTCAAATAATGATTTTAGGACCAGGAGTGGAGGTAAGTAGGGGCCGCTCAGCAGGCACAGCAAAAGGTAATATAAGGTGCCCCCCGGGCTTACAGCAGTGGCAGCCTCTATATATTCCCGCCCGGTCCGCAGGCCATGGGATCCGGGCAACAGCACCCAGCAGGAGTCTGGCAGGAGCAGCAGAAGCGGTGAGAGCAGATGCTGTGGGTACAAGCAGCTCCGTCACAGTGCGGCACCAGCTGAAATACACGGCACCCAAAATGGCGCTCCACTTCTGGGAAGACAGAGCCGGGTAGTCAAGGTGGCACAGGACATGATGTACACAGTGGCCGGTCCATGGGAAGTCTGCAGTGAACAAAAACGCTCAGAAGAATGATACTTGGTAGGTTGGGTGAGGATATGAGCGTTCACCAGCGGGGAGGACAAGATAAAAGGAGGATAGAAGACGGAGCACTCACGCCTAGCTCCCTATGGCATGCTCAGACAAGCCACGATCCCAGTTAAACCCATTTAGCCGCAAATGGAGATCCAGCTATCGTCCTTGTGTCCCTGAATAACCCTACAGGTTCCCCTCTGGAGCTCTCGGACGTATGCGCAGTGCGAATAATTGCAGATGCCGTGTGAATGAAGTCATTAGTTATTACAGGTTGAGTATCCCATATCCAAAATGCTTGGGACCAGAAGTATTTTGGATATCGGATTTTTCCGTATTTTGGAATAATTGCATACCCCAATGAGATATCTTGGCGATGGGACCCACGTTTAAGCACAGAATACATTTATGTTTCATATACACCTTATACACACAGCCTGAAGGTAATTTTAGCCAATATTTTTAATAACTTTGTGCATTAAACAAAGATTGTGTACATTGAGCAATCAGAAAACAAAGGTTTCACTATATCAGTCTCACTCAAGAAATTCTGTATTTCGGAATATTTGGATATGGGATACTCAACCTACCATAATGAGATATCTTTGGGATGGGACCCAAGTCTAAGCATGAAATGCATTTATGTTTCATATACACCTTATGCACATTGGGCCTAATTCAGACCTGATCACAGCAGCAAAATTGTTCTCTAATGAGCAAAACCATGTGCACTGCAGGTGGGGCAGATGTAACATGTGCAGAGAGAGTTAGATTTGGGCGGGTTATATTGTTTCTGTACAGGGTAAATACTGGCTGCTTTATTTTTACACTGCAATTTAGGTTACAGTTTCAGCATACCCCACCCAAATCTAACGCTCTCTGCACATGTTATATCTGCCTCCCCTGCAGTGCACATGGGGGGTAATTCCAAGTTGATCGCAGCAGGATTTTTGATAGCAATTGGGCAAAACCATGTGCACTGCAGGGGAGGCAGATATAACATGTGTAAAAAGAGTTATATTTGGGTGGGTTATTTTGTTTCTGTGCAGGGTAAATACCGGCTACTTTATTTTTACACTGCAAAATATATTGCCGATTGAACACACCCCACCCAAATCTAACTCTCTCTGCACATGTTACATCTGCCCCACCTGCACTGCACATGGTTTTGCCCAATTGCTAACAAAAATCCTGCTGCGATCAACTTGGAATTACCCCCATGGTTTTGCCCAACTGCTAACAAATTTGCTGCTGCGATCAACTCTGAATTACCCCCTCGGTTTTGCCCATTAGAAAACAATTTTGCTGCTGCGATCAGGTCTGAATTAGGCCCATAGCCTGAAGGTAATCATTTTGTGCATGAAATAAAGTTTGTATACTGTACATTGAACCATCAGAAAGCAAAGGTGTCACTATCTCAGCCGCGCTCAAAATATTTTGGATTTTGGAATGTTTTGCATATTGGATTTTCGGATATGGGAGATTCAGTATATCTAAAAATGATAACATGAGGAATAGGAACAGATTGCGGTAGTGCTGTACTGTGCATTTAAGATTGAGCTGGTTAGTGTTAATATGTTTACAGAAGGAATATTACCTCTCCGAATAAATATGTGTTTATGTTATGCCTGCAGAGCACAGGATTAGCACTGAATTGGTTCCAGGAGAAGCAGATAAACTGCTCTTCCTAGAATCCCATATACAAAACAGCATAACTGCAAATATGCTAACCAGTTGTCCATGACAGTACCAAGATATTCTGCAAAAAACGTATTTTTAAATAAAGCATACTGTACATATTAGTTAAAATAAATTTCATTTAGTTTGCAAGAAACACTTTGAAGTTTACGGCAGAGAGATTGATAAATAAAAATAATAATTACAGTCTGAGGATTGTGGAAACACTTGATACATAAGATAGCAGAATAACAAGTACAGCAGTGGGTGGAGAAAGTGTGTGTGACTCTCCCTCTAAGGGTGGTCTTCAGTTTGCCGGCTGATGGGATCCCGGCGCACAGTATACCAGCGCCGGAATCCCGACAACAGGCATACTGACACCTTTTCCCCCTCTTGGGGGTTCACGACCCCCTGGAGGGAGAATAGATAGCGTGGCGCGCATAGCATGCCATCATGCCCGCACTGCAGCGAGTCCGCAAGGGGCTCATTTGTGCTCGCCCAGCTGTTGGTATGCCAGCAGTCAGGATTCCGGCGCCGGTATGCTGGCCGCCGAGAGCCCGGCTGCCGGCTAACCATACTACACCCCCCTCTAGAATGTAAGCTCCCACAAGCAGGGCCTAGGTATGGCCATCGAGCATCGATGATTCAAAATCATCGATGGACTATGGCCGATGTAGAATAGTTTTCCCAAGGTGTCGGGACACTGAGCTTAGCTACGCCCCCAACACTCGGATGAAGCTCCACCCCCGAGTTCTCATTGACCCGAGACATATTGAATAGTAAAGCAGGGGTGGCCATCCGTGGTGGAAACCATGGATGGTTCCCTTGCAGATGGTTTCACACTATCGCTGTTACCGATCAGTGGTGCCATCAGTGATGACCATGGATGGGTAACCCACCAATGGTCATCCATAGCAGAACCTGCTCTCCTATCAGGGCCGGTTCTGTGATCTGTGGCGCCCCGGGCAAAATATGGGGGCGTGGCTTCGATTGGGGGCGTGGTCAGCTCGCTGAAAGAAAAAATAAAAATAAATAAAAACTATACTTACCATCCCCGTTCCTGATCCAGACCCCCTCCGCCGGCGGCTCCGCTCTTCTCCTCTCCTCTGTTCTCTTCGATCTATGGGAGAGACGTTATTACGTCTCTCCCATAGAACAGCATAGACACTAGAAGTCAATTATGACCCCTAGTGTCTGTGCCACTATGCTGTGCGGTGCGCGATGACGTCATCGCGCATCGCACAGCAGAGGTCCTCAAGACGAAGGGAAACTAGACCGTAGCGTCTAGTTTCCCTTCATGGAGAGGACCTTTGCTGTGCGGTGCGCGATGACGTCATCGCGCACCGCACAACTAAGGTCCTCTCCATGAAGGGAAACTAGACGCTACGCGTCTGGTTCCCTTCAAAGCGGGGGGGCACAGCAGGGCACTACGGGGGGCACAGTGGCGGATCTTGCCCTGGTGCGGCGCCCTCCGGATGGCGCCGGCGCCCTCGAAGGCTGCGCTCCGGGCAAAAGTACCGCTTGCCCGTGGCAAGAACCGCCACTGTCTCCTATAGTCTCCTCTACGTAAACCAGTATAGTGCGGGCTATATTTATGTATCCATATCTAATACTGTACAGTATATGCATTTTGTATCTAAGATTGTAAACTAGTTTACAGCTATTTACCACCAAAAAGGAAATGGCTCTCTGGTTTCATCTTATTTCACCCTTAGCTGCTGCATTCAATGGAGTATCCTGCCTCTAGATCAGCGTTAATCTGAATTAGGGTGGGGAGTGTGTCTGTCGCTCTGAGATAATCACAGATTGTATTATGATGAAATTGTAATGATTGCAAAAATTCCACTGTGTAATACCAAATGAAGAGGAGTAACTCTGCAGAGACAAGCAATGATGTTGCCAGCATGTCAGTGGAATAGTTATACATGGCCTGTATATTGGCACATTGGTATGTCTTGTTGGAAATGATGTGTGTGCAGGTGTTTATATTGCAGAGTTATATAATCACACACCAGTGGATGACTCAACCCCACCCCCCTCCCCCCCAAAAAAGGCCTACAAAAGAAACTGTGTGACTGCGGCGTGCGCTGGAGAAATGGGCGTGGTCACATTCCAGACGTGACCACTGAAAATGAGGCGTGCCAACATGCCACGCCACCTGTTTCAAGTCACACTGGGAACATTCTTTTCAATTCCACATGCACCTTATCTGTATGATGGCTTCTCACAATGTGGCACCTCTGTAGAAATGTATCCTCTAAGACAGCGTCTTCAGTTGTTATTCACTAATTATGTAGGAGACAGGGGCGTCAGAAAGTTTTTAAGTTGGGGGGCAAGATATAATTTCCGTTTGGCGGCCCTAAGTTGCTAAATGTCGCCCCTCCTGTGTTGTACCTCATAACAAAAATGGAGAGAGAGGGATAGAGAGAGAGAGAGCTACATGGAGGCATGGAGAGAGAGATGAAGAGAGCGAGAGGTAGATCATCGTCAGCAGAATGTGAGCTGCCCAGGAGAGCAGTTACAGGACCTGGAGGTCTCCGTGAGGAGGCTGCATTGTCTCTCCGGCCAGACAGTGGTTCTGCAAGGGTTCCTGCAGGCTCCCAGGCCGTAGTCAGTAACCCGGCAAAAATTTGGTGGTCGTGGGAGGGAGGGGGGAGGTAGACGAGGATAGGCAGTGACAAGGCGGCTGATGCAGGACGGTGTCAAGCAGGGACGTAACTAGAACTTTGTTGAACACATTTTTGAAAAGGCCTCCCCTGCCCACTGCTGATGTCACTATAATGCCCCTTAGGGAGAGCAGGAGAGAGTGAGAGAGACAAAGTAGGTCTCGGGGGAAAGAGAGAGAGGAGCGAGAAAGGGAGAGAGGGTTTCATGGAAAAATAGGGAATGAGCGAACGAGAAGAGAGAGAGAGTGTCAGATAGATAGAGAAAGATGAGAGAGAGAGAGAGAGAGAGAGTGTAAGAGAAAGAGAGAGTGAGTGCCAGGGAGAGAGTGAAAAACAGTGTCAGGAGAGAGGGTTTCAGGGAGAGAGGCAGTGTTAGGGAGTGAGAGGAAGAAAGAGACAGTGTCAAAGAGAGGGAGATAGATACAGTGCCAAGGAGAGAGATTTACACAGCATCAGGGAGAGAGGGAGAGGTAGTGTCACAGAGTGAGAGAAAAAGAGAACGTGCCAGGGAGAGAGATGGTGTCAGAAAGAGGGTGAGGGAGACAGTGTCAAAGAGAAGAGAGTGTGGGGAGGGGGAAAGAGAGACAGTGTCAGCAGGGCTGGTGTTAGGGTGTATGGCGCCCCCCTGCAAACTAAAAGTTTGTGCCTTACCATATTTCTGAAAGGGGGGGATGACCCATTGGCTGGGACAAAACACAGACGGTGGTGTGAAACAGTAACAGAAGACAGGGTGGGTGGGGGGGGGGGTTAAACAGTGACAGAACACAGAGGGGGGAGAAATACTGTAGTGACAGAACACAGAGGAGGGGAGAAATAGTGATAGAACATAGTGGAGGGGTGGTTACACAATGGCTGGGATAGAACGCAAGGGGGGTAAAATAGTGACAGAACACAGGGGGGTGAAACACTGACAGAACACGGGGGGGGGGGAAATAGTGACAACACGGGGGGTGAAACAGTGGCAGAACACAGAGGGGGGAAAAATAGTGACAGAATACAGAGGGGGAGGGTTTACACAATGGCTGGGATAGAACACAAGTAGGGGTGCAATAGTGACAGAACACGATGGGGGGGTGAAACAGTGACAGAACACAGTATGGAGTGAAATAGTGATAGAACACAGAGGAGGGGGGCTTACACAATGGCTGGGATAGAACACGAGTAGGGGTAAAATAGTGACAGAACGCGATGAGGGGGGGGGGGGGGGGGTGAAACAATGACCGAACACAGAGCGGGTGAAATAATAACAGAAGTGAACATGAGGCGATGGTGAAACAGTGACAGAACTCAGAAGAGGGGGGTTACACAATGGCTGGGAAAGAACACAAAGGGGGGAGAAACAGTGATAGAACACTTGGGGATGAAACAGTGACAGAACACAGGGAGGGGGTAAATAGTGACAACACGGGGGGTGAAACAGTGGCCGAACACAGAGGCGGGAGAAATAGTGACAAAACATAGAGTAGGGGGCGTTACACACAATGGCTGGGAACGAACACAAGTAGGGGTGAAACAGTGACAGAACACAGAGGGGGAAGAAATAGTGACAGAACACAGAGAAAGGTGTTGCACAATGGCTGGGATAGAACACAAGGGGGGGGGGGGTGAAATAGTGTCAACGGGGGGGGGGATAGTGACAGAACACGCTAATCCCAGAGTCTCAGTGGGTAAGCTTATGTGGCTACTTGTGTCCCTGTGCCCTATACCAGCCTGGTGACCTGTAGTGCTGCCCAGTCCCAGTTCTACATGCCTCTGCCCACGGCTGCCTTGTATTATTGGTTGACTTACTTGGGACCAGGAGAGCTTATGCGTTGGCGACCGCAGCTGTGGGACTCTGGGGGCTTCATGGCGGCCGCAGAGGAGCAGGGCGTGCGCGGACGCAGCAGCAATAGGAGGAGCTGCAGTCGTGTAAGGGGGCGGAGCTTACCGCAGTCTCGCTGGAGGGGGCTGCTGAAGCTTGACCACTGTACTGTCTGTGACTGCTGGAGAGGACCCCAATAAAGTGCTTGGTTGGCACAGTTCACACCATATCCACACAGCTGCTGGTGCCTCTGCATGACTGGCGCACCTGTAGCAACATTCATGTAGAGCAGCAGGGAGAGCCTGCTCCGCATCCTTTGCAGAGTGGGGAGAGAGAGAGAGGGAGGGACTGGGAGAGAGAGAGAGACACACTACATCACTGCAGTACAGCACAGGTCTCTTGTGGAGGCGGCCACTGATGGAATTAGGCTCCGCCCCCTAAATATCCGCAAATCGCAGCATTACCACCGTGAGCCGGCTGGGGCAGAGCAGGCCGCGCCAGGCTTGGTGTCCCCTCTCCTGCCACATCTTCCGTGGGTGCAGGGGAGTTTCCAGTTGGAGCCACTGAAAAGAGAGAGTGGAGCCACTGTGGGAGGGGGCGGAGCCACTGCGGGGGAGGAGGTGGCAGTGGCATCATGGAGGAGTTCGGGACCTGTGACTGGCTGAGACACAGTGTCAGTGATGAGGAAGCAGGAGGAGCTGCTGCTGCACATCAGCTGTGAAGTGCGGCAGCCAGCAGCGGTATTTCACCTGACTGCCGCTCCACTGCTATAGCTGATAAGCGCCTCTCTCATCTTTGCGGGGTCAAGCTGCCCCCTTGCCCCCCCCCCATTCCGACGCCCCTGGTAGGAGATCATATCGTCCAGAAGATGCCTGTTTGTGTAGGAACAGTAACAAGGTCAGCATCATACACAACAGTGGTTCAGCAAAACTCAAAACCTGCCCCCTGCGTCTCTCAGGCACACTATCATCTCCCCCTGCATCATCTCTCAGCCACACCATCACCTACCCCCTGTGTCATCTCTCAGCACACAACCACCTATTCCCTGCGTCGTCTCTCAGCACACCATCATCTCCCCCTGTGTCATCTCTCTGCATACCATCATCTCCCCCTACGTCAGCTCTCTGCATACCATCATCTCCCCCTGCATCATTTCTCTGCATACCATCATCTCCCCCTGCGTCATCTCTCTGCATACCATCATCTCCCCCTACGTCATCTCTCTGCATACCATCATCTCTCTGCATACCATCATCTCCCCCTACGTCATCTCTCTGCATACCATCATCTCCCCCTACGTCATCTCTCTGCATACCATCATCTCTCCCTGCGTCATCTCTCTGCATACCATCATCTCCCCCTACGTCATCTCTCTGCATACCATCATCTCCCCCTGCGTCATCTCTCTGCATACCATCATCTCCCCCTGCGTCATCTCTCTGCATACCATCATCTCCCCCTGCGTCATCTCTCTTGTCAAAGTCAGAAAAATATCTCTATGCACACTACCATATTTGCACCTCACACAGGTCCGTGCTGCGCATGCGTACGCTCTCCCGTACGTGCGCATACTCACAGTCGCGGGCACCCGCAGGCGCACGGTATGCGTATTTACGGTAGAGTTTATGTGATCGTAGCGTGCGACTCAATCGTTACATATTTTCACTATATAATGTATTTTGTAGATCATGGTCCCTTTGATAGATTCTGAAAGTTTGGTTAATATAGAATGTTCATGAACAGAGAAATCCCTCTTTGTTTGATACGAAGGGTCAGACAGGAGTAATACAGTGGTGTTTAGTATCCATCGGAAGAATATTTAATTAGAAATATTCCGGTGTTGGTTTGAAGCAGATCAATCGCTCGTGCGAATAGTTATGGACATAAGAAGTTTATGAACATTTACTTTATTTGCACTTTATTACCCATGCGGCGGGAAACCCAGTTTCCCTCCCACCTGAGCTGTTGGAAATAGTCACAGCCCACCTGTATGAATCAACCTATGACCTTTTGTTATAATGCGAAGCCGAATTCCTGTGTCCAATGAACAATGAGATTGTAGGGACCATTGAATTGCATTGTGTGTGGGGCATAAATAGGAAGGCCGATCACATCCAGCTCTCACTCTTCAACGGTTATCATTGCTGAAAATCGGGAGCTGGATGTCCAGAGGCGCATGCGATCGTTTCCTTTGTGCGTAAGTTTTTCTCCGTAATCATACTGTTTCTCTCTTGTTATTATGGGCCATATCTTTCTCTCTCTTCTCTTTCTCTCATTTTTCTCTTAAACTTAATTGTATTGTATTTACTGTGTAGTTACCTGGTTAGTTAGTCTATGTTATATTGTAGTGTATGATTTGTATTTGTATTAATTCTTTTGCAAGTATATCATTCAAAATATATATATATTAGGCGTTGGACCCTGAGCACGGTATCTGTGTATTTCTTATAGTGTTAAGTATTCTCAGAGCGTCGGTGACGCTCGAACAGCTTTAAAGGTAATAAGGTTATTCTGTGTTGCATTTACACTCTACCACTACACAAAGGGTTTACTGCATAATACACTGTTTATGGTTTAGATATAAAGGTTTTACATTGTGAGCGTATGCGCCGCTGGTGATCTCCTCGTGGTCTCGAGCGGTCGCATCGCTGTAGCGAATCATTACGGTATTCGGCAGCCAATAGCGTGCCTGCCAGTGATCTCTTGGCCGCGAGCGAACGTAATGCTTGAGCGTCTCGACCACGGCTAAGCGATCGTTACGCAACGTGCGTACCCTTACGGTACTTCATACGTAGTTAGCGTACAGTGTTCTTAGACCTCATAAAGGGTATTATATAAGATAAATATTTAGCTTTATCAATTGGGGGCTCGCCCTGTCCTTCACATATCTACACTAGGTAATTTCAGCAGACATTATCCAGCAGCAAAGGGCGGGAGATCATATTCCTCGTAGTGCTGTTTGGATAAGCGTCTGCTTCTCTTAGTAAAGGGTGCTGAAGGAATCCGGGAACCGGAGGTAAGAACAAAACAATAGTGTCTTTTTAAAACTGTTTATTTTTTTTTTCTGTCTTGCGTACACACGCACGCACATATCTGCATTTCTTTTTCATTTGTGTATTTTCGTATATCACTCTTCTGTTTGCCAGTTTTATAGTTGATAAACGTGCTAAGAAAGATTTGTCACTATTTTATAGTTTAAGAGTAAAGGTAACATAGTTAAAGTATAGACAAACACACAGTTTTGCCTGGAAGATAAGGCGAAGTCAGTGTGGTGTGCGGTAGATGATAAAGGATCATCTACATTGATAAACGTATAAATTGTGTTACGGTGGATCTTTGCTTTGCGTACACGTGTCTCTAACAAAAGACTGAGACTTGCGTACGCAATCCAAGGGCCGACGCACGCAGCGTATATTACGCAACGGAGCGTACGGGTACGCCCACGTAACTCAAATCACAAGTTTTTTTCTCTCCTCTCAACGCGATAAGTAACGCCACGCGGTAAATAACGCCAGGCGATAAATCGCACAAATTTACTTTTTTTTTTAAATTCGAAATTTAAATTAATAGATCCTTCTCCTAATTTGTAACACATCTGGTCTAAAGAGAAATTTCTGCGCAGAAATAGAAATAGAAACAAAAGTGTACATGTGGTGAGTGAGTGTGTTGTATACAATTTTACAGGTTGAACCACAAGAAAAGTCGAGTTCTCGTGAGGTACATGCGTGTAAGTGATGTACATGGTGGCTAGGGAGGCATCCCTGGTTAAAACATACAATTTGAGCATTAGAGTGTAGCAGACCAGGAGGTCATACTGTAACAGACCAGGAGGTCATAGCAGACCAGCAGGTTCAGGTACAGCAGACAAGGAAGTCCGCTATACAGTCCACAGGCACAACACCAAGAAAGGGTTGGTGCAACACCCATATAGGCCATACAAGCTCTTGCTGAAGGAATTCGCAGCCGCAATTTTCGATTCCACTGGTCGCTCCGTACATAAGATTAGTTGCTTATGTGCTGAACGATTGTACCGCACGTAATTGTGTACATTAGTAAACCTGACCGGTACTATTTGTGTACGAAGGTCATAAACGCTATTTGTACATTCTAACGTGATTTGTGTAATTTTTTTTATTTTAAGGGAAGTTCGCTGCTCACTCAGGAACTATCCAGCAACCAATAGTTACTGGAAAGAGTAAGTGTTCTTCGGATCACCCTCACAGGTTCCAGTAAATAGAGGTTCAGGTCGCAGGGGCCCTAGGTCGAGTACGCCAGCACCATATCGGTGTGATCAGGTCGTATTGGTCGGCGTGGGCGAGTGAGTGGGGTACTCGGTAAACCGCCACCGTCAGCCTATTTTGGACATTTGGTTTGCGTAAGGGTTGGCTGGATAAAGCAACACTTTCGAACTATGGGGGCCACTTGTTCAGGTAGGGGGCGATCAACCTCGGTTCGGGTTGATTCAGTGAACCGACCAATTGGGTCGGCAAGGTATGTAATGTGTGAGAAATACGGAAGTCACACAGAAGCTTTATGTGATGAATGGGAGAGAATGACAGTACATGACGGGGAGAAATTCCCAAGAGTAGGTAGCTTCAGCACAGAAGTGTTAACGAATTTAAGGAGAAGGATATGTCTCATTAAATCAGCAAAGAGACGAATCAAGCATTATGATTATTTGCAGTTGTGGCAACAGGAGGGTGACATACAGAGAGGATTGGCTCAGGCGGCGGGATCTGGCTCAATCAGAAAACTGATAGCCACGGCCCCACCGCCACCATACATATCAGGAGAGAAATTGGTTGCGGAGAATGACGCACTAAGGTGTAACACACAAACACTTAGCAACTGTGTAAATGTTAAAGATAATGTTAACCAATTAACCAATGCAAGTATTAACCCGTGCAAGTTGTACCCTGTTTTGAACTTTCCTCAGGAGTGTGATCAAGAAGACGAATTGGCAACAATTTCAGCGCTCTCTCTAGCAGCCACCATAGCAGAGACCACAGTAGGCACAGCTCCACCCACGAGATTAGTAACAAAGGCCCCTAGCGGAGGGATAGGTGAGGTCGTATCTACAGGTAAGTACGGCACCATACACTATGCTGAAGCCATTTCACCACAGGTTGTAGAACCCACACAGAGTGATGTTGTTAGAGTTACTCCTGTTAGGGTAATAGCTGTTCCAAATGGGAAAACTGACACATCAGGAGTCACCCCTGTGAGGAACATTGCCATGTATAGCCCATTTTCCAGAATGGAATTAAGGACCATAGTGTCTGAATTCCCTGACCCTAGAAAAGACTTAGTTGCCAGTCAAAAATACATCAGAGACTTAGGTAACACTGTAGAGCCCAACAATAAAGACTGGCAGATATTGCTGAGAGCATGTTTACCCTCCAATGTTGACGCAACTCAATTTTTAGCTGATTGCGGATTAGATCAGGATGTACCTCTTACAGATGTGTACAACAAAGACAATGTAAAAAGAATAAACTTACAGTTAAAAGAGTATTTCCCAGCGGTAGTCAGATGGAACAAGATATTCTCCATTAAACAGAAGGAGTCAGAGACAGCTGCAGAGTATTTTCACAGAGCATTATCAGAAATGGCAAAATACACAGGCATAGAGGACATTAAAACAAACATAAACCATCGAGAAGTAGCAGTATCGGTACTGATGGATGGTTTAAAAGAATCATTAAAGACTAGGGTACAGACCACACAACCATGTTGGCGAGGTCTGTCTGTGGCTACTTTGAGAGAGGCTGCTATTGATCACGATAGGAACATCACCAGACACAGGGAACAACAAAGTGATAAGTTAATGGCAGTAAGTATACAGGCCCTGACCACAAAACAGCCTGTGTTAACATCACCAAACCCTGTGGGTAAGTCAAATGTGGTAACATGTTATTTTTGTCACAGACAGGGACACTTTGCACGAGACTGTAGATCGAGAAATGTACAAAAATCTTATCAACCCCCTAGACAACGACACGACACACGACATTGGGAGCAGGGTCCGCAGAAACGGAGTTATGAGCCACATGCAGGGGAAACAAAAAGATACCCCCCAAACAGAGATTGGCAGGCCTCTGGGAGTTCCCATTTAACCCCTTCACAGGTAGTTGCTGCCAGCGGAATTCAGGTAGGTCACCATACCCAATAGGGGTGTGGCCATACCTGTAATCTGCAGCCAGTAAAATTGATTGCAAGCCTTGGAAGTGAACCAGAAATTGCAATCAATGTAGCTGGTAAATCATTAAACTTTCTTGTAGACACAGGGGCGGCCAAATCAGTGATAAATTCGACAGTGGGCATGAGAACCACTGGTAAGACAATTCCAGCCATAGGGGTAACGGGAGTAGTCCAGCACTACCCTGTTAGCAAACCAGCCGAGATTACAGTAGGGCCGTTACATACCAAGCATTCCTTTTTGCTGGCTGCATCGGCACCGACCAATCTCCTGGGAAGAGACTTACTGTGTAAAATGGGGTGCGTCATTTATTGTACTCCTGAAGGTGTATTCTTGGACATACCTGAGAATCACGCTCAGGAAGTACGAGACATGTTAGACTCCCCGTCAAAATTAATGTCACATACCATTATGACAAATAGGACTCCCTCCCAAGTAGAAGAAATGACATCTCAGATACCAGAGTCACTTTGGACAAAAGATGGACAGGACACTGGATTAATGGCAAACGTAGCTCCGGTAGTTGTACAAGTAAAAGATGGTAGGATAGCTCCAAAAATCCCACAGTACCCTCTGAAGCCAGAGGTGGAGTTAGGAGTTTACCCAGTAATAGAGCGCTTGCTACAACAGGGCATTCTGGTAAGAACGTCCAGCACTGCTAATAGTCCCATCTTCCCTGTGAAAAAGAGTGGGGGGAGGGGTTACAGGCTAGTGCAGGATCTAAGGGGGATTAACAAAATAGTTGAGAGTCAGTTCCCCGTAGTGCCAAATCCAGCTGTCATCCTAATGCAAATCCCTCCCACTGCGAAATTTTTCACTGTTATTGACCTCTGCTCCGCTTTCTTTTCGGTACCTCTGCACCCTGACAGTCAATATTTGTTTGCATTTACATACAGAGGAGTCCAATACACATGGACTCGATTACCACAAGGATTCATAGATAGCCCAAGTATATTTTCTCAGGCTTTGCATGATTGTTTACAGTCTTTCCAACCAGTGAGTGGATCAGTATTAATACAGTACGTGGATGATCTACTACTGTGTTCTGATTCATTGGAGGCATCCCTGAAGGATACGAAACAGCTCCTGTTTCATCTTTCAGACACAGGACACAAGGTTTCCAAAGACAAGTTGCAATTATGCCAAACTAAGGTAAAATATTTGGGACACTGTTTAACACAAGGACTGAGACACCTGACCGCTGATAGAATTCAAGCAATTAGAGACATGACTCTGCCACAAACCCAGCAACAGATCAGAACATTTTTAGGAATGTGTGGGTATTGCCGTAATTGGATCCCAGGGTTTTCCATTTTAGCGTTACCTTTGCAGGAGATGGTCTCCTCAAACAAACCTGATCGGATTTCGCATACAGACGAGTCTGAGGCAGCATTTGAGAGACTTAAACAGTGCCTAACGCAGGCACCAGCATTAGGTATGCCGGACTATGGGAAACCCTTTGAACTATACGGAACAGAAAGTGCTGGTTGCGCGGCAGGCGTACTAACCCAAAAGCACGGTGATGCCAGCAGGCCAGTAGCATATTACAGCGCTCAGCTAGACACGGTAGCGCGATCCCTCCCCACATGCTTGCGAAGCGTTGCTGCGATAGCATTGCTAGTAACGAAAAGCGAAGACGTCGTGCTAGGTCACAACCTCACAATTCATACACCACATGCAGTGTCAGCCTTGTTAAATTCTGCCCAAACCAGGCACGTCTCATCAGCGCGGTTTACAAGATGGGAATTGGCACTAATGGCCCCCGTAAACATCACCATAAGGAGATGCAGTGCATTAAATCCTGCAACATATCTCCCAGGTGTGCCTGGACAGGCACAAAGGGTGGAGGATGAGAGTGGTGGGGAAGGAGGATTTAATACAAAGGAAGACACTCATGATTGTATGGAATATTTGACCCAAAATTTTACCGCAAGGCCTGACATCAGTGACAACCCACTGGAAGATGCAGAACTTACGTTCTACACGGACGGTAGTTGTCATAGACAGTCAGACTCGGGAGACTTGTGTACTGGATACGCAGTCGTAGATGACCAAGGCACCATAGAAGCGGAACCGCTAGGCCCACCTCACTCAGCCCAGGTTGCTGAACTGGTCGCCCTAACCAGAGCATGTGAATTGGCTAAGGGCAAATCAGCCAATATCTACACCGACTCTAGATACGCATTCGGGGTAGTCCATGATTTCGGAGCCCTATGGCGCCTCAGAAATTTCATGACGGCAGCTGGTACACCGGTAGCGCATGCAGCTCACATAAGAAGGCTTCTAACAGCGATACAGGAACCCGACAGAGTGGCTGTTATCAAATGTAAAGCACATACATATAGCCAAGACCCAGTATCGCTTGGTAACAGCCGAGCAGACGAAGCGGCTAAATTAGCAGCTGGTACCCCCAGACAGACAGACACCACACAATTGATGGTATTTAATACCATCAACACACAGAAGTTGTGTGAAATGCAAAATTTGTGTTCCACACAGGAAAAGGCAGTCTGGAAGGCAAAGGGATATGGCCAGGAGTCCTCAGGACTCTGGACGGATGGACATGGTAAACCAGTGGCCCCCAGAGCATATCTTCCGTGTTTGGCTGAAGCAGCTCACGGGCTGACTCATCTAGGCAAGGAAGGGATGTGCAAGTTGGTAAGAGCATATTGGTGCGCCCCAGGATTCTCCTCTCATGCGAGTAAAAGAGCCATGTCATGCCTTACCTGTTTGAGAAAGAATATTGGAAAGGCAATACCTACAGAACCATCCCATATCCCACCTGCCGGCGGCCCTTTCCAGGTAATACAGATTGACTTCATTCAATTACCCCCTTGTCGAAATTTGAAATATGTACTTGTTTGTATAGATGTTTTCTCAAATTGGGTCGAAGCATTTCCGGCGGCCACAAATACCGCTATGTTTACTGCTAAGAAAATTGTGCAGGAATTTGTATGTAGATATGGTATCCCCAGAATTATCGAAAGTGATAGGGGTACCCATTTTACAGGTGATGTCTTTCAAGGAATGTGTAAATTGATGGGAATTGATAGCAAGCTGCATACTCCATACCGTCCACAGGCGAGTGCGAAAGTGGAAAGAGTGAACAGCACTATTAAAAATAAACTGAGTAAAGTGATGGCAGAGACAGGATTGACATGGCCAGAAGCTTTACCCATTGTACTGTACAGCATCAGAACCACTCCCAGGTCCCCTCTTAATCTGTCTCCCTTTGAAATCTTGTTTGGTCGACAACCGCATGTCATGATTAACCCTCAGGATGATTTGAAGTGTAACAATGAAGTGACTGTAAAATACTTGATTAACATGAGTAAACAGTTAAGGAATCAAAATGATAATCTGAAGTTAGTGATTCCTGATTTACCAGATAGTAATTGTCATGACATTGAACCTGGGGATTATGTAATGATACGGAATTTTCTACGCTCAGGTTGCCTTATTGACAGATGGGAAGGACCATACCAGGTCTTATTGACTAGCACTACAGCATTGAAGGTTGCTGAGAGAGAGACTTGGGTTCATTCGTCCCACTGTAAGAAGGTCGTTGATCCAGAGAAGTCCTGTGATAAGGAACAGACGGTAGAGGTTGTATCACTAGAGTGTCTGTTCCAGGAGGACTAAGGCGGCACCTAAGCATCGAGAACCACAAGATCAAAAGCAGTTGTCGATCCCCTGTTCCCTTTTATTGTTTTTCTCCACTTCCCATCCCCTCTCCCTCAAATTATTTTTCCCCCCTTCTCATTCTTCTTCGTCTCCTCCTAAGATGGACTTGCCTCAAGAGACTGTGATCCGGATTTTCCTGTTGACCATGATGTTGACCAGAGCAGTCTGTTCCGGCGAGAGTACCATGGAGTTCGAGAGGGGTTCTGGAATGGGTTCTGATGACAGAAATGGAGGCGTAGTTTTCCGAGAACAACATAATCAACAAACAAAGGCGAGTATCAGAAAACGATCCGATAGCATTGACCATAGAAGGAATTGTGAAGGATTGTTAGCTGAAGAAAACTGTATCTGTCGGCTCTGTAACAATGTCATTGAGGATGGGTGCATAAAGAAATGCCAATCCAGTTTTAATATCCATATGGACCGGCATCCATTGAGTGACTATCACTCCTTAGTGGGTAGTGTGTTAAATAAAACAGATTGTTGGGTATGCTCTCAAGTACCTCAAGGTCATAGCAAATCAGGGCTAGTACCATTTCCTTTAACGATAGGGGAGGTACTTGAGTTAAGTGGTGGGAGACCGGTGGACAGAAGGTTTAATATCTCCAGTCCTCCTAGTTTGAAGCTCCACCAATACCATGTGGATAGGTCCCTATTATGTTTCAACATCTCCAATCCCCGAAAGCCGGGAAATTGGGAAGTGTCATGGAGTAACCAAACCATGACCTTTTCGCATAGAGCAGATAGAATGCCACAGATACAGAGCTTGTACGCCACATAGCCAGTAGAGGAAAATCTTTCCGGTATAGGTATACCTTAGGAAATAGGATTACTAGAGTTGGAGAGGTATCACCAGGATACTGTGCACATATCGTACAACCTGATACGTGTACTAAGCAGATGGAAGAATTAGGGTTAGGAGATTTCACATGGAAGGTGTAATATGGTTATGTCCTACTCCGTCCCATATGTTCTCCCCGATGATGCATATTTCATATGCGGGAGAAAGGCGTACAAGTGGCTTGCCCCAAACTCTGAAGGATTGTGTTATATTGGAAAAGTACTGCCTGAAGTAATGACTGTATCACATGACAAAATGAAAGACATACACCGTGGTGCCCAAGCTCACACCCATTACGAGCACGTTGTTAAAAGGCACCTGATAGAGAAGGCAGAGCATCCGGCCTCTGATCTGATAAGTGAATCCACCGGGATTCAATTCTTAATCGCGTTAGATTTCACCCGCACCGCTAGAGGAGTGCTGAATTATAAATACATTTCTGCGCTCGCAAATTTGTTAGATAATATCACTGAAATGTATGATGACACGTTTAGGTATACTGGAAGGGAACTTCAGGCTTATAAAACAGAACTGGTACAGCATAGAATGGTTCTTAATTACCTCACAGCAGTGACAGGCGGATATTGTGTCACACTGGCAACACAATACGGCGTGAAATGTTGCACATATATTACGAATAGCACCGAGGATCCGGTCGAGGTCATAGACCAAAAGATGGACGATATTCTCCAATTGAAGTGGGAATTTCGCAGGAGACACAATCTCACTCTTGCTGCTGTAGGTAATGAGCTGACTGGTTGGGTGTCATGGTTGAACCCGCGAAATTGGTTTTCTGGTTTAGGAGACTGGGCTCAAGGAGTCATAATGGATGTTGGGAAGTTTCTCCTATGTATCTTAGGTGTTGTCATATCGATTGGATTGATATTTAGATGCGGTCAGGCTTTAATGAAGTGCAATCATCGTACTAGGGTAATGAGTTTAAGGAGTGAGGAAACTGTAATTCCAATGGACTTGATTTATGACCCAAATGTAGAAACAATGATGTGATGAAAATGCGATTTCTACGGTCCGTTTCTTTCACCTGTTTTTCCGTTTCCTCCAAGGTAACAAGACCCACTTGGACGAGGAATTTGATGAGCCGATATACAGACAACAGAGGGATTAAAGAAGAAGTTTGACAACCTGATACACAGATTTTTGATGAACTATGCCATGGATCCCCAGTTTCCCTAGAAATTTTAAAATTACGCTAGCCCAACACTTTTGTAAATCTATGGACATTGACAGCTTTGCTCGCACCTTATAAGCAAAAGCACAAAGAAGACTGCATTCAACAGACACCAAACAAGACCTCAATCGACGAATGTACATTTACCTGACATAGAATACCACCGCATTTACCGTAATTATGTCTTTTCTTCATTTCTACAACCCTCAGGTAATGACACACATAGTCGATAGGGAATACAGGCACAGATATCAGCAATCACATATCTCCCCCATTCATGTATCATCAACTAAAATGTGCTCCCCCATTTTGTTACAACCAAAGCCGAAAAGAGCTCGGTAAAGTTTGACAGCCCATCCACAGACCCGTACCACGGGATAAGAAGGAATTCAAATGTATACTTCGCAATACCTCGAAGCTTGATTTAAAACACTTACGGCACGATGATACATGACCCCCAAGCACGGATTCATACACACATGCTTCTGCTATCTCACTAGGTCATACCCTTTTCCTACCATCTCCTCTCCTCCCTTACCCAACCATGTAAATGTATTAACCCCTAACATATATTTTTCTCTTTTTGAAATGTTTTCAGGAAGTGGCAGTTATTGTTGACTGCCAAAGGGTGGACTGTCAAAGTCAGAAAAATATCTCTATGCACACTACCATATTTGCACCTCACACAGGTCCGTGCTGCGCATGCGTACGCTCTCCCGTACGTGCGCATACTCACAGTCGCGGGCACCCGCAGGCGCACGGTATGCGTATTTACGGTAGAGTTTATGTGATCGTAGCGTGCGACTCAATCGTTACATATTTTCACTATATAATGTATTTTGTAGATCATGGTCCCTTTGATAGATTCTGAAAGTTTGGTTAATATAGAATGTTCATGAACAGAGAAATCCCTCTTTGTTTGATACGAAGGGTCAGACAGGAGTAATACAGTGGTGTTTAGTATCCATCGGAAGAATATTTAATTAGAAATATTCCGGTGTTGGTTTGAAGCAGATCAATCGCTCGTGCGAATAGTTATGGACATAAGAAGTTTATGAACATTTACTTTATTTGCACTTTATTACCCATGCGGCGGGAAACCCAGTTTCCCTCCCACCTGAGCTGTTGGAAATAGTCACAGCCCACCTGTATGAATCAACCTATGACCTTTTGTTATAATGCGAAGCCGAATTCCTGTGTCCAATGAACAATGAGATTGTAGGGACCATTGAATTGCATTGTGTGTGGGGCATAAATAGGAAGGCCGATCACATCCAGCTCTCACTCTTCAACGGTTATCATTGCTGAAAATCGGGAGCTGGATGTCCAGAGGCGCATGCGATCGTTTCCTTTGTGCGTAAGTTTTTCTCCGTAATCATACTGTTTCTCTCTTGTTATTATGGGCCATATCTTTCTCTCTCTTCTCTTTCTCTCATTTTTCTCTTAAACTTAATTGTATTGTATTTACTGTGTAGTTACCTGGTTAGTTAGTCTATGTTATATTGTAGTGTATGATTTGTATTTGTATTAATTCTTTTGCAAGTATATCATTCAAAATATATATATATTAGGCGTTGGACCCTGAGCACGGTATCTGTGTATTTCTTATAGTGTTAAGTATTCTCAGAGCGTCGGTGACGCTCGAACAGCTTTAAAGGTAATAAGGTTATTCTGTGTTGCATTTACACTCTACCACTACACAAAGGGTTTACTGCATAATACACTGTTTATGGTTTAGATATAAAGGTTTTACATTGTGAGCGTATGCGCCGCTGGTGATCTCCTCGTGGTCTCGAGCGGTCGCATCGCTGTAGCGAATCATTACGGTATTCGGCAGCCAATAGCGTGCCTGCCAGTGATCTCTTGGCCGTGAGCGAACGTAACGCTTGAGCGTCTCGACCACGGCTAAGCGATCGTTACGCAACGTGCGTACCCTTACGGTACTTCATACGTAGTTAGCGTACAGTGTTCTTAGACCTCATAAAGGGTATTATATAAGATAAATATTTAGCTTTATCACTCTGCATACCATCATCTCCCCCTGCGTCATCTCTCTGCATAGCATCATCTCCCCCTGCGTCATCTCTCTGCATACCATCATCTCTCCCTGCGTCATCTCTCTGCATACCATCATCTCCCCCTACGTCATCTCTCTGCATACCATCATCTCCCCCTGCGTCATCTCTCTGCATACCATCATCTCCCCCTGCGTCATCTCTCTGCATACCATCATCTCCCCCTGCGTCATCTCTCTGCATAGCATCATCTCCCCCTGCGTCATCTCTCTGCATACCATCATCTTCCCCTGCGTCATCTCTCTTCACACCATTTCCCACCCTGCGTTTTCTCTCAGTACACCACTATCACCTCTGCCGTTATTGTCACTCAGCACACCATCACCTCCCCCTACATGATCTCTCAGCACACCATCATTTCCCCCTGTGTCATTACTGACCACATCATCTCCCCCTGCGTCATTGCTCAGATACCATCATCTTCCCCTGTGACGTCACTCAGTACACTATCACCTCCTGGTAGCACACAGGCGCCGGGTGCTGGGATGCGGAAAGAAGCCCATAGACATCTATAGGGTCACGCTAGAAAAAACTGGTGTTACCCTCTGCATCGTTAAGTAAGTGGCTGGGGGTTAGTACATTTGAAAATGCGGTAAAGACCCCAAAATGCTGACCACATTTTTCCTTAGCCCAGGGTATGATACAAAGCCAACCATTCTTCTATTCTTGACTTATGTGAGCTGTGAACTACTGTACATTAGGTAGCACAGTGGTTAGCATAATTTCCACAGAGCACTAGGGCTCGATTGCAAACAGAGCACTCCCTCGGTTGCAATTATGTGTTCTCCCAAACAAATAAGTGAATTCTTTTATGGGGACGTGACAATGGAAAATATAAAACTCGAACTCCATTCTGCAGTTGAGAATTACCAAAGAACAGAGATTCAAAATAATGTTCATTCCAACATAATATATTTACTATTTACATGTGTTAAGTCTATAGTTTGGATTCCTTTCTGTGAGTGCATGCTGATAGATATAATAGAATTTAAGAATATTAGAACAGAATATTACAGAAGAGTCACTCAGACATCAGATCATGCAGAGATGTCATCAGTTTCCAGGAAGTGTCTTAAAGTTCTTTGTTGTACTTAGCTCAGAGGAACACAGTATGAAATGCAACATTATGAAAGTTCATGTAAGTTCTAGCAATAGGACATTTATGGACAAATAAATAGCAATAATGTATTTCAGCTATGACGATTGTTAATTTATAGCAAGACACGCTGCATGCTTAATGTTACTGCATTTTCATCCCAAGCAAAAATGAGTAATTTCATCAAATTCCAGTGGCCAATTATTATCCTACAATTAAAACTCCTCCTGATGAATGTGAATCCAGCAGTCAGTGCTGTTTTCTTGTTTCTTTGCCATTTAAAAACATAAAATTATTATTTCAGATATTTTAATCATTGCATAAAACAATGGAATAATACTGAGACGAGTATTTCGGATTAATATAAGAAATATGCTCAAGGACCAAGTTACCCTTAATTTCCCAACATTTAGAATTAATCTAATTCATAAGATTTCTAGCGATTGATTTATTTATTCCTTTGATGTGCAATGCCCTTACTGTTCTTACAACAAGAAGTAAACTACTGTAATTTCAGTACAAATTAGAACATGACATTTCCTCAGGAACATATTTTTTTCTCATCTAAACAAGCAAAACTTTAATTAATAAATGTTTGATTGCAGCTGTGACCAATTAACAGCTGTGTGCAATCTGAATCTATATTTATAAATGGATATTTCCGTGGCTTTCCAAGACCATGTTGTGCCAAATTTACAGATTGTCATTTAGGAGAGGAGATGCAGTTGACCACTAAGGAGTGGAGCCAGTCTCTTCACATGGTTAGGCCCCCCCGAGTCAAATTGCCACAAATTGTGGGTCTGTGGGGCTAAAATTAAGCAATACATGTAGAATTGCAGCATTTTAGCACCGCCCCCTCCCTATGGTCCTGGTATCTCCTCACCCTGACCAATTCACTAGGAAGTGGGTGGTATGTGTGAGATCCAACCACTCTTCTGGGGGCCCCGGGGATGTCTCGAGAAATTGTTAGTATCCAGGACCTTCCAGGAGAGACTAGTTAAGTATAGTGTGTGTTATGTTCTCTGTACTTGGAACCCAGGAGATAGGGTGGCAGCAGAAGAGTTCCAAGTACAGATGCATGAAGCTGTGACAGAACTGGGGTACGCAGCAATACCTAATGGAAAACCTTGACTCCGTTGTTCTTCCCTAGTGGTCGCCTAACGCCTGCAAGACTATGGTTTCTTGGGCCCACGGCAGCCACGTTTGAATGGTCGGATTAGGTCTGCCCGAACTCCGATGCCCCCCGGTCTTAGTTGGTGACAAGGCGTTAACCGAGACAGAGAGAGAACAAGGGGAAAACTAAGACAGACACAAGAGCGAAAGGGGAAACCACAGAAAGTAATAAACTAATTTATGTGCGGCGCAGCCGCCAAGAAAAACGGTAACCAAAGTAACGCTGCCCAAATGCCAAATACGAATCCATCGTAGTTCGTCAAGGACAACCATATGGAAGCCTCCCCCAAAATGACTCAACTAAAAACAGATAACGAGAACACGGCTTCATCCATAAGTTGTGGCAGAGCCGCTACTCACGACACCACGGAAGGTGTGCGTAGGAAACGACCGGAACCCTGAGGCTTCAGACACCAGACCACTCCACTGGAAGACAAACTCGGAGGACAGCAGGAAACGATCCCTCAGACCGTACTCTGGAAACTGGACACAGAACACTGGAGTACACAAGCTGGATGCAGGAACACACCAGAGGCAGGAAGACAGGCTCCACTGGAAGCTGCTGACAGGGACCAGGAACAAGCTTGCAGGAAGCTAACCAAGAACTGGAACATACAGGTATCATGACAAACTTCTATCACCAGCACTGGACTGCAGGGCTAGCTGGGTAATAAGGAAAGCACGCCCCAATTAGGATGGCTAGAAGCCAGGCACAAGGTAATGGCCAAAATACTGGCAGGTGAGGTTACACAGACAAGAGCCAGACTGCAGTACACAGACTCACCACATAATGACCAAATATCTGACAGGTGAGGCTTAACACATAGAAAACAGGCTGCAGTTACACATACTCACCAGAGGCAGCCAGCAAGAGTCTTCTAAACAAGTACAAGAGAAATCCTGGCATGCAAACAGAACTATAACATAAAATTCATGAACAGAAAGCAGACAAGAATGAACCACTGCTTGTGGTTCGTACAAGTACCCCCTCCTTAAGGGTAGACTCCGGACACCCCATAAAATCCAAGGGGAACAGAACAGAAGAATAACATAAAATACATAACCAAAATGCAAAACAGGAATGAGCCACTGCTGTGGCTCATAACAGTTTGAGCATAAAGGGGCTTATATGTATGTATAAATACAGGGCAATGTAATCCTGGAACTTTTTGTTGCATGCATTGAAAATATGTGTTGGCAGAAGTGTAGCATAGAGCTGTGGCACCTAGAACACGTACATGCTACAACTCCCCTCCCCCATATTGAAGTATGCCAGGGGAGGAAGTGTGGCCATCATGTTTGGGCAAGTTCAAGGGAAATGAAAAAAAACACATCAGGGGTTGCTTTGAACTGGGAGATGAAGGGCCCACTAGGTGAATGTAATGGTTAGGGACTCGTGAAATTACAACTGGGCATTGCTGCCAGGGACTGTGACATTTTTGCCTGGCAAGCACAGTGTACATACTGTAGTACATGAACAGCGGCCCATAGTTTTAGGGACCATAAGTATGGATGAAGTGCCAAGTTTAGTTGCGCCATCCACACCACAGTCAGTGGTGGTTCTAGGTGTGGGCAAGCAGGGCTACCACCTGGGGTGCTGCATCTTCAGGGAGCAGCCGCAGTCACCGTTACTACCCAGGCGCCTGCCCACCCTCTTCACCGCCCGTTTCCATTTACAACTGCATAGCAGAGATCTCTGGTTGTGGGGAAGCTGCTTCAGGTGGAGTCCCGCTGCTCAGCGCCTACCTGTGAGTGTGTGTCATCTCACAGCCTCAGACAGAGCTCAGTTCTCCATAAAGAGAAGCTGCTTCAGCCTGATGCGCTCTGTAAGGTCCCTCATGCAAAGAACTCTTGAAATGGTTGTACAATTTGTCAGTGATCCAGCAGCTGCAATCAGATGCACAACATTTAACAGGTTATGTAAGATTTGTTCTTTCAGAGAAACAAATATATTCTCATAATGAAATGGGAACCACAGGGGTTCAAACTGCTAGCATCAAATATACTGCAATGGTTCTCTACAGGTAATAGATATACAATGGCCTTTTTACTACCTGTCGCTGCCAGAGGTCTATTGACTTATAGGCCGAGTTTCTCATCTTTGCATAATACAATATACTATATATGTAATATGTATATATACATTTAAGCACCCAAACTTTAGAGAGTAAACATCACAGAAACCCTTATATGCAGCTACATTCTCATGCGGCCATGTTCACCTAAGATCACTGTTAATCATAACATTGGGGGTCATTCAGACCTGTTCGGTCGCTAGTTTTTTTTTTGCAGTGCTGCGTTCGCATAGTCGCCGCCCATAAGGGAGTGTATTAGCTTTGCAAGTGTGCGAACGCATGTGTAGCAGAGCTGTACAAACAGATCTTGTGCAGTCTCTGCGCAGCCCAGGACTTACTCAGCCGCTGCGATCACATCAGCCTGTCCGGGACCAGAATTGACGTCAGACACCCTCCCTGCAAACGCATGGACACGCCTGAATTTTTCCAACCAACCACTCCCTGAAAACGGTCAGTTGCCACCCACAAACGCCTTCTTCCTGTCAATCTCCTTGCGATCGCCCGTGCGAATGGATCCTTCGCACAAACCCAGCGGTGAGCGGCGATCTGCTTTGTACCCGTGCGATGCGCCTGCACATTGCGGTGCATGCGCAGTTTAGACCTGATCGCCCGCTGTATACGAAAACGTAGCCTAGCGATCAGCTCTGAATTAGGCCCATTAACCGTAGTGTTGACCTAAAATATAATACATGTCCAGTTTTAAACTAATATGCGATTGCATTGGAATCAACATTTACTTCTTTATATATAGGGATATGGGGGCAGATGTATTAACCTGTAGAATGCATAAGGAAGTGATAAACCAGTGATATGTGCAAGATGATAAACACACCAGCCAATCACCTCCTAACTGTTAATTTACATATTGGAGCTGATTGGCTGGTGCCTTTATCACCTTGCACATATCACTGGTTTATCACTTCCTTATGCCTTCTCCAGGTTAATACATCTGCCCCATGGTTCTCAAAAATGGCAATTTTATTAGAAGTTTTTTTTATACCTGTTCAAGACTTTGAGACCTAACCTCAACTGCCAATGACATCACACCTACACCCAGCGATGTCATATACATCCCTTGCCACTGGACCATGCCAATAAACTATTGTATAGTAAAAAGATTATCATACATAAATATGACTGATAGGTGATAACTGGAGTGGACAAGATTATGGCAGAGAGAAACAGAATGATGACTAGCTGAAAGGTGGGCTCTGCAAGCAGACTTAGGGAGGAATTCAATTAGACCTCGGTAATTTGCTGGGTGTGAAAAAAGGTGGCAGCCTCTGGCTTTTAAATTAGAAGCTTTAAATACAGAAACAAGCACGTAACAGTCATTTCCCATAATATACTTTAACAGTCTAGGACGTTTTCCCAATTAGAGCCCTAATTTCTCGCCTGATAAATTACACTGTTATCGGGTGTTAAAACATAGAATCCCAGACCTATGTGTTAACAATTTCTCGGCATCCAAGGTTATTTATCGAGGATTTTGTCTGCTCAGACCCAAAAAGAAATCCCTGTTGACTGCAGCCTGCAGGCTACAGCCGGGGGTAATTGAATAGCCCCTGGGGATTAATTAGCCTGTGGTAAATTACAGCAGCAGATTGAATACCCCCCTTAGTACAATCTTCAGAGCAACATAAATTATCTCCTATAGTAAACAAAACATTATGCATCTGACTATTCCAATTACACAAACAGAAAGGAAAATTATGAAAAAATACTTTTATAGAGGCTGTGGCAGGTTGGGTGTTATGGTAAAGTAAGTAGATAGAATTATTTTTTAATAACCATTTCTCTAAGATGTAATGTTTTTTGTTTGTTTGTTTTTTCAAACTATTTTTTATTGAGACATCATGGATTGTACATACAAAGATATTGTAAGTATATTAGCATTTGTAGTGGAGGGAATGTACAACCGTGCATTATACAATACAGTCATATACAATCATGATAAGTATTAAAAGGTCATACGCAGTGTACAGTCATTCATTGGAGTCACTCGTGTTATTATCAATAATACAGGTGGCCCTGAGGGGAACCGCCATCAATCGTCAGTCCTCAGACCAAAGATACAGGTTGGTCTTGTGCTGCCAATCTAGTCTGGTACCACGTGGTGTTCTTTAAACTGTTATGGATTTGCAACCGTGTGGTAAGGGGTAGACTGAAAATATAGGATTCCCAGAGAGTGAAAAAACGACCCACTTACTTACCCCTATCCACAATGGCCTGCTGTCTATCCAAACTTGTAGGGCTATCAATACTTTTTTACATTCCGATGACATTCGGAGGGTAGGATCAATGATACCCAAAATTGCCCATTCGGGGGTAAATGGCACATAAGTTAATAGCTTAGCCTCTGCGTATCTTCTAATGAGGTGCCAGAAATATTGCACAATAGGACATGCCCATAAACAATGATAGGTATCCGCCTCACTCTGGTGGCATTTTGGGCACGAGTGTATTTCCGGCGTTCCCATATGGAAACGCCGTAATGGAGACAAATAAGTATTATGATACACATTTATAAAAAATTCGGTGTACATACTCGCAGGCAGGACCTTTCTGGAGTATAATAGGGCTTTTTCCATCCACGAGTTTATGCAAAGCAATATGTGCACGGCCCGCCTTCCAGATAAAGGTTCTGATAAGTTTATTAATCATTTGCGCATCCGTTTTAGTCAACAATACAGGGAGCGTTTGTAATGGGTATAAAATGCGCCACCAAATGCGCCACATTTTGAGTAGGTTAGCCCTGCCCAAGTATGACAGCGGCAAACGTTCCCATCCCTTAATATCATCGATTAAAGTACGTATGACCTTACTCACATTGAGTTTGTACAATTCTGACATATACCATGGCACCAAAATTCCTAAATACGAGATGTACGTCGATACCCAGTTCAGTGGGAAATATGAGGTCCAATGCAGATACGTAGTATTTCCATACAACAGTAGCACATTGGATTTGTCCATGTTAATACTAAAACCCGAAATGTGGCCAAATAATTGGATTTTTTCTAAATTAAGATGAAGGGAGTGTTCGGGGTCAGATATATAAAGGAGGATATCATCGGCAAAGGCTGCTAACTTAATTTCCTGCCCGCCCACTCTTATACCCCTAAAGGCCGGCCAATCCTGCAATGTTCGAAGCAGTGGATCAAGGGCTAAATTAAATAATAGTGGCGATAAAGGGCATCCTTGACGGGTGCCCCTTTCCAAAAAGAACCGTTGACCCCTAATCCCGTTTATCAAAAGAGAAGCAGATGGTTTATTGTAGATATAATGACTATAGTTAATAAAGTCAGGGTCAAAGCCCCTTTTTTCCAACACAGTAAACAAATGGGGCCACATGACCATGTCAAAAGCCTTGTTGGCATCGAGGCTAAGGAGCATATTTGAGTCTGTACATGGAGATTATAATGGAGCCGTAACGCCATTATTTTAGCCAATAGTTTATAGTCAACATTTAATAAACTCAATAAACTTTGTTACTGGAAAGACCACCTTTTTCCATAATCTTGGTGTAATGGAGATCTAATTTCGCTTTGAAGCCAGAATTCCATCTCGTTTTCATATACCTTTCGCGGAGAAGACCCTCTCTGACCAAACTTTGTGGTACTTTATATTCCCACTAGTCCTTCCCTATTACCCGAGTAGGGTCACTCCTCTTTCGGATTGTATTGGATGGAATTCTCACAACGGATGTGTACCCACGTGTAAGTACCAAGAAACAAAAGAGAAAAAGGGAAAAAGATTAAAAATACATATAATATATTAAAAACATAATTCAATCTAAAAACCACTATAATTCAAAGTCGGCATTGTGGCCGTTAGGTTTTAACGAATTTAAGTCAAATATCTAGCGCATCTCATTTTTTGCCAGACATTTTTCAAGATCTCTATTTTTCCAGTTGGACTTAACTTGTTGAATGCCTAAATATCTAGTGATATGTCCCTCACACTTATTGTGCACTTTTTTTAAATTTGTTTTTTTTATAATCTGTATTTTTAATCCTGTACATTTTATTGTTCATTTGTTTTGGTGTGTTTTGTACTTGGTTTCATTCCGTTCATCCCTCCACAATTCAAGGGATTCATCTTACGGTTTGAGCGCCAATGCATGCTGCACATTTTCCTAGTACTTGAATTCTTTGGGATTTATGTGTTTGTCCCTCTTGGTGTAGTAGCAAGGCTGCTCAGTCTGCTTTTATTGCGCATTCCCTGTCAGTGTACACCCTCTTTTGTAACATTTAATAAACTGATTGGTCTGTAAGAAGAGAGAAAATTTGTGTACCTGCCGGGCTTAGGGATAAGGGTAATAAACGCTTCATTAAATAGGGGGGAAGGAGAACTTCTTTCATGTATGGCTCGAAACAAATCTAATAAAACAGGGACAATATGAGTTTGTAATATGCGATAATAGTCTCCCGACAGGCCATCAGGACCTGGAGACTTACCATGGGGTAGGTTAGTAATGGCGGTGTTAATTTCCTCCGCCGTTATTTTACCCACAAGGGCTTCCCTCTGATTCTGAGTCAAAGGAGGCAGCACATTGTTCGTGAGCAATCGTGCTTGTACATCGGCATCTACCTGTACAGAACTAAACAAGGACTGAAAGTAGTTTTGAAATTGCGCTACTATTTCCTGAGATTTGGTAATAACATGACCAGACACGGGGTGATGTAAAGCAGATATAATATGCCTTTTTTGGGGAGGTTGGGAAATAGCCGCCAGCAACCTACCAGCCTTATTAACCCATCTATAGAACTTATTCTTGGTATAATCTAATGAGTGTTTTGCCTGGGTTGCTAAGTGAGTTTCAAGCAGGCGTCTCGCTTGTTTGTACTCAGTAAGAGCGGCATCTGTAGGGGCGGAACTATAGGTTCGGAAAGCCATGGACAATGCTGCTTTTAGTGCAGTATATTCCATTTTAGAGTCCCTTTTTTTCCGGGCGAAGTAGCTAATAATATGACCCCTCATCACTACCTTAGAGGCGTTCCAAAAGATGTCGGGTCGGTCCCAGTAATCTATAATCTCATCAATATAGTTAGTCCAGTGATATGTGAGATATAACTTAAAGTCCTCTGAGTCAGCCAGGTATTGCAGGAATCGCCAAATATGGTCTGTTGAGTGCATATGAGGATGGGCGAGAGCCAACGTGAAAGGGGCATGGTCAGAAATTAATATATCAAGTATATCCACCCTAGCGACATTAGAGATCAATTCATCGGCAATCAGAAACTTGTCGATACGAGACAATGTCCCATGGGGCAGTGATAAGTGAGTATGCGTTTTGTCGGCAGGGTGCAGCAATCTCCATGGGTCAGAAAGGTCTAATGAGTCTCGAAATGCCAGTAAGTGTTTACTATAAGGGTCAGTGATTCATGTACGATTGGTGACCTATCAACTGTGGGATCATCTACCATGTTATAATCCCCTCCCACTATCAAGGGAAAGTTAATTCTACTTTGGAGAATATGACTAAGGTCCTGGATAAACACGTGTGTGTTAACGTTCGGGGCATACAAGTTGACAAGGGTAAATTTTGTATGGAAAAGCTCTATATCCAATATTATATATCTGCCTTCGGGATCAATAACTTCTGCCAAAACAGTTACAGGAAGATTTTTTTCAGAAAAGTATGGCTACCCTTCTGGCTTTTGAGCGAAAGGGAGCAGATACACAGGAGCCAAACCAAGGAGCCTTCAATACATTTCTTCGCCTATCAACCAGTGAGTTTCCTGTAAAAAAATCACATCTGGGTGAGAACATTTGAGGTGCGTGGCCACACAACGTCGTTTGACTGGAGAGTTTAAACCACCAACATTCCAATAAATAAATTGTATGGGTTTCGGGGGCAAGACCTCAGACGAGGAAGAAACTGCAGACGGCATGGCTACCCAACCCCAACTCGGCAGTGAGATGTTTGACAGATAATCAATAATTCTAGGTACATGATGGTGGCTCCCCTCCTAACCCAAGGCCTCCATATCGACAGGGATTTTAAAAGCATAAACAGCACTGTGACATAAAATACATTGCACAACTGTACTGTTTGAAATGTTAACAATAAACCATAATGACTCATAACACCATTTTCTATAATTTTCCTACCAACTATAACCATGGTGGGCACCAACTAGGCCTAGTGGTGCGCACACTGAACACTATCAGTAATAACTACAAAATGTATTACAAAGGGATGCTATACTTTAAAGAAAAAGTTATGAAAAAAAAACAAGAAATAGATAGAATATCAACACATATCCGCCCGAGGCGAGATTACATAAGCTGCCTGACCTATGGCGGTCCTATGACCAATACCCTAACTATTAGGCGATCTTTGTGGTGACTTGCGTGTCAAAAAGTGTAACCTCGCCACCTCCGGGTCTGTATAAAACACTTGGTTTCCATTTTCCAAGACCCACAATTTGGCTGGATATAGTAGGGCAAACCGGATGTTTTTATTATGTAGGTAGGAACAAACGTCTGAGAATTATTTTCTTTTCTGAGCCACTGCCACTGAAAAATCTTGGAATATCAAGATTTTGTGACCCTTGACAAGCAATTCCCTGGTTTTCTGGTACACAGCTAAAATTTGTTCCTTAGCCCTATAGTCTAAATAGCGGGCGATAACTGGTCGAGAACACTTATGTGTCCCGTCCCGCAATGCTCCCAACCTATGAGCTCTTTCAATATATGGGACCTCAATATCATCTATGATCCCCAGCGAGGTGGGGAGGTCCGTGCTAAGATGGGAGGAAAGTGTTGGGTCCGCTGACTCTGGTATTCCTCTAAATCTAAGGTTGTTTCGGCAGGATCTATTCTCGAGATCCTCTAATTTTTCCTGCAATTGTTGTATGGATTTACCCTGGGTAGACACCTCCTCCTGACAAGATTGGGCAAGGTCTTCATTATCACTCATTCTCATTTCTAGCGTGGAGATGCGTATTGCATGTGAATCTATGCGAGCCAGTCCCGCGTCTAAGCGGGCTTGAAGATCATCAAATCGTTTGTCTAGCAGGGGCATAAGGAAATCCGAAATTTTTTAGCTGTCAAGGGGGGAGTTTTATAACTAGATAAGCTAGATGATTCCACCTCATGACCAGCGGGAGAAGACGAACCCGACTTAGGGGGTGCTTCCTTCCCCTTCCCCGCTTTATAGGATGTGTTTGATTGTTTTGAAAGCATGTTTTTGTCAAGGTATTTGTCCATACCCTAGGGGATGAGGTATAAAGTAATCGGTGTCTCCTGAAATCACCAAACTAACAGTCACAGATAGCAGTGAGAAAAAGAAGTAGATATATAAGGGACTCGGGTGACAGTGTGACATTAAACCAAATTATTTAGAACATAGTCCAATTGGACAGCATCCTTAGAAAAAATAAATAAATAAATAAAGCCACAGCCGTATACACAGTGTTATTACATGTAGAATTATGAACGGTGCAGCAGGGCGACGTAAAGCAGCTCAGTGATGGCCTGTAACCACTAAAAATATCAGTAGCAACACTCGGGAATTTCTCCGGCAGTAATCTACGGCGGACACAGGTGTATATAGAAACATGTACTATGGAACAATCTGAAGTGTCAAGCAATATAGAGAAGAATAAAAAAATTGTCTGAAGAAAAATAACAAAAGTCACATACAACCCCCAACGAGAGAAGAATAAGAAATATCACATACAATCCGCGGTGGGAGAAAAAGAGCAAACGTCACAATTAGTCTTCAACGAAGGTCAGCAGAATGGAAGGCATAGTTAAAGATATCATGAGAATGTGGGATGAACATACATACATTTTATGAACCTTAAGCTAGAGAGCCACTAGATGGCACTGCTCCTTCAGTTATTATTATAAATACTGAGTACATGAACTCAAGCATGAGAGCCCACAAATGCAAGCAATATAGAATAAAAATATCTAAAGAAAAATAATAAACGTCACATAGAGCTTACAGAGGAAAAATAAAAGAAAAAAATAACAAATGTCACAATTAGCCTGCAATAGAGGGAAAATAATAAACATCACAATTGAGCTAGCAGTCCAATTACAAAAACTCAAGGCCACTGAGTGGCGGTGGTGCGCAAGCTGTGAGCTTCAGCAGAGAACATGCAACTGATATATATTCCAGAGCAGGTTATAATGTTGAACTAAATAAAGGGTAGTGGTCCTCCCCAATAATGTAAGCAAGAGTTCAGCAACCGAGGTTGTTTGCACAGTGTGGTAAGTGGCCCCTGCACAGTCTCTAAGTCCAACACAGTCAGCAAAAAGGCCAAGAATAGGGAAGGCAGAGAAGGTAAATGGGGATATAGGGCGGTGGGGAAAAGGAAGGGGGAAGGGGCAACACAAGAGGTAGGGAGGTTCAAAGAATCTGGGTATGTGGGGTATGAAATATAAAAAGATGGATGTTAGTAAAGATGCAGTTGGGGTAGACAGACAATGTTAGTACCTGGGGAGGATTTGTAAAGCCCAACGTCTTCTCAGGAACCGTGCAGTCAGGAACGGGATTCCAGCAGTGTGAGAATCTTCACCAGCGCAGCTCGCATACTAAGCACCGTTCCTCCAGCCAGACAGCAACACCGGAGCAGCCTTGGCAGGTCTTCTGCAGGGCGCACCCAGCGCGTCTCCTCCAGCCCATCCTGGGAAAGCAGGGCAGAATTTAGCAGTTCCGGGCCTCCCACCGCAACCCACCGCCAGCACCTAGACTTCCAGCGTCGGATTCACAGCCGATCAGATGGGGGTCGGCGGGGCAAGGATCTGACGTTCACCCCATCAGGAGAGTAACCAGGCACGGGTACAAGGCTTCCAACATCCAGCAGCACTACAGGCATGATGTGGCCACCAGGGTCCGGAGGGTGTCAGGGCACTACGTGCGCCGCAGCAGTTTCCCACAGCTCTGCACAGCAAGACAGCAGCGGGGAGCGCGGCGCTACCCAACACAGCTCGAGCCTCTGCACAGACTTTGCCTCCGCTGTCCCGTGAGCTCTCTCCTCCGACTCTCCCACCGGGCCACCCCCAGAGTCAGGTAAAGGCGCCAGGGGGGTCCAGCGGGGATAACACTGCTGCCACCGAGTAGTGACAGCTCGTCCAGGAACGAGTCAGGGAGCCGGCGTATAGATGCACAGTGGGTGAGGGGGGGCATGCTACTCCCAGCATCTCAGGCTGCCACGAGGGCCATCAGTGTTGGTGGCCGGACTCCGGTGGCACAGAAATGCTCCCCAACAAAAAGGACCTTAAAGTGTTCCTCACAGTGTGAACCCTGCAGGTGTTCAATTGGTTTATCAAAGTAAGCAGGATTTAAGCAGGATGGGCACTGATTATGCAGGTCATTGTAGGGAGCTCAGTAAAATGCAGCCATGCTGGATGCCCCGCCGACCGGAAGTCCAGATGTAATGTTTTTAGCAATAAATCTGGTTACACTTAAAGAAATTTACCCACATTATCTAGAAATTCCCTTTAAATGTAGGGTGCTCAGTGATGTCTTATACAATGGTGTGAGTAGTTGCAGAGATAGTTAAATGTTATTGTATCAGCAAAGTATTGGGAATTTAGGCATTCAATGTTGTGGCTCACAGCCATATGATTAGATGAATAGAAGACAGGACCTATCTATGGGCCTGATTCCGAGGTGGGAGCAGGGCTAGATTAAGTCCATTCCAAGAGGGACAAAAATAGGATTTTGGTACTTGCCAGATAAATCATTTTCTTTGAATCCACAGGGGGCACTGGAGTACTCTTGGGATATGGATGGGGCGTTAGCAGGATAGGCACATTTAAATATTTAAATTAGTAACTCTCCACCCCCTCCATACTCCCAAAGTACCTCAGTGTTTTTTACTGAGCTGAACAGGAGCGATAGAGAAGATGAACAATAGAGAATTACATATAACATTATAACTTAACGGACAACAATGAAGTTGACACATAACGTAACGGACAACTAAACAGTTGGCACAATAATCGCTATCACCTGAACATTTGAACAAGTCGGTGAGAATGTGTTACCATAAGATCCACTGAACTTACCACAAGACAGGTAAACTGCTTTTTGTGGGCGTCCAGTGCCCCCTGTGGATTCAAAGAAAAGGATTTATCTGGTAAGTACCAAAATCCTATTTTCTTTTTCATCCACTAGGGGTCACTGGAGTACTCATGGGACAAACCAAAGTTTCCCCCTTGGGCGGGAGAGCTGTTTGGCACCTGTAACACTAGACTGCCAAAGCTAGATGCTGATGCCGCAAACGTATGAAACTTGTTAAAGCGCACAAACGTGTGCACTGATGAACATGTAGGCGCACAGCAAAGCTGCGTCGTAGAGGCTCCACGACCTGCTGCCCATGAAGTTCCCACAGAACGTGTGGAATGAGCTGAAACTGATGTAGGCAGTTATAGCCTAGCATGAAGATAAGCCTGACATATGGTCAGCTTAATCCACCTGGACAAGGTGTGCTTGGACGCTGGCCAACCCATCTTGACTGCATCATAGAGAACAAACAATGTATCCGTTTTACATACTGTAGATGTTCGGACTACATAAACGCGTAGTGCGCGTACCACCTCCAGAGTAGCTGGAGTTCCTGCACTTTCTGATAATACCGGAGCTACGATTGGTTGAATGATGTGAAAAGAAGATACTACCTTTGGTAGGAAAGCGGGATTCGTCCAAAGTTCCGCTCTATCATCATGAAACACCAAATACGGTGGCCTGACAAGGCACCCAATTCTGAAACACGCCTTGCTGAGGCTAAGGCTAGCAGAAAAACTGTTTTCCAAGTGAGATACTTAACATTCACCTGTAGTAAGGGTTCAAAAAGTGAAGACTGTAAAAAAAACTAACACCAGATTCAAGTCCCATGGCGCTGTAGGAGGTATAAATGGAGGTTGTACTCTGAGGACACCTTGCAGGAAAGTGTGCACAGTTGGCAAAAGAGCCAAACGCCTTTGAAAGTAAATTGACAAGGCGGAAACCTGCACCTTTAGTGTAGATAAACGTAGTCCTCCATCTAACCTAGTCTGTAAAAATAGCAAAAGACGGGATAACTTGAAAGATGATGTCGGAAACTTACGAGTCTCACACCACCCTATATAGGCACGCCAAATCCTGTGATAATGAGCTGCTGTAACCGGCTTCCTAGCACGTAACATGGTTGGTATAACCGATTCTGGAATGCAGTCTCTTCTTAAGAGGGTGGTTTCAACAGCCACCGCATCAAACGCAGTTGCGCTAAATCGGGGTAAAGGAACGGACCATGTTGTAACAGGTCCAGACTTAGTGGGAGCCCGCGGAGATCCGAGAACCATGCTCTCTGAGGCCAGTGAGGCGCCACTAGTATGACTGTCGTGGACTCTCAGTTGATCCGCTTTAGCAACCGAGGAAGCAGCGGAAACGGTGGAAACAGATACAAGAGGCTGTACGGCCACGCGATCGTGAGAGCATCCACTGCCACTGCCTTTGGATCTCGTGTTCTGGACACATACTGGGATGTTTGATGATTTTGGAGAGATGCCATTAGATCCACCTGTGGGTAACCCCACCGCTGGACCAACATCTGAAACACTTCTGGATTTAACGCCCATTCTCCTGGATGAAAATCCTGACGGCTGAGATAATCTGCCTCACAGTTGTCCACTCCTGGAATGAACACTGCCGACAATATCACCTGGTGATGCTTGGCCCAATTGAGGATTCTAGCAACTTCCCACATGGCCATGCGACTTCGAGTTCCTCCTTGTTTGTTGATGTATGCGACTGCCGTCACGTTGTCTGACTGGACCTGGACAGTCTGAGACCGGAGCATGTGCACTGCTTGTTGCAGCATGTTGTAAATTGTCCTGAGTGCCAGGGCATTTATTGACAGCAATCTTTCTTGATCTGACAAGAGACCCTGAAGCTGACAATTTTGGACCACTGCTCCCCAACCTCTGAGACTCGCATCCGTCGTTAGAATTATCCAATGTCAGACGCCGAAACCTTTTCCCTGTGGTGAGATTGTGTACTTGGAGCCACCAGAGTAGTGATACTCTGGCCCGTGGAGACAACCTCCCCATCTGATGAATTTGTAGATGCAAGCCTGACCACTGTGTGAGAACATCCAGTTGAAAAGGACGTGAGTGAAATCTTCTGAACTGGAGCGCTTCGAAAGACGCCACCATCTTTCCTAATAGTCGAATGCACAAATGCACCGAGACTGTCCGTGGTTTGAGCACTAACTGTACCAGATGACGAATACTTTGTACCTTCTGTTCTGGCAGGTAAATTCGTTGATCCATCGTATTGAGAATCATTCCTAGGAATTGAAGTCTTTGAGATGGAATCAGGTTTGATTTCTTGAAGTTGACAATCCAACCGTGCTGAACTAGTACATTGTACGTTAGCAAGGCATTTGAAGGAGTATCTGTTGAGACGGAGCTTTGATGAGCAGATTGTATAAGTACGGAACTATTATCACTCCCAGGGATCTGAGCTATCATCACAGACATCACTTTTGTAAATACCCGAGGCGCTGACGAGAGGCCAAATGGTAGAGCCTGAAATTGATAATGGTTTTGTTGTACTGCAAACCTTAAGTACATCTGATGCGGTGGCCAAATTGGAATGTGCAAGTACGCATCCTTGAGATCCAGTGCAATCATGAATTCCTGTGGTTCTAAACCTGCAATTACTGACCGCAGGGATTCCATCTTGAATCTGTAGTAAGTGACGTACTGATTGAGCCCCTTTAGGTTCAATATTGGTCTGACAGAGCCATCCGGCTTTGGTACTACAAAAAGACTGTAATAATAACCTTGACCCTGTTGGTGAACTGGAACCGGGATCAAAACTGCTGAATCTAGCAGAGACTGAATTGCGGTCTGCAGAACCGCCTTCTTGTCTTCTGACATAGGCAGACCTGTCTTGAAAAAGCGCTTTGGTGGGAGACAATCGAACTCTATTTTGTAACCTTTTAACACTAAATTGCGGTTCCACCCATCTGTGGATGTCTGAAACCACGCCAAATAGAAAGTCTGAAGGCGTGCCCCCACAACTGAAGATCCGAGATGGGCTGGGAGCCCGTCATGCCACTGGCTTGTCGGTGATCTTAGCATCCTGACGACGGTTGGTGATTTGTTGAAAACCACGTCCTCTATCACGCCTACTGTGTGTGGATGTTCCTCTAGCACGGCCTCGAAAGGACTGAGGTCAAAAGGATTTGACCGCTGGACCTGAATATTTTTGTTTAGGAGCCTGTGTAGGCAATGGTAGGAAAACAGATTCTTCCCCCCCCCCCCCCCCCACCCATGGCCTGAGAAATACATTTGTCCAATTCAGGACCAAACAACATCTTACCAGCATAAGGCAATGCTTCTATTCCTCGTCTGGACTCTGCCTCCGCCTGCCAAGAACGCAGCCAGAGTGCACATCGTGCCACAACTAGTGAAGCTGAAAGACGAGAACTAACCTGGCCGACGTCCATAGAAGCTGTACATAGATACTCAGCAGATTCACAGATATGATCAGCAAGAAGTATAAGGTGGTCATCTTGTAGGGCCGACCTGAGCTGTGTTATCCATGTAATTACAGCCTTATTTACCCAAATTACAACCAAAGCAGGCCTAAGCAACACCCCTACTGCTGTATACATTGACTTTAGCATAGCTTCTAGCTTATGCTCTGATGGGTCTTTAAGCGTAGTAGCAGTTGGTACTGGAATGGTTAACTTCTTAGAAAGTTTTGACACCGACGAATCCACCTTCGGAGGATTCTCCCATTTAGATGTCATAGACTCTGAAAACGGGTAACTAGACAGAAACCGGCGAGGTATAGAAAACCATTTATCCGGATTCTTCCATGCCTCTGTTAACTGCTTATTAAGAGACTCTGAATAAGGAAAACACACCGGAGATCTCTGTCGTTTAGCAAATAACACCATCATTTGATAGAGGTTCTTCAGTCTCTGTAAAATTTAGAGTCTGACGTACTGTCCTGATGAGATTATCAATGGCCGGGCTGTCAGTATCCTCACTATCTGACTGCTGGTCCAATTCATCCTCCTCATGCTCCTCTTGAGATATGAGGTCTGACATGGAATCGTCTGAATGCATGGTAAATTATAAGACAAATGATAACTATCTTGGGACCCGAACTAGACTTGGACCTTTGCAAAATCATAGACCCCGAGACCCTTCTGGTATCGCAGGCAGTATCACCCAAGCCTCAGAACTAGCTGCCTCACGCTCTTGTCGAGCGGCGGCCAATTCCGATTGTAACCCAGACATTACATCCGCTAGCATTGCCCATGGAGGGTCAGGAGAAGAAATCGTATTTGTAGCTGTATTGACAAAACATACTGTGCATGTGGTAGATCCATCAGGTAACACACTCGCACAGACATTGCAGCTAAGCTGCTTTTATGATTTTGCAGGTGTCTTACTCATTATGTATACAGACAGACAAACAGACAAAGACAGACAAGCCTGAAGTGCAGTGCACGTGGGACAAACTACAAACAGTGAAACCTGATCTGTCTGAATTCCTACTAACACCCCTGCTCCATCTGGTGGAAGAAGCAGGAAGTACAGTTAAAATGGCGTCCTACCATGTGTTTACATACCTATGTACCTATGTATAATTCAGCAAGCATGTGAGGTTATATGTATGCCTTACTGTGCTACATTAATAACCCCCTTAGGTCATACCGTAATACATCCAGCTGTTTTATTAATACAGGCTTAATAGCCTGTTGTAGGAGGTAGTAATACTGCTGCTGCTGTGGCCAGTAACCTCCCCCCATGATCTCCCCTCCTGCAGCGGTGCTGCCTGTGATGGAGACAGACTGCGGCTGCAGTGAGCGCTGTCCGTGGTCTGAGTGAGGAAGCTGTGTGGCAGGACCTACTGTGAGCTCACCTCAGCGCTATCAGCGGGCGGGAGCCGGGAGCGGTGGCGGCCGCGGGCGGCCAGCGGTACTCGGATCCAGGCTCGGACTGTCCTGCCGGGGAACCGGTGGTTCCACCGGTTGGTCACTATCGTATTTAGCCACGCCCACTTATGTCGGGGACGGGGCTTGCCAGTGAGGAGTTTGCGGAAGAGCCGAGCGTCTGCTGTGCCGCACCACACCACGCGCCATCAGGAGGATCACGCCGCGGTCTGGAGGAGACGGTACGCATGCCCTGGAGGCTGGAGTTTGTGAGTGCGTGTAGTCACCAGTGGGCAGCGGGTGGGTCGCGGCTCCCGGCTCCCGGGCTCCCAATCAGCAGTAGACATCATATTTCTCTCCCGGGCGGCCGATGCAGTCTACTGACTCTGAGTGGCTGACTGCAGCAGGTACACGCACCGTACAGCATGTGAGGGGGTGACACGCACCACCCCCTGCCCCCGCCAGCACAAATTATAACCGCGCACCTCTCTCTCCCGCAGGCATACATGTCCACCGCACCTCCCCCAACACATGGTCACTGCGCACCACTCTTCCCTGCCGGCACACATGTCCACCGTGCACCCTCTCCACCCCTGCCAGCACTCATTATCTCCGCACAATCCCCCCCACACCTGCCAGCACCCGCAACAACCAGCCCTGTATCACAGCAGCAATGGAGGCAGAGCATGATCAGTACTGGTACAGCGGATCAGCCCTGCTACTAATTGCGAGGTCAAAATACCGACATGCGGTTTTTGTTGGTTTTTTGTGTGTATGTCGACATAAGTCAACATGGACACCATATAAAGTGTACCGCGTCCCCTCACATGGCTCGCTGCGCTATTATATTCCCCATCCAGGTCCACTGGGATGGTAAAGTATGAACAAGTCCGTTTCAATTAAAAAAATCATGAAAAACTCATGTCGGTATTTTGACCTGTCGGCATTGTACATGTCGCTATTTTGACCTTGTCGGTATTTTAAATGTCGGTATTTTGTCCATGTCGGGATTTTGACCTTGTCGGGATTTTGTCCATCGGTCAATTGGTGTCGGGATTTTGAACGTCGGGATTTTGATTGGAGGTAAACTGACTGCATCCCCCCAAGAGTACTCCAGTGACCCCTAGTGGTTGAAAAAGAAATGCTCTCTACCTGGACTTACCTCTTAATATATGATGGGTGTCACCCAGTGGCGGAAGTCCCGGAGGCAATGGAGTCGGTTGCCGCAGGGCTCCAGCAGTGAAAAGGGCACCTTCTCCATTGCCTCTGGTGCACTTCAGTTACTGTGTGCCTATTCCCCGACAACCCAGCTGCCAGGCTCCCGTCCTCGCACTCTGAGTCTCCAGCTCCTGCATTGTGACCTCCAGGCTGTCTGGCTCCACCCCCGCACACTGAGTCTCCGGCTCCCACCTCCTTAACCCTCGGATGCCTGGCTCCCGCCTCCAGATCCCCCTGCTGCCTGGCTCCTGCTTCCTGATCCCCCTGCTACCTGCCTCCTGCCACTGCCTCCTGATCTCCCACCTGCCCAGCTTCCGCCCATGCCTCCTAACCCCCTGGTTGCTCGGCTCCCGCCGCTGACTCCTGATCCACTGGCTTCCACCACAGCCTCCTAATTGGCCAGCTCCCACCGCTGCCCTACTAATCAGCCGGCTCCTGCCGCTGCCTCCTGATCCCCGGCTGCCCGACTCCCAGCTGTCTGGCTCCCACCTCCTGACCCCCAGACTGCACAGATTCCGCCCAACACCCTGGCTGGTGAGCTACCACACGAAAAGGCAGATCCAGCAGAGGAAGCGATGTGGAGCAACTGGTGAGGTAAGAAGAGAGGGGACTGACAGGGGAGAGAGAGTGCCGGGGCAGGGACAGAGAGAGAGAGTATATATGTGGCTGTGTATAGTATATGTATATATGTAGGTGTGTGTGTGTTTTTTATACATGGCTGCATGTGTGTATATTTATGTGTGTGTGTGTGTGTGTGTGTGTGTGTGTGTGTGTGTGTGTGTGTGTGTGTATACTGTGTGTGTGTGTGTGTGTGTGTGTGTGTGTGTGTGTGTGTGTGTGTGTGTGTGTGTGTGTGTAATGCACCTGTAACAGAAATACATAAATTACCTATTAAGGTAAAAGATAATAGGGCAGAGAGATTAGATACTTCAGGGCATATGGGTGGGCACACAGATAGTAGTGGAGCTGGGGTAAGTAGGGCCTCGATATACACTAAGGTTAAGGGGTGGGAATCTTGATTGAAAATAAGAGTTTTAAGGGCACTTTTAAAGGATAGGAGGCTGGGAGAGCTTTCTAGAGGTTGGGAGTGGGAAGAGGTTATCAGGGGGTGGTGAAGAAGCGGTCATTGGTGGACTGGACCGAGGGAGTGAAAGTGCGGGTGAGGATGGGCCCCACCGTCTACGTCTCCGGGCATTTGGTATGAACTTACGGCCCTGGGGTCACCTATTGATTTAATTGATTAGAAAGGTATTTCAATACAGGTGATTGCAATCATAAATTAAGAAGGAAGTCAAAGTAGAGAGTATTTTATATCCCTCATGGAATGGGTCATGTTTGGAGGTATGGATTGTGTACATTAAATTTAAACCAATGGTGTATATTAGATTTAAACTAATAGTTTAATAATTCCTGAGTACTGTTTCTAGCTCCACCTAATTGAGAGACGATTTTCTAAAATTTTCTTGTGGTAGAACAAAGATAACTTAACCTTAAAATACACACAAAATCTTTAATTTATCTTGTCAAATGCAAGTACTACAGTACTATTGTAAAATATTTTTTTTTATTTCAGATGCCTGACTTAAACCCTCTATGCCCTTGGGCATCGGCTTTAGTAGATGATGTTGAAAAACTACTATCGTCCTGACTGATAGCAGCAGCTGCAGTGCTATTATTTGGTTGCTGCTCCTTCTCTTCTCTTGACAGATTTTTATCCATATTGATGAACACACACAAGTTGTACAAACAAAAGAACAATTTTTTAAAACTTTTTTTTTGCAAATGACAACTCACACTGTGGAGTCACACCACTTATATTTATGTGGGTACAGCACACACAAGTTATTTTTGTTTAGTTTTTTTAAAACAAGTGTAGTAGAATTATTTATTTACTTGAACTTTTTTCAAAAATGACCACTCATACTGCTTATGCGACGTTAATGCACCTGAGCACACAAAAGTTGTAGAAAGAAAACCTATGGTATAATACTTTTTCTTTAAATGACCACTCACTGCAGAGTCATAGTGCTTATATTATTTATGTGAGTGCAGTAGTGCACAGCACATACAGCACACATAAGTTGAACAGAAAATATATTAGCACTGGGCTGCAGCTGCACTGCGGGCAGCAACAAAAAAAATACAACACCAGTGTGACACTTATGGTTACACAGCAGCAACAGTGTCACACAATTAGACATAGATGTAAGTTCCCGCACAATAAAAAATAATAAACAATGAACTTGCTAACTGCCTGTACAGAATATCTAGCGCAACAAAACTTACACTAATGGGACTGGACTGGACACTCAGATAGGGCAGATCAGCAAAACTGCAGTCAGTGTAGAACAGAGGTTCTCAAACTCGGTCCTCGGGAGCCCACACAGTGCATGTTTTGCAGGTAACCCAGCAGGTGCACAGGTGTATTAATTACTCACTGACACATTTTACAAGGTCCACAGGTGGAGCTAATTATTTCACTTGCGATTCTGTGAGGAGACCTGCAAAACATGCACTGTGTGGGCCCCCGAGGACCGAGTTTGAGAACCTCTGGTGTAGAAGGTCAAATAGTTCAGCTCAGCAGCACAGAACAAAAGTGGATGGGGATACATATGTAATCCCAGCTGACGGGATGCCGGCTGTCAGTATCCTGTCGGCGGCTTCCCGTCAGTTATAATCCTGGCTGCGAGACACAGGTTATATTCCCACTGAGGTGGTGGGGCTGCCCTCCGGATTCCGACCGCCGGCATTTCACCGGCTGTCAAGATTCCGGCATCGGCATTCTGAATGCCAGGGACCCGACAGCAGGTATATTGACTGCATTCAGTGGATGGACAGACACAACAAATCAGCTCAGCCTGGAGTGGACAGACACAACAAATCAGCTCAGCATAGCACACTTGTGGCGTCAACATTCAGCACATACGTCAGAGGCACACAGCTGTCTCCGGCATCTGCTGTAAAATGGCGCTGAGTCACCACGGCAGGCACTTACATCAAATCCAAAACCCTTGAGATTCAACACTGGGATGATGGCGTTTTGCCTCAATTTGGAATCTGAGCCTGGCGGGAAATCCTGAGCCCCCATTCAGATTCCCTCGTATCCCTGAAGTTCGGGTGGGCTCGGTTTTCCGTCATCTCTAGTTCTATTCAAAGCTAAATAAAAAATACAGGAAATGAGCTATGAAGAATTTAGCTTAACTTATCTGACCACACCCCATCTCCATTTTATCACTCTCTGGGCGGGATGTACTAATGCACATCGCCGCCCAGCGCCACGATGCTGATCGCATATGTACATACATATACGATCAGCATTGCGGAGGACAGCTCTTCCGATCAGAGCTGTCCTCCGCGATGCGCAGCGACTGCCTTACTTCCAGGATTCGGCTCCGGGAGTCAGTCTACGCATGCTCAGGGTGACGGGGGCGGGAGCAAGGCATGCTGGGAGGGATCCGATCGGTTCCCACACACAGCGCTGAGGAGAGAAGCCCATAGGCTTCTATGGAGTATCGCCAGCAAAAGCTAGCAAACCCAGATGCCGCGCGGCGCTGACCTGCCGGCCAGGGGTTAGTACATTAGGAATATGCTGTAAACGGGAGTTTACTGCATTTTCCGTTGAGTACATCTCGCCCTCAAAGGCTTAGTACATCTCCCCTGCAATGTCTACACCAGAGTGTCAACAGTTGTGATGTTGACATTGCTGAAATGTCAACATGGAACATGTTGACATCTGCCAAACGTCAACATATCCAGAATGTCGACATTTGAAATGCCAACATCCTGCAGAAATCTGACAGCAGGGTTAGACTGTAAGAGGATGGCTAGGATCAGGTGATACGGCCAGAACTCAAATAGCCTTATACCAGAAGATACCGCTGTACTAACAGAGCTGAACGGAGGTAAGTGATTGCCACATCACCAGGACCCACTGTTTTGTTGACATTCTGAGACTATTGACACTAGGACCACGTCAACATGTTCAAAACATCCAGAATTCCTTGGAACTAACAAGGGCTGTGTTGGGCATACTGTATATACCAAAATTGCCAAGATCCAAGTGTGTGAGTAGGGGACGGGGTGATGATGTAATTCAGACAATGGGGGGTATGGTTTAATGACTCGACCTCACCAATAGAGTCCCCTGGACTTTACAGGAGAATAGGCAAGTGCTGTATGGCATAAGGCTGAGAGGGTCCAAAATGATGGCAAAAAAATTGTATGTGTAAAGCTGTGTACACACGGTGAGATTTATCCTTTTGATTTTTGACTATATAGTCAAAATCGCAAGGGAAGTTAGTTCTGATCGCAAGGTGTTTAGTCAGCTGTGATACTGATGTGCACTCCCATGGGGTCGGTATCACAAGGAAAAATCCTGACTATGGGCCTAATTCTGAGTTGATCGCAGCAGGAAATTTGTTAGCAGTTGGGCAAAACCATGGTGGTCATTCTGAGTTGTTCGCTCGGTAATTTTCATCGCATCGCAGCGATTTTCCGCTAACTGCGCATGCGCAATGTTCGCACTGCGACTGCGCCAAGTAAATTTGCTATGCAGTTAGGTATTTTACTCACGGCATTACGAGGTTTTTTCTTCGTTCTGGAGATCGGAGTGTGATTGACAGGAAGTGGGTGTTTCTGGGCGGAAACTGGCCGTTTTATGGGAGTGTGTGAAAAAACGCTACCGTTTCTGGGAAAAACGCGGGAGTGGCTGGAGAAACGGAGGAGTGTCTGGGCGAACGCTGGGTGTGTTTGTGACGTCAAACCAGGAATGACAAGCACTGAACTGATCGCACTGGAAGAGTAAGTCTCGAGCTACTCAGAAACTGCACAGAGAAGTCTTTTCGCAATATTGCGAATCTTTCGTTCGCAATTTTGATAAGCTAAGATTCACTCCCAGTAGGCGGCGGCTTAGCGTGTGCAATGCTGCTAAAAGCAGCTTGCGAGCGAACAACTCGGAATGAGGGCCCATGTGCACTGCAGGGGAGGCAGATATAACATGTACAGAGAGCGTTAGATTTGGGTGCGGTGTTTTCAAACTGAAATATAAATTGCAGTGTAAAAATAAAGCAGCCAGTATTTACCCTGCACAGAAACAAAATAACCCACCCAAATCTAACTCTCTCTGCACATGTTATATCTGCCCCCCTGCAATGCACATGGTTTTGCCCAATTGCTAACAAACTTGCTGCTGCGATAAACTCAGAATTACCCCCTATATTGTGTACCATCTAGTACAAAGTATAGTCGAAATTTGCACTTATTCAAAATCGCACATAGTCAACTCTCAAGTACAGATAGTCAAAAGCAGTGGTTCTGGGTGAGTTCAAGGGAAATCGCAAAGTCAAAATCGGAGATAGTCAATATCTTACCGTGTGTATGCACCTTAAAGACAACCCACCTGTAGCAGTGATCTCTCTATAGTGAACGTTAGGTTATTTTGTAGCAGACTTGCCCACCCTCCCGCATTTAGCGGGAGGCTCCGGATTTTTTCTCTAGCCTCCCGCTGCCCCGGAAGCCCTGCTAGTTCACCCGCTTTTACCCTGCCCCTCGTGAGATTACAGACTGCGCATGTGCGAGACCTAAAAAGCTGGGGGGGCAGGCCATGCATGGAAAAAGTAACCGCGCGCTTCAACCCCTGTGTGATAGATCCCCTTAGAAAACCCGGCTAGCAGCTTTGGAGGAGTGTGAAGACCTAGGTACTTGCAGGCGCCTGTAAGGTATTGAAGCCAGGCGCTGAGATTCCCATAATGGTCTGGGACTGATGAGGAGACGGGCCATCACCCAGGTAACCGGAACATGCAGCCATACCCCGGGAGCCGCTAGCAATGTGTGAGCATCAGGTGTTGTATTCTGTCCTGAGGCATGCATTTGTCACCGGCAGGGTCCCAAACTGCACACTCTGCCAGTGGCCCCTTCCCCCATATGTTTTTTCTAGCTGTCCTTGATCGTCGGCCCGCTCCCCCACCCAGCATTTTGGCGCGATTTGCAGGCCTGTGGGGAGGTGGCAATGCATTGCAATTTCCATATAACCTATTTGGCTCCACCCCCGCCTTAAAGGCCTGCGAATCGTGGCAAATTGTGATGGGGCGGGTCTTAATTATGCAAATTGCCTGGCCCCACTGAACAACCTGAAGTCCTGCTTCAAGTTCCACATCAAATCCAAAAATTTATAGTAAGTAAAAGTACTGTATGTGTCTGGGAATAGCATTGCTACCGTGTAAATGCACTTGCAACTATAGATATATATATATATATATATATGTGTGTGTGTGTGTATATGTATATATATATATATATATATATATAGATATGTATATATATATATATATATATATGTGTGTGTGTGTATATATATATATATATATATATATATAGTGATATATATATAGTGATATTTCCACCTTCCGGGGCAATTATTCTTAATATGGAAAGAATGTATGTAATATATACAGTATATTTATATATGTTCAGAGAAATTGCTGCAGCACTCACAGGTCTTCTTAATTTGCAAAGCGGATTCACATAGTCTGCATGACTTTACTCAACGTTTTATTTTATTGTATAAAATTTAGTCAGGACACAAAACATAAGAGGCAGTATCCTACCTTATATAGCAGAAGAATAAAAGCCTTTACCCGGACCATTACCGAGCCCTGCACCCCACGCCGTCGGAGTAGCCGCAGTTAAAGTGAGTGGCCACAAGTGTGAGTTAAGCTTCGGCACCCAAGGAGGCTCTGGAAAATAACCCTTATCTACACGGCATTATCAGAATACACGCCACCAAAAGGGGGAGTGCACCTACTTCCATTGCCACAGTTTATGTGTACGCAGGCACAACAGTGCTTTGGACCGTGTGCAGTGAGTATGAACGAGTGACATTAATGGTGGAACAATTACAACTAATATCAATTAATATAAAACCTCACTTCCCAGTCACCAGCTTTATTTATCCCAGATGGAATTACCGAATGCACACTTTGTTTACACAACCTCTAGAACCCCAGTACTTATTATCGCAATCCAATATACTACATCTAAACTAGGGAGGATTGCCGGCTTCATTATTGTACTAACTTTACTTGCAAGGACGCAAATTGTTATCTAGTAACAGCGATTACATTGTTGCAATTGACAGTTATTTACAATGTTGCTTAATATCATCGCTGAACAGTCTCTGGGAGTCAGCTTATGCTGTTGTAATAACTATGTTTCCGAGTACTCAAAAGAGATATTAAGCTGCATATAATATTCAGTTTTTTATTAAGTAGATGCATTGTTTGAATTTTTATGTAATATGGTGATTTGTGCTTATTAAAACTATTTTTAGAAACTGAACCACTGGTATAATTGATTCACATGCGCGGCTTCTTTGGTTGGTTGTTTATTTAGAGATGGGAGGAATAGTGGGAAGAATAGGGGGAGACAGGTAGAGTAAAGGAAGAATATGGTGAGATGGGATGAATAGGGGGAAATAGGGGTAGAAGGTAGGAATAGTTGGAGATAGGAGGAATAGAAGAGAGATGGGGATTTTGACATGGCTGTCAGTGAGTGCGCTCTCGGGGGGGCAGGTAATGCCTTGTGAGACTCAGCACCCAGTTTCTCCCCTTTCTCCTGTTAGCATATGGATCTTGGTTTGGAGCAGTGGTCCCCAAGCTTTTCTAAATTGCAGCGCCCTAGAGAATCTGAGTTTTTTTTTCATGGCACCCCTAGGCCATAAGTTTATTACTGAGAAATTTAGAAAGAAATATAAAATTAAGTAAATTGTGTTTATATATCCTCCTTAGGTTTAATTATGTGGTGGGGGACAAGACTTGCTTCTGTTTGTCCAGATATTTGTTTTTGGTTTTGCCTATTACATTGTCCATAAATAATTTGAATTAGTCCTTGATCATCAATCCAAGGCACCCCTGCAAGTGTCGTAAGGCACCCCAGGGTGCCACGGTATACAGTTTGAGAACCACTGGGTTAATGTAGAAGGAAGCCAATCTCTCTTTCAGTGGCCTCACTTAAAAGTAACAAATGTTATTTGCAAGTTGTATATGCAACTTCATACCATAGTTTTTATCGCCACTGCAGGACACACCCCTAAGTGGAAATAGATACGCCCATAGGTGGAGCTAGACAAACACTTTTGGCGGAACATGATACCCCCTCAGCGGCGCGCGCTGCATGCTGCTACCGATTACAATCTCCCTGAAACTACTTTTCAAAAGTAGGCAAGTATGTTTTGTAGTATTGTAGTTTTTTCATCCACATTAGGGTAAAGCTCAGCTAGAGGCGGATTGGCCATAGTGCTCACAGGGAAGTTTCCCGGTGGGCCGACTCCAGTGGGGCCTGTTTTGTTTGAGGACATGTGGTCCTTTTTATAGACATAATGAATAAGATGCAAAATAATTTGCATATATGAAAATTACTCTGCCACTTAGCCTGTGATTGCAGATGATCTAGTGTATGCTCTGACTGCCTGCTTGGCTGACATATAAGATTGAGTGAATAGTGATTGGGATACGGTTGGTGTAATAAGCAAGAAAATATATCTTTCTATAGAATGATATAGTTTCCTAAATTCTGAAGATGTATCATATAATGTGCTCATAATATATAATTTTATTTCTTTTTAACTTCCCCCTTGATGCTGGACATGACCACTATCTGGAAAGTCTTGGGGGGAGGGTGCTGCTGCCACGGCCCATGCCTAGACCTTACACCTCTGGTGCTGCCCATGTGGGGCCACTAGTATAAATTTTTCCAGGGCCGCTTTTTGTTCCCAATCCGCCCCTGAGCTCAGCTACTGTATATTTTAAACCCAACAAACTGTCTTTGTCAGTCAGATTATCTGCTGATGTCCAGCGTTGTATAACCTGCTGCTTTTACTGTCATCTTTGTATATTTCACGTGCTGCAGAACCAAAAAAAAAAAAAAAACTTATTATATTTATCTATATAATATAAAAAGCTTTTTCGAATTGGCTGCGAGTTAGAAAACCTCCTGTTTTGTTAGGATCTGGTCCCATGGGCACACGCTGGTTTGCATAGAAATGAATTCACTGTCTGTATGGAAAAGCTGCTTAATTCAGTTAGAAATGTAATAAGATATAGCCAGGATTTAATGGCTATTAAGAATGCAGACAGTGAATCAAAAGCATTTTGTCTCCCTTCTTCACAAATCCCTAATTTGTTGGTGTGGATTCTAATAGGAGAAACAGCTGCTGGAAGCAGAGATAACTAAGAGAACCTTTAATATTCATGCATCGATCTGGAAAGTTATTATAGCGAATCACAGTTATGTTTATCTTTGTTTACTTATCAATGCATCTGCTCTGCGTCTGCTTTACCTGGAGATTTATTCTGGGCTTAGCGGCTGTTGCTGGGGAGCAAGAGTTACATTTATTTGGAGGAAATGTCATAACGTAGACTTTTAGCAGATATCAGAGATGCAGAAAAGACGTATAAGATTAGTTAAAGCATCATTGCCTACAATTCCGGGAAAAAGCCTTAGGGCTCTGATAACTTCCCCTGAGGGCCACTCATTGACTGGCATAGTGGGTGGGGACAATTGTGTGAATAAGCCCCGCCCAGCCCAGTGAATAATGAGGAAACACAGGGGTAATAGCAGGATTTGCGGAACCATTGCATGTCCGCTGGATGACACCTATGGGCACTAGTGGACTTTACAGATACACACACTAGGAAAGACCATGGGAATATCAGCATCAGGGGCTAAGTGGCACCATCATCACTACATGGCTAATGTGTCATCACCAATGGCAGAGCCATAACTAGACTTTTTGGTGCCCTGTGTCAGAAAGAGAATTGACGCACCCCACCCCCCTTCCCCCAGTTTTCTAATAGGAGGGACATAGGCCCTCATTCCGAGTTGATCGCTAGCTAGCTGCTTTTAGCAGCTGTGCATACGCTAAGCCGCCGCCCTCTGGGAGTGTATCTTAGCTTAGCAGAAGTGCGACCGAAAGGATCACAGAGCGGCTACAAAAAAAGATTGTGCAGTTTCTGAGCAGCTCCAGACCTACACCTAGCTTGCGATCACTTCAGACTGTTTAGTTCCTGTTTTGACGTCACGAACACGCCCTGCGTTCGGCCAGCCATGCCTGCGTTTCCCCAGCCACTCCTGCGTTTGTATCTGACACGCCTGCGTTTTTCCACACACTCCCCGAAAATGGTCAGTTACCGCCCAGAAACACCCACTTCCTGTCAATCACTCTGCGGTCAGCAGTGCGACTGAAAAGCGTCGCTAGACCTTGTGTGAAACTACTTCGGCTGTTGTGAAAGTACATCACGTGTGCGTATTGCGCCGCATACGCATGCGCAGAAGTGCCGTTTTATTGCCTGATCGCTGCGCAGCGACCGAAAACAGCTAGCGAATAACTCGGAATGACCACCATAATGCGCATACCTCACTGGAAAGGAGCATGACATAATTGATCCCAAAGAAAATTAATGCAATGATGCCCCTTCCCATGAACACACACACACACACACACACATATTATACACACAGATTTTTAGAACACTGCAAGAAAATGGATTTGGACACAAATTGTCTTTATACCACATTCATGCACTTAAACCGAGAGCTTGCTGCCATTTAGCCACAACACCCCTCATTAAATATCACGCTTCAATATACTGCCACACACAGGACTCAAACCCACAACCTGCTGCATCCCAGCTAAACACCCCACCCACTGAGCCACTTGATCCCACATAAAAACTATGAGATTTCTAACTATATGAAGCTACCTGTACCCTGTAAAAAAAAAATAACCAGCACCATAATTGAGCAGATCTATGTAGTGTGCAGCCACACATCCAATCCCTTGCCGTCACACACTTCATAGATCTGCCCAGCCGCAATGCTGATCACCCCTTCACAAAGTATAAGGTAAGCTTCAAATAGTTACAACTCTCCAGCTTGGAAATCTCTAGCTTTCTTTGTAAGGGAAGATAGCTCAATGAATAGTGTCTGGCTGCTATGTCATAAGCAACGGGTTCGAATCCCAGGCACATCAGCATCCCAAAATGTAATAAAGCACAGTGCGACTGAACAACAAAGAGTTATCAAGTCCATTAATGCTGTATAGGTATTAGCAACAAAAGGGGTGGGAGTAGGAGACAGGGACAGTCAGGAGATGCTGGGCTTCAAAAAAAGGGGAAGCTGCCAATGAAAGTAATTAGATAATTCATAATTGACAAGTGCTGCCAACAGCGCCCCCTACACTCCGCACACACCTAGTGACGGCCCTGACCAATGGTATAGTTATACGGTCGCACAGTAGAGAGAGCTGGTTTCTGCATGCGCAGAGTCAGTGTGTTCCTTGTGGTGTATTACGTCACTCCATATCGAGAGAACACACAGAACCGTCCATGATACCGCGTAATCAATTGCGCCTCGGTGTGTACACACAGTGTGCAACGCACGTGCCGTAAGGGTTTTTCTGTAAGTAGCAGAAAATCGCTGACCTCCATGGTTATAGGCATCATGTGCGACTCACTGTTGATGTTATGAGTTTTTTTGACCTATTGATAAATAAATAGGTGATTACTATTAATAATTATATTCATTTTAATATCTACAATAACCACTAGCATTGTCGTGTCTACATTTGTCTCTAGGTAATATCTACATGTATTGCAGGTGTCTGGTTAAGCTGCAGCAGGGCAATCATCATTACTGTATTTTTTTTTTTCCTATAGTATTTGCCTTTGGTGTATGTGAATATATATAATCTCCTATATAATAGCCCAGATCTGTGACTTTGTGACTCATTTGCTAACGCTGGGCGGAGTCACAACACTGGACGGAGTTAGTCAAATGAGTCACAGATCTGGGCAAATCTATAGGAGACTAGGAGCAGAAGCAGATAGTATGGGCATGGCACAGGCACGGATGCATATCTCCCAGCTTTCTTCAGGCAGAAGGAGGGACACACGCTCGGCGTAAAGGGGGCGTGGCAAACAAAAGGGGGCGTGGCTTCATGTGAGGGCCCCCGTTTTCGTCAGTGAGGGGGCATGCCCAGTGCTCTGTGAGCTGCTGGCATGCCTCCAGGGGCGGATTATGAGTCCGAGGGGCCCAGGGCACTTGAGACAGGGGAACCTATCTCATTGCTGTGCCTGCTGTGGGGTTGGGGGCGTGGCCTAATCGCGGGACTCGTGGCCACGCCCCCTTATGCAAATTCCGGGTTTTTTTTTTGTTGTTGTTTTTTTTTATATGGAATTTTGGCCTCTCAGCTAGGGCTAAATCCAGAGGAGCTTGTCGCTCCCCCCTACACACCCGCACAGGCAGAAGAAAGCAGGGAGACTGCGGCCTCCCTGTAACACCACAGACCTGCCAACACGCAGCAGCGTGTGCTGACTGTAGCACAATGCTGTTGCTGGCAGGACGGGGGAGCTACTGAGCTGGGACAGAGCTACTCCAGCCGGGGGGCCCCCTAAAACTGTGGGGCCCACGGTACGTACCCCCTACCCCCCCCCCCCCCTTAATCCAGCTCTGCTGCCGGAACCCCGGGAAGGTTGGGAGGTATGGGGGTGTGTGAGGGGGTATGCCGTACAGACAGACGGGCACCGGCTCACTGTGTGCTTGACCCCCCACATCAGCATACTCAGCAGGGTCTCTCTGGCGCGGAGGAGTGTCACTTTCTGGCACACTCCATGCTTCTTAGCTGCAGTTTTGTGGGACACCTGCCGCTGTGCAGTTTCCGTACTGCCTCTGTTCAGGGCCGGATTAACAATGGGGCGGCTGGAGCTGCAGCTCCAGGCCCCCCATCAAAATAGGCCCACAGGATCTGCTTTGCTGCTGCTGCAGCCAGGGAATTTTATTCTCTGCTACAGCAAGAGCAGCCCCCTCCTGCCAGCAGCGTAGATGCCACTTCATGCCAGCCATACCCACGCTTCCAGGAGCTGCTCTGTCAGCCGCAGGGCCGCTGGCAGCGCAGGGGATACAGAAACAACCGTCAGGATGGAACAGTTACAGCCGGACACATGACTCGGGGGCGGAGCTACACGGGACTCGGGGCAGAGCTACACGGGACTCGGGGGCGGAGCTACACGGGACTCGGGGCAGGCTGCTGCTCACATGCTGTGAGAGGGGAGAGGAGAAGCTGCTGCACATCATACAGGGACTGCCCAGCCTGTGAGACTGCACTCTGCTGTAGTGTGTAAGGTAAAAGTGAATGGAGGACACAGTGTGTGTGTGTGCTTGTGTGCGTGTGTGTGTGTGTGTGTGTGTGTGTGTGTGTGTGTGTGTGTGTGTGTGTGTCTTGATTGTGAACTTCTGCAGGGAGTAGGGTAAAATATAGCACTAGGGTGAGGAAGTGTGTCAGGGAGAGCATCAGTGAGATAGAGCACAGGCTGCAGGGTGAGGGAGAGCGTCAGTGAGATAGAGCGCAGGCTGCAGGGTGAGGGAGAGCGTTAGTGAGATAGAGCGCAGGCTGCAGGGTGAGGGAGAGCGTCAGTGTGATAGAGCACAGGGTGAGGGAGAGCGTCAGTGAGATAGAGCGCAGGCTGCAGGGTGAGGGAGAGCGTCAGTGTGATAGAGCGCAGGGTGAGGGAGAGCGTCAGTGTGATAGAGCGCAGGGTGAGGGAGAGCGTCAGTGTGATAGAGCGCAGGCTGCAGGGTGAGCGAGAGCGTCAGTGTGATAGAGCGCAGGCTGCAGGGTGAGGAAGAGTGTCCGTGTGATAGAGCGCTGGTTGCAGGGTGAGGGAGAGCGTCAGTGTGATAGAGCGCAGGCTGCAGGGTGAGGGAGAGCGTCAGTGTGATAGAGCACAGACTGCAGGGGGAGGGAGAGCGTCAGTAAGATAGAGCGCAGGCTGCAGAAGAGCGTCAGTAAGATAGAGCGCAGGGTGAGGAAGTGTGTCAGTAAGATAGAGCGCAGGCTGCAGGGAGAGGGAGAGCGTCAGTGTGATAGAGCGCAGGGTGAGGAAGTGTGTCAGTGAGATTGAGCGCAGGCTGCAGGGTGAGGGAGAGCGTCAGTGTGATAGAGCGCAGGCTGCAGGGGGAGGGAGAGAGTCAGTGTGATAGAGCGCAGGCTTCAGGGGGGAGGAAGAGCGTCAGTGTGATAGAGCGCAGGCTGCAGGGTGAGGGAGAGTGTCAGTGAGGTAGAGCGCAGGCTGCGGAAGAGCGTCAGTAAGATAGAGCGCAGTGTGAGGAAGTGTGTCAGTAAGATAGAGCGCAGGCTGTAGGGGGGAGGGAGAGAGTCAGTGTGATAGAGCGCAGGCTGCAGGGGGGAGGGAGAGCGTCAGTGTGATAGAGCGCAGGGTGAGGGAGAGTGTCAGTAAGATAGAGCGCAGGCTGCAGGGTGAGGGAGAGTGTCAGTAAGAAAGAGCGCAGGCTGCAGGGTGAGGAAGTGTGTCAGTAAGATAGAATGCAGGCCGCGGGGGAGTGCGTAAGTGTGATAGAGCGCAGGCCACAGGCGGAGGGAGTGCATCAGTGTGATAGAGTGCAGGACACGGGGGATGGGAGTGCGTCAGTGTGATAGAGTGCAGGTCGCGGGGGGAGGGAGAGCGTCAGTTTGATAGAGCACAGGCTGCAGGGGGGAGGGAGTGCATAGGTGTGATAGAGCGCAGGCCACAGGCAGAGGGAGTGCATCAGTGTGATAGAGCGCAGGCCACGGGGGATGGGAAAGCGTCAGTGTGATAGAGTGCTGGTCGCGGGGGGAGGGAGAGCGTCAGTTTGATAGAGCACAGGCTGCAGGGGGGAGGGAGTGCATAGGTGTGATAGAGCGCAGGCCACAGGCAGAGGGAGTGCATCAGTGTGATAGAGCACAGGCCGCGGGGGAGGGAGTGCGTAGGTGTGATAGAGCGCAGGCCACAGGCGGAGGGAGTGCAACAGTGTGATAGCGTGCAGGCCGCATGTTGATGGACTGTGTAAGTGTGATACCGTGCAGGCCGCATGTTGGAGGGAGTGTGTATGTGTGATAGAGCGCAGGCCGCAGGGGGAAGGAGTGTGTCAGTGTGATAGTAAGCAGGCCGTGGGGGGAGGGAATGTGTGTGAGTGATAGGGTGCCGGGAATGTGTGAGTGTGATGCGGTGCTGGGGGAGGGAATGTGTGAGTGTGATACGGTGCTGGGGGAGGGAATGTGTGAGTGTGATACGGTGCTGGGGGAGGGAATGTGTGAGTGTGATAGGGTGCCGGGGGAGGGAATGTGTGAGTGTGATAGGGGGCCGGGGGAGGGAATGTGTGAGTGTGATAGGGTGCCGGGGAAGAGAATGAGTCAGTGAGATAGAGCGCAGGCTGCAGGGGGAAGGGAGAGCGTCAGTGTGATAGAGCGCAGGCTGCAGGGTGAGGGAGAGCGTCAGTGAGGTAGAGCACAGGCTGCAGGGTGAGGGAGAGCGTCAGTGAGGCAGAGCACAGGCTGCAGGGTAAGGGAGAGTGTCAGTAAGATAGAGCGCAGGCTGCAGGGTGAGGAAGTGTGTCAGTGTGATAGAGCGCAGGCTGCAGGGTGAGGAAGTGTGTCAGTAAGATAGAGCGCAGGCCGCGGGGGAGTGCGTAAGTGTGATAGAGCGCAGGCCACAGGCGGAGGGAGTGCATCAGTGTGATAGAGCGCAGGACACGGGGGATGGGAGTGCGTCAGTGTGATATAGTGCAGGCCGCTGGGGGAGGGAGAGCGTCAGTTTGATAGAGCGCAGGCCACAGGCGGAGGGAGTGCATCAGTGTGATAGCGTGCAGGCCGCATGTTGAGGGACTGTGTAAGTGTGATAGCGTGCAGGCTGCATGTTGGAGCATCAGTTTGATAGAGCACAGGCTGCAGGGGGGAGGGAGTGCGTAGGTGTGATAGAGCGCAGGTCACAGGCAGAGAGAGTGCATCAGTGTGATAGAGCGCAGGCCATGGAGGATGGAAGAGCGTCAGTGTGATAGAGCGCAGGCCGCGGGGGAGGGAGTGCGTAGGTGTGATAGAGCACAGGCGGAGGGAGTGCATCAGTGTGATAGCGAGCAGGCCGCATGTTGGAGGGACTGTGTAAGTGTGATAGAGCGCAGGCTGCAGGGGGAGGGAGTGTGTGAGTGTGATAGAGCGCAAGCCGCAGGGGGAAAGAGTGTGTCAGTGTGATAGTAAGCAGACCGTGGGGGGAGGGAATGTGTGTGAGTGATAGGGTGCCGGGAATGTGTGAGTGTGATAGGGTGCAGGGGGAGGGAATGTGTGAGTGTGATAGGGTGCAGGGGGAGGGAATGTGTGAGTGTGATAGGGTGCAGGGGAACGGAATGTGTGAGTGTGATAGGGTGCAGGGGGAGGGAATGTGTGAGTGTGATAGAGCGCAGGCCACAGGGGGAGGGAGTGTGTGAGTGTGATAGAGCGCAAGCCGCAGGGGGAAGGAGTGTGTCAGTGTGATAGTAAGCAGACCGTGGGGGGAGGGAATGTGTGTGAGTGATAGGGTGCTGGGAATGTGTGAGTGTGATAGGATGCAGGGGGATGGAATGTGTGAGTGTGATAGGGTGCAGGGGGAGAGAATGTGTGTGTGATAGGGTGCAGGGGGACTGAATGTGTGAGTGTGATAGGGTGCAGGGGGAGGGAATGTGTGAGTGTGATAGGATGCCGGGTGAGGGAATGTGAGTGTGGGATAGGGTGCTGGGGAGGGAATGTAGGGACAATATTTTTTTCCTATTGCAGCTATTAAGTTTTGTTTCCTGTAGTGGGGACAGTGTTATTTCGTGTAAGTTTTTTTTGGGATCGGGTAAAAACCGTAATGGTCCGGACCCTAGAACGCCGGACAGGACCTGCTCCCTGCAGCAAACTGTCATTCTGGAGCTTGTAGTACTTGTCCTCATCTGGGTGGTGTAATGTTCAGGAGGGTACTTGTGACAGCTGTCGCCAGGGAGGCAGTGAGGGAGAGATTACAGCCTCCCTGTATGATTCCAACCGTTACGGCTATTACCCCATCTCTGGATTATACAGGGAGGTTGTAATCTTTCCCTCCCCAACTCCCTGGTGACAGTTCCCCACAGGTAGGACACCCCCTGGACAGAGACGAGCACTACAACCTCCAGGAAGCTGGTCCGGTCCGGCTTTCCAGGGTCCGAACTGTTCCGGTTTCTATCTAATCCCGTTTCTTTTTTCATGTACAGTAGGTGCTGTTTTATTACATTCCAGTGGGGAGAGAATGTGTGTGACAATAGGTGTCTCAATCCTCGCACATTCGGACGCATGCATGTACAGACGTAGCCAGTCAGTATTCCCCCTGTTTGGCCCTGTTCAGGCGACACCCTCTATCCACCAGTCCTGATACGTATCTCTTCTTAGCATAGCTATTATTTTTTACATATAGAAAGATTTCACATTTACAGTATGACATCACTAAGCAACCCGTAGCCTCTTTCGTTGAGAGGTTTCATATTTACGTCATCACTATATTTTTCATATTACGGTCATGTTAACAAGATGTTTTCCTTTGTCCATTTGTAGATTGTCATATTACACTATTGATATAAGAGAAGAAGGGAGGGAGATTGAAGTTTTTCAAGGTAGGCGCTAGTCACACCCTATGGCACAGGCCACATCCTCTGTGCAGACAGACCCTCATAACATCAACCACACCCCCCCATTACTAGTCATACCCCCACAGCGTATTTCACTTCCTCTGCGGTGGCATATAATAGGCCCTTCATAAATTTCAGCTCCAGGCCCATGTGGACCTTAATCTGGCACTGCCTCTGTTATCTCCAGCCCCGGCAACCCCACCACTAGCTGCAGCGCTGCCGCCCGCAGTGAGATGCGCCCAGCTCCTTCACACACTTTAGCCAGCGGGTAGCGCTGCAGAAGTCTGAGCTGCTTGCAGGCTCCGACCCCCTCCTCCCTCCAGCCGCAGCGTCTCCTGGGAACTAACCAGTCACTCCCAGTCTCCCCTTACCACAGTGCCCAGCAGCCGCGAGGTCCGCTCCGCGTGCATGCTATGACCCCCTCCTCCCTCCAGTCGCAGCGTCTCCTGGGGGCTAACCAGTCACTCCCAGTCTCCCCTTACCACAGTGCCCGGCAGCTGCGCACGGTCTGCGGTGTGTGACTGAGGAGGGGGGGAGGGATGCTGATGGGCAGAGGAAGCAGGACTCCAGCCTGAGAGAGTCAGCCACGCCAAGTCTCCATCAGCAGCATATCCCAACAGGTTGGAGTGGAACAGCAGCAGCCAGCAGCAGTGACTCCGGTAAGACACATCTGTCTGTCACCACTGTTTTGTCCCTAATACCAATCTCTCCCGTGCCGTGTTCTGTCATGTCCCTGTCACCCCTGGCCTTGCCCTGTCACCCTTATCCTGGCTCTTTCACCCTTATGCTGGCCCTGTCACCCCTGTCCTGGTCCTGCCGCCCCTACCCTGGCCCTGTCACCCCTATCCTGTCCCTGTCATTTCTGTCCTAGCCCCGTCGCCCCTGTCCTGGCCCCGTCACCCCTGTCCTGGCCCCGTCACCACTGTTCTGACCCTGTCACTCCTGTCCTGGCCCTGTTACTGCATGCCCTCCAACTACCTTTTTGGCAGGTACAGTACCCGCAGCGCCTCCAGACCCCTCCTCAATGCACCACACCTCCGCACCTTCCCCTCCACCACATGCGGCACTCCACCCCTCCCCCACACGCTGTGCCTCCAGACCCCCTACACCACCCGTGGCTCCCACTCCTACGCCCCTCCACCACCCACAGCACCTCCAGACCCCCTCCACCATCCACCCCCCATATATGTCTCCCCCCACACCTGCCCCCCTCCACCGGCAGCATCTGCAGTCCCCCCCTCACCCACCCCTCCCCCACCCATGGAACCCCCGCACCCCCGGACCCCCTTCCCCATCCGCCGCACCACCCGTACCTGCCCCTCCCCTACCCACGGTGCCTCCGGACCCCCTAGCCCACCCCCGGCACCCCCGCCCCTTCCCATCCCACAGCACCTACGGAACCCTTCACCATCCGCAACATCCCCGCACCTGCCCCTCTCCCACCCGTGGCACCCCTGCCACTCCCCCACCTACAGTGCCTCCGGACCCCTCCCCCATCTGCAGCCCGCACTCCTCTGCCCCTCCCCCACCCGCAGCACCTCCCGACCCTTCCCCATCCGGGCCCTCCCGCGCTTCCGCCCCCCCTCCATCCGCAGCATCTACAGACATCCTCCCCCATCCGCAGTCCCCCCGCACCCGCTACATTCTGTACATCGTGCCCTGCAGGTGCTGTTCACGCCGTCGCAAGGGGCTGCGCCTCCTTCACCATCGCACGCCCTTTCATTGTGCAATATTTAACCACTAACAAAGGAATGCAGGTAATACTCCATATAATACAAATATTGAACCCCAGAAAGGCATGCAAGGGTTAAGTGGGTGTAGCCCCTTGCGACGGTGTGAAGAGCGCCCGTAGGGCGCGATGAAGCACCTAGTATATATATATATATATATATATATACCGTAGAAAGCTCCAAAGTATTTGGAAGGTGCACTCTCACAAATAAATAATCGTTGATACTTCTTCATAAAATCATCAATTGCTTTTATTGTCGATGTTTCGGTCTGGTCACAGGCCTTTATCAAGACAGGTGATGCATCGTATCATCAGTTCACAATTAAGGAAAATATTAGGGGCCGGTGAGGCTTATTGCTTGTGACTGTATATTACTGTTCATTTGCAGATTATTCTTATGTTTTCCTTAATTGTGAACTGATGATACGATGCATCACCTGTCTTGATAAAGGCCTGTGACCAGACCGAAACGTCGACAATAAAAGCAATTGGTGATTTTATGAAGAAGTATCAACGATTATTTATTTGTGAGAGTGCACCTTCCAAATACTTTGGAGCTTTCTACGGTACATGTGTGGACCTAACCGGCCCATTAGGAGCACCCACCACCTGATGAACTTTTATTTTGATGAGAGTGCAGGATTATCGTTGTTTGTTTATATATATATATATATATATATATATACACACACACACACGAGCAGGGCCATCTTCCCTCATGTGCTTCTCCTTCCCTCACTTGTACTCAGGGGTGTAGCGAGGGTGGCTCCTGTGGAGCGCGAGATGCGGGCACAAAAAAAGTTAGAGGGCACAGAGGGGGCACACAGACCTGGAGACTAGGTAGGGAACAGGGCAGGCCAGTGGTGACAGTAGGAGATACTGAAAGCCAGCACATGCTGGAGCTCTGCTCACCCTCTATATATGTCTCACTCATTGGCGTAAGTTTGTCGCAGGCGCCCGGAGGCAAGATAAATGTTGGTGCCCCCCCTTTAGAAAGATAGAGATAGACACACACACACACACACACACACACACACACACACACACACACAGTAACATGCAGCCTATAGGGGTAATTTCGAGTTGGTCGGATCATTCACACTGATGGCCTAGTCTGCCCCGCCTGTCAGTGCTGGCCCCCCATGCAGAAGTGCAAAGGCATCGCACAGCGGCGATGCCATTGCACTTCAAGAGTAGCTCCCGACCAGCGCAGCTTTAGTGTGCTGGCCGGGAGCTACTCGTCGCTCCCTGGCCTGCAGCGGCTGCGTGTGATTTTACGCAGCCACCGCGGCCCGCCCCCTCTAAATGGTGGCTTAACGCCGCCGCCCAGCCCCCTCCCGCCCAGCGACCACCTCTGCCTCAGAGGCGGTCACTAGGCAATGACGGCTAGCATGCACCGGCGCACTGCGGCGCCGGCGCATGCGCAGTTCCGACCCGATTGCTGCGCTGCGAGAAACTGCAGCGAGCGATCGGGTTGAAATGACCCCCTATGTCTGAAACTGTACCCCCGCCCCCCTCCCCTCCTCACTCACACACAGTAACGCCCAGCTTGTACTTTGTGGTCTGGGTGTCTGTGATGAGAGCCGTCAGGGTGTCTTCGATGGGCAGGGTTTGAGGAAGGACAGGCAGCAGCAGAACACAGAGAGGAGACTTAGTAGCCAGAAACCACCAGCAGAGACCCCATCCTCCCTGCACAGCGGCAGCCATCAGCAGGTGACTGTAGTACTTTCCGGGGGAAGGGGGCAGATGTGCACAGAAGAGTGAGACAGCTTGCACCACTAAGGTATGTCAGTGGCTCTATCTCTCCATGGCTATAAATGCCTGCTGGGACTCCAGTCCCCAACTTCCCTGAGGAGTGGTGACCCCTTCAGGGCAGGAGCCCGGCGGCAGCCGACTCCATTGCCTCCCAGAGTTACGCCTCTGGACTCTCACTGTCTGCTTGTAGCTGTTGTCGAAGTCGAAAATATTATGGTCACACGCATCACATACAAACTCCACACAAGTGGCCTCCGTGCGTGTGCTTGTTCTGCCATGCGTGCGCATAATCGCACATTGCGTATATTGTCTCACGAGGTCCTGCGTATTGCCACGTGGTATGAGCAAATACGGTAGCATATGCATTCGCATGGAAAAGCCACAAAGACATATCTCATATTTAATCCACATAGCACATAATTTACACATAGCCCACATGCACCACACCAGCGAGTTACATTTGCTTCAAAGGTACACAACAGAGGGATTCAACTTTACAAGATATGAGGGGACAGAATTAGGTTAGGAGGTGGTGTTTGGTATCCAGCCGTACAGTATTTCAAGGGCAATATTCCGGTAGCAATAGTTTGCAGAAGATAGCACGCTCCTGCGCATATCTATGCGCAGGAACAGAATATTAATATTACACTGTATTTACTGTAATCTTGATATTCGGTGGGAACCCAGTGGAGAACATCTGCAAGTGCACCTGGACCAGACATCGCCCACCTATTCAAACCGACTTATGACCCCTCCTGTACTGTAAATGACCAGCCCTTTGACCTATGGGTGAATATATTACAGTTTCTATTGTTTCATGATTTGGACTAATGTATAAAAGCCACGCTGCCTGGCCGGTCAGACCCATTCTCTGAAGATCATCTATCCAGATTGACTGAGGACCGGGACCGGGTGGCGCTGGCGAACAAACGTATGTATCTATTGATTGTAGCCTATTCTCTTATGTGATTGTATTACTGTTGTAACCCCCTTTGAGTAAATAATTGTTGCTGGGTTGGACCTGCAACATTGCATATACAATTGGTGTCGCATTCCTTTCCTGTTATGGGTTTTAAAGTGTATTCCGCCACACGTGTAGCTACTTTGTGCTTACAGCGTGCCGGCATGCTTATGCAATGTGTACGTAATTGATAGGGGTTTTGCACACACACGCTTAGCGGTCACAGCGGCCTGAACAGTTGCACATTTAAAGTATTGCTTTTCTTCCTGAAAGTTAATCAGACTTAACACTGTGCAGCAGGATTACTTCTGTCCTGCAACACCACACTCTGACCCCACTGCTGCAGCACCACTTTCTGGCTCGACTGCTGCAGCACCTCTCTCTGCCCCAGCTGTTGCAGCAACCCTCTCTGCCCCGGCTGCTACAGCACCTCACTTTACATTGATGCTGCAGCACCTCTCTCTGCCCCAGCTGCTGCTGCAACACCTCTCTCTGCATTAGAAGTAGCAATGTAACATGTATCAGTGGCTCTACTGTGGCATCATGTGTATCAGTGGCTCTACTGTGGCATCATGTGTATAAGTGGCTCTACTGTGGTGTAACATGTATAAGGGGCTCTACTGTCGTGTAATGTGTATAAGGGACTCTAATGTGGTGTAACGTGTATAAGCGGTTCTACAGTGTGGTCTAACGTGTATAAGGTGCTCTAATGTGGTGTAACATATATAAGCCATTCTACTGTGGTGTAACATGTATAAGCGGTGTAACATGTATAAGCGGTTCTATTGTGTGGTGTTACTTGTAAAAAAAAAAAGGGCTCTATTGTGTGGCATAACATGTATAAGGAGTACTACTGTGTGGTGTAATGTGAATAATGGATACTACTGTGTGGTGTAATGTGAATAATGGATACTACTGTGCGGAGTAATGGGAATTGGTACCATTCTGTGACCACGCCCGTTCCCCATGAAACCACAGCGTACACAGTCCCTGTTTTTAACATGGGGGTTGTACAGAGGAAACTTTCGCCCTGTGCTCCACAAGGGCTAGGAGAGGGGGCGCCAAAAAATAACCTTGCTCTGGGCACCATGGCAACTAGCTACACCACTGCTTGTACTATTATCTTCTCCCCATTACCAACATCAGTACAGAACCTTTGGGCTCAGCCAACAATGCTTCTGTGGATATTGTGCCTGTATAGGCAGCAATGGTTATATTGCTTGTGTCCTGTGTTATATAATGTTTTCTTTTACACTTTTTTACATATCTTGTTCTGTTTATGTACTACTATATGTAAGGCACTACGGACTAATCTCTCTCTCTCTCTCTCTCTCTCTCTCTCTATATATATATATATACTACAAACTGACATTACTTTCTCTAGCATTATTTCTGGTTCAAACCTTTCTTATGTATGTCACTAAAACTTCTCTGCACACTACAATTACACTGCTACATAATATGTGCATTTATATACAGGGTGTTTAAAAAAAATGACATTTGTACAGTATGTGTATCTTATGTGTTACAGTAGATGATGAGTGACAGTCGGTATGCCACAGTACGCCATCCAGGAACGTGCATGGTGTGTGGAACATCATTTCCGAAGTTATGGGACAGGATGGAATGGCGGGCCTTCCCTGGCATCCATAACAGCTGGGTTCCAGGACAATTTCCATAGACCTACACCTCCAAACAAAACTATCCTGTATTGGGTGCAGATGTACCGGCTAACAGGGTCCGTGGCTAATCATAATAAAGGACATTCCGGCAGAACCCGCAGCACCACAAGCAATGTGTGAGGATGGAAAAAAGTTTCAATTATCTTTTTTTCCCAAATACCCTGTATATCTACACACATATAGTTACAGTAAATATACATTACTCATACTCAGGGGCAGATCCAGAAGAAAATGAAAAGGGGGGCACCACGATAGGGGAACGGTAATAGTTATATTTACATGCACCTAAGGCAGGTGTGCTCCCAGATAAGGGGTGTGATATCACAGGGGAGTGGCCTCACAGAATACGCCATCAAGTAATGATTGGCTGTAGAAGCGCATCCTGGTTTATTGCCAATGTTTCACCCTGATGAAAAGGCTGATTGGGCCTTGAAATGTTGGTCACCTATTCCATTAGGTATGGGAGCCTGGAAGGCACCCCAACACAATATAATTATTATAGTTTTTAGTTGGTGGTGGCACGTGCAGCATACCTTGTTTTGGGCACTGCACTGAGACTCAGACTGCAGGACACGAACTGTCCATCTTTAATTAACAGAAGCAGCCAGCTGGATCTCCAACAAGCAGCACAAGACATCTGCAGGACAGCCCTGTCACAATCACACGGGCCGCCTTCTCAAAGCCGTGACTGCACCTAGCATGGTGGTAAAGGAAGTGGCGGAAGAAGCGCTGGGAAACTGTGCGGTGCAGTGAGGGTTGATGAAGCCTTCTGCGCCGTCATAAGTAACAGTCTTACTCGATGCTGGCATCTGAACCCCGCGCCTGGGCTGGACTCTGGCCGGCTGGCAGTGGGGGAGGTAGGTTGCGGTGTGAGCAGAGGCCCTCCTTATTGGTTACCACACAGACTTGCTGTTAGAGCCGTGGCGGGTCCTAGTGCCTACCGGCTCTTTTATCAAATCTGACTGACGGAAATAGCAGTAGTGCTGCTGCTGTTCTCCTTTTGAAACAAAAAAAAAGTCCTTTTTTCCCAACCTTCCACACCCTCCCTACCAAAAACCCTCCCAATACCAAACCCCCAACACTACAAAATAATTCATATAGCTGCCGGATAACAAATATAGATAGTGTTCTATTATAAATAAGTAGTATAACACACATGCAAGTTGCTAATATCATTATTACTGTAACATTACAAGTATAAGATCTTAAGCCTTATTTATTATTTTTTTGCTTATTTAATTTTAACTATTATTTTTAAGTCTCATAGTTTTCCAGCTGATAGTAACAAAACGATCCCTGCAATACAATCGATACTATGGATACTATATAACAAGGTTGTCTCTTTGCAACATAGTAGATAAGGATGTATCAAACTAAGAATACCCTCTCCTCTATAAATGACAAATATGCATAGTACCCTCTTTTCAAAATTTTTAGCTGTATATATGTTTTGTGTTTTTTTATTATATGTTTTTTATTGTATGTCTTTTATACTTATACCACTTTTACTTTCCTTTTTCTATGGGCGCTGTCCTATAACAATAAATAAAATGGTGATACCAAACAATAACCCTTGGACCAAGGACACATATTGCTTACCAGGTGATTCATCGCGCCCTACGGGCGCTCTTCACACCGTCGTAAGGGGCTACACCCCCTTAACCCTTGCACGCCCTTGTGGTGTGCAATATTTTTATTATATGGAGTATTACATCCAATCATAATTGTGTGAGTGGTTAAATATTGCACGGACAAAGGGCGTGCAATGGTTAAGGGGTGGAAGGCCCTTGCAACGGCGTGAACAGCGCACGCAGGGCCTGGTGAATCACCTAGTAGGTGCTTTGGTTGGGGGAGTAGGGGGCGCGGGGAAGAGGCGGATGAGATCCTGGGGTGCCACGGGAGTGGTGCCGCAGGTGGGGATGGGTGCTGCGGGTGGTGGTCTGGAGCCGCTGTGGGTGGGGGAGGAGTTCTAGGGATTTCCCCGGGTGAGGGAGGGGCGGATGCAGTGGCGCGGCAGGAGGTACTGGTGCCGGGTCGCTGCGGGTGGGGGTCCGGAGATATCGCTGGTGCTGGAGGGGGTGTGTGGGGGTGCCGCGGATGGGGCCCGGAGGTACTGGGAGTGGGGGAAGGGTGGGTAATGCTTATCCTAGCTCCCAGCAGCCCTAAGGGGCAGAATGCTTCGGTGCTAAGGGCTGCTGGGAGCTGTAGTTTATGTAGTGCGTCTACTTCCCTGTAATGCGGCGTGTTGGGACAATGTAAAAGGTGAGAGTGCTGTGCAGTGTCAGTTAACACTGCACACAGGGCCGGCGCTAGCCGCTCAGCAAAGGGATGCAGTGCAGGGAGGCACCAGGAAGGAGAGACGTTCTCCCTGCTCCGCATCCCTGTGCTGAGCTTCTGCTGCTATCCCTGCAGCTGCTGGCGGCTGCTGTCACACATGCTGCGGCGCTGTCAGCACAAAACCTCCTCTCCCCCTTCCCCTCCCCTGTGTGACATTCAGTGGCCGGGAGGGAGCCAAAGTGGGCGGAGCTAGATGGGAGTAAGGGGAAGAGCTACACGGACCATGCTGCAGCAGGAGGATGAGCTGCTACAGCTTCGGCCAGCCAGACTTCATTAGATAAGTGTCTGGAAAGAGAGAGAGAGAGTGTCTGTGTGTGTATATACAGTGTCTGTGTATACTGTATATATGTGTGACTGTGTATGTGTGTAATGTATGTACAGTATGTATGTGTGTGTGTGCTTGTGTATATATATATGTGTCTGTTGTGTGTGGGTATGTGTGACTGCTGCATTACGTGTGTAAGCGTCACTGCTACAGGGGGTGTTATTTGTGTAAGCGTCACTGGTACAGGGGGGCGTGACATGTGTAAGTACTACAGGGGTCATTATGTGCGCTGTGCGTTTGTAAAGTATGCGAGGGTGCAAATTTATAGTTTGCAGAGGGGCGCCGAACACTCTAGCAACGGCCCTGACAGCACACCCACTGCACTGCGCAGCACTGTCACCTTTTACATTGTTTCAGCGTCCATACATTACCCTCTGCGATATCACCCTCTCTATCCGTTACATTAGCCATCTTGGGGCTTCCAGGTCGGCAGTCCAGGTGCTGTGTTGCGGAGTCAGGGCCTCTGGGGATCTGGGTGCGGCTGTGGCGGGGAGGCAGTTCTGTGACATCACACGCAGAGCAGGCTCCGGGGCTCAGAGAGTATGCAGCGCAGGGAGGGCTATGAAAGCCTTCCGCTTCGTCGCTTTCATACACATCCATGCCGGTGGCCGCGGCAGCATGTGATCCAGCTGTGGCGCGGCTAGGGAGTGGGGATTGTTGATGTCGGAGTGGGCAGGTGGACTGGCAGCAAGACATTGGTGGTCATTCCGAGTCGATTGCTTGCTAGCAGTTTTTAGCAGCTGTGCAAACGCTATGCTGCCACCCACTGGGAGTGTATTTTAGCTTAGCAGAATTGCGAACGAAGGGATTGGAGGGCGGGTACAAAACATTTTTGTGCAGTTTCAAAGTAGCTTCAGACCTACTCGGCACTTACGATCACTTCAGACCATTCAGTTCCTGATTTGACGTCATGAACACGCCCTGCGTTCGGTCAGCCATGCCTGAGTATTTCCGAACACTCCCTGAAAACGGTCATTTGACACCCAGAAACGCCCTCTTCCTGTCAATCACTCTGCGGCTGCCTGTGTGACTGAAAAGCATCGCTAGACCCTGTGTAAAACTACATCGTTCGTTGTAATAGTACGTTGCACGTGCACATTGCGCTGCATACGCATGCGCATAAGTGCCGAGTTTTTGACTGATCGCTGCACAGGGAACGAATGCAGCTAGCGATCAATTCGGAATGACTCCCATAGAACGCTGCAGGAAAAGGATGTTTCCCCCCTATCTACAGCGCAGAGACTTGCTGCAGATGCAGTGACATACCCACCAGCTGCACCTTTTTGGCAGGTACAGTCCCTTTTTTTTATGGTCTGTGCCATTTTTTGACTCTCCAGGCTTCCATTGAAAGTATAGGAAAAGGGGCGTGGCCACGTCACTGTACCCGTGGCCACGCCCCCTTTTCGAATGTGTATTAATGTTTATGTGTAAAGTGTTGGAGGGTATGATGCTGCAGATGCAGTGGGACTATTTTGGGGTGTGGGGCTGGAGCTGCAGCTCCATCGGTCTCATTGCTAATACTGCTCTGTGAAAACACAGCAGGCAAAGGGCAGAGCCTCCCATTGGATGTAACCTGTGTGGAAGGGCGTTTCTCGCCCAATCAGCTGTGGACTAGGTGTGATAGACCTGCCACTAACCCAATGAGAGCTTCTAGCCACGCCCAGCGTTAGAAACCCAGGCACAGAATCACAGGGCTATTATATAGGAGATTATTAAAGTAATGCAAAAAAATCCAGAATGAATACGATATGCCTAATATAAAAAGGTGTATCTAGTGCTTCACACAATAAGGGCGGAAGTGACGTTGCATCTTCGGACTCACAAGTATGGGCAAAACCGGTGTTAAAAACCAGAAGGATGAAGGGATCGATCATCCTGACGAAGCCTGATCACACAGGCGAAACGCGTCGATTGTGGAGCAACGGATTGGAAAAGCCTGCAAGCCGGACAGCCGTTGCGAACAGCTGATCTGTCTGCCGGCAGACACCAACATCCTCTGGACGATCTGAGACACAAGTCTCCAGCACGGGAAGACATCAATAAGGTTAGTGGGGAAGGAAGATTTCCTGCAATATACCCCACGGAGAACCTTCACATATCAGTCTATTTTCCCTTCATTAAAGGGACGTCCCCTTCCGCATAAGTACTATTTGATCATCTTTTACAAAGACTTGTATAAACGCACGGATTGGTATGCTAGTACAACAGAGGCATACAAACGGTGCACTTTGGGACATAAGCACAATAGGAATATAGACAGAGTAAAACGCTGAAGCGTATCTGCCTAAAGAATCATCAATTTATTCTATTTTCTTACTATCTTGTATTGTCATATATGTTTGTCGTGTATACCGGTATTAGGTTTTCTCTATATATATGAAAATTTTTATACATATGAATTTTTTATATATATACGAATTTAAAGTTTCAATTTTTTATCTTGAAAGCTCTATGAACCATTTTCGATAAATTAAAATATTTTTACAAAGTTATGTGTGCCTGAACTTTATATAGAGTAAGCGCGGGGGATCCTTCTTTTTCATACATTATTCACATATGGGGGGGGGGGCGGCACGGGCCGAGTGACCTCCCCCCCCCCCCCGATCCGCCTATGCTCATGCTGCTTATTTCACCAAAAAGTTTTTTCCTGTACATGTCAATATATTCATATTTATTTAATCTGTACCAATCCTGCTTCATGTGTCTCTATATATATATAAAATAAATAGGGCAAATTTTGGGGGTTTCTAGATATACACTGTAGGCAGCAGAGGTGTGACTATAGGGGTCATTCCGAGTTGATCGCATGCTGCCGATTTTCGCAGCGCTGCGATCAGGTAAAAAAATGGCAAAACTGCGCATATGTATGCACCGCAATGCGCACGCGCGTCGTACGGGTACAAACAGGATCGTTGCTGTGTAATGCTTCTGGCAACGATTCCATTCGCACAGTCGTTCGCATGGAGATTGACAGGAAGAGAGCGTTTATGAGTGTCAACTGACCGTTTTCTGGGAGTGGTAGGGAAAACGCAGGCGTGTCCAAGCGTTTGCAGGGCGGGTGTCTGCTGTCAATTCCGGCCAAGAACAGGCTGAAGTGATCGCAAGGGCTGAGTAAGTTCAGACCTATCTCAGAAACTGCAAAAAACTTTTTCGCCCTGCTCGGCTGCACATGCGATCGCACACTTGCAAAGCGAAAATACACTCCTCCGTGGGCAGCGACTATACGTTTGCAAGGCTGCACAAAGTAGCTAGCGAGCGATCAACTCGGAATGAGGGCCTATAGCTATTGTAGTGGGTGTGATGGCAACATACTTTGTTCTCTCCTCACGGTTCTGCACATAAGCTGTGAAACCATTGTTTGGGCATTTAGGAAGGGAGCAAGAGCCTACGGAGAGGATGGAGAAGATTTGCTGGCGCTCCCTAACCCTGAATGTTCTGTATGCCTGGTGATTGCAGATTACCCCACTGAGAGTTAATGTCACACATTACATAATCATATCAGTCAGTAATTATTTGAGTATTGTTATCTCTTTTCAGCAGCATTATATTTCTAGCAGTTCATCCAGTTACATATTGTGGAGATTAAAACAAAAATTAGGGTGCCGTATCGTGGGAATAATAAAAACATAGACAGCTAAACCCTCCTGCTTTACTGACACAAGTAATAAATGTGATAGCATTTTATAGATCAAGTAAAAGGAGTACTGGATATAAAATATTAATGCTTGCTGTGCAAAGGTTCTGCCTTTCCGTAAAAAAAAAAATCCATTTTGACTTTGCAGCGTGGTGTCAGTTGTCTTGTCATCTTCATACTGCACATACCATAACCCGCACACATAACGTGTCAGGTCCCATCACTGCAGCCTCAGGGCCGGGACTGCTCTGGAGCTGGGATACAAACACTGGTGTTTATCAAATATCATTAGTTAGGATAGCCATACACTGATAAAACTCCCCATCAGACAGACAGACAGACAGACAGACAGACCATTATCTGACATTGCCACACACTGGTGGTCATTCCGAGTTGTTCGCTCTGTAATTTTCTTCGCATCGCAGCGATTTTCCGCTAATTGCGCATGCGCAATGTTCGCACTGCGACTGCACCAAGTAAATTTGCTATGCAGTTAGGAATTTTACTCACGGCATTACGAGGTTTTTTCTTCGTTCTGGTGTTCGTAATGTGATTGACAGGAAGTGGGTGTTTCTGGGCGGAAACTGGCCATTTTATGGGAGTGTGTGAAAAAAACGCTACCGTTTCTGGGAAAAACGCGGGAGTGGCTGGAGAAACGGAGGAGTGTCTGGGCGAACGCTGGGTGTGTTTGTGACGTCAAACCAGGGCCCTCATTCCGAGTTGTTCGCTCGCAAGCTGATTTTAGCAGCATTGCACACGCTAAGCCGCCGCATACTGGGAGTGAATCTTAGCTTATCAAAATTGCGAACGAAAGATTCGCAATATTGCGAAAAGACTTCTCTGTGCAGTTTCTGAGTAGCTCGAGACTTACTCTTCCAGTGCGATCAGTTCAGTTCCTGGTTTAACGTCACAAACACACCCAGCGTTCGCCCAGACACTCCTCCGTTTCTCCAGCCACTCCCGCGTTTTTCCCAGATACGGCAGCGTTTTTTCACACACACCCATAAAACGGCCAGTTTCCGCCCAGAAACACCCACTTCCTGTCAATCACATTACGATCACCAGAACGGAGAAAAAAACCTCGTAATGCCGTGAGTAAAATACCTAACTGCATAGCAACTTTACTTGGCGCAGTCGCAGTGCGAACATTTCGCATGCGCAAATAGCGGAAAATCGCTGCGATGCGAAGAAAGTTACCGAGCGAACAACTCGGAATGAGGGCCTGGAAGAGTAAGTCTCGAGCTACTCAGAAACTGCACAGAGAAGTCTTTTCGCAATATTGCGAATCTTTCGTTCGCAATTTTGATAAGCTAAGATTCACTCCCAGTAGGCGGCGGCTTAGCGTGTGCAATGCTGCTAAAAGCAGCTTGCGAGCGAACAACTCGGAATGAGGGCCACTGATCACCAATTATTACATCAGTTGGGCATGCTGAAAGATTTCTCATACCTGACATAGAGAAAATTGGTGCTCGGTCACAGCTATACACTGTGCAACTATCGGCCTGATCAGCTGACCATTAGCTGATTGGACCTATAATGGCGCAGTGTATGTCCGCCTTTAGAGCTTGATGTTCAGTGTTTCCCCATTGATGGCGAACCAGGATTTGTAGAGGGAGGTCCAAATGCAATCTGCAAATATCCCACTCTGCGGAACATGGAATACAGTATAGATGACCTATAGCAGTGGCGTATCTATAATGGGTGCAGTGTGTGCAGTGCATACGGGCCCCTGGGTCCAAAGGGGGCCCACACCGCACACACTGCACCCATTTCTTCTATACTCACCTTTCTGATGTCTGGGCGTGGGCCCCCTCTTCTCCTATCCCGTCCCATAGCCGGCAGCAGCGCTGTTAGCGCTCTATCTGAGCACTAGAGACTCTGGCACAGTGTCAGAGTCTACAGCGTATGCGCAGGTCTCCGAAAAAAATGGCCGCCGTGCCATTTTTTCGGAGACTTGCGCATGTGCTGTAGACTCTGGCATGGTGCCAGAGTCTCTAGTGCTCAGACAGGGTGCTAACAGTACTGCTGCCGGCTACTGGATGGGAGAGGAGGGGGCCCACACCCGGAGACTGCACACGGGTCCCCTCCTCTCTAGATATGCCCCTGACCTATAGTTTAGGCTGTATCAAACATATTTAAATAATATAGTACTGCACTTTCTAAGCACACATTCTCCCACCTCATGGTAAGGCTCCTGTCTCTTCTTTCTGGTAGCTACTCTTTAGTCCAGTGCACTGAATGAGGGTACAGAACCACACACATAGGAAACTTGAAAGAAAAAGCTGCTACCACTGGGCATGCGCAGCTCTAGTAATCATATTATATACCAGGGGTGGCCAGACTTTTAGAGTCGGTGATCTACTCTGAAAGCTGAAAAGCTTTTGTGATCTACCTAGGGGGGATAATAGTGCGCGCCAAAAAAAGTGGGCGTGGCATAACAAAAAGTGGGTGTGGCGTAACAAAAAAAGGGACGTAGCCTTGCTGCACAGGGTGTAATGACTGTCTCGCACGAAATAACACATTGGCCCCCACAGGTAAAAACCTCAAACACATATGTCCCCACAGTGCCAGATACACATATGCCCCACAGTGCCAGATATGCCCCCACAGTGCCAGTTATGCCCCCCCAGTGCCAAGTGCCCACAGTGCTAGATATGCCCCCACAGTGTCACATATGACCCCACAGTGCCAGATACAGATATGCCCCCACAGTGCCATGTGCCCACAGTGCTAGATATGCCCCCACAGTGCCACATATGACCCCACAGTGCCAGATACAGATATGCCCCCACAGTGCTAGATATGCCCCCACAGTGCCACATATGACCCCACAGTGCCAGATACAGATATGCCCCCACAGTGCTAGATATGCCCCCACAGTGCCACATATGACCCCACAGTGCCAGATACAGATATGCCCCCACAGTGCTAGATATGCCCACAACAGTGCCACATATGAACCCACAGTGCCAGATATAGATATGCCCCCACAGTGCCAGATATGCCCCCACAGTGCCATGTGCCCACAGTGCCAGATATGCCCCCATAGTGCTGCTCACCGTTTTGCTGCTGTGTGAAGAGCGCAGCATGCGCCTCTCCTGCCTGCCGCCCTGCCCCTCAGTCTGGTCTCCGGTGGTGACGGCAGCGTATATATCTCAAATCAGGCGCCGGTCCGCAAGCTCTGATTGGCTAACAAATCGGCACCTGATTTGAGCTATACACTCCGCCGTCACTGCCGGAGACCAGACTGAGGGGCAGGGCGGCAGGCAGGAGAGGCGCGCGCTGCGCTCTCCTCGCCTCGTGTGGAGTACAGCGGCGGGTCGCGATTGACTGGTCGCATGTCCACGATCGATTGACTGTTTGGCCACCCCTGTTATATATTGGCATTGTTGTCATAATTTGCCACTTGCCAAGAGGAGGAGGGTTTCTGGGCAACCGGAAACCCCCCTGCATTTGCCTATGTGAAAGGATGGTGGTTTCCCAACCTTGATGTTAGTTCTCAGCCTCATACAATACAGCCAGCAACAGATACTGGAGGATGAACAAATAAAAGGGGAAAAACTTCACAGTGCTGTCAAGAAACCAAAGATCTCCATGTCATACAGTCCTCTGCTCCTGGTTTCCTTGATGTATTTATCCCAAAAACATGGAAGTTTTGCTACAGTATCAAAAATGTTATGTATATTTTTAAAGAATTCATAAAAGACACCGATGTATTCAGTAACAAACATTGGTGCTCCAAGGCCAAAATATCAATATTTTGCAACTGATGGTTTCCTGTCATTGACTGTAAAATGAATGATAACATAGATGTCAGGGCTTCAATGTTCCATCCCTAGAATGCACTCCTCCCTGTCAAGGTTGAGTGTGCAATTTGAGGAAAAACCAGTGCAGGCGGGGAGTGGTGTAACTACGCGGACTGCATGCATAGGTGTGCGTAGGGGGAGTGCAGGCTTGCACAACCCAGAGGCAGCTGCCATCTGTCAGTACAGACCATACTTGCCTACTTTTGAAAAAGCATTTCAGGGAGATTGTGAAGGTAACACCTATCAGTGCGGACGTGTACAGCTACATCTGAGAGGCGTGTCATAAACATGACTTACATCCAAATGTAAATGAGCCCCAAAGTTAGTAAGATCTACTTGTTGAAGAAAAGACTCTTATATTTTGCAGGATTTTTTTGTGTATTGTGTTTTACAAGAGGTTCCATATACTGTAAGTGGCCACAAGAAACCTTTAAAATGCATATAGCCATAGGGATCATTGTGCCTTATAACCAATACTGGGAAATGGCACTAATGTTCCCATTAGAATGTATGTATCTCTGATTTCTCTTTTTTTCAGGGAGATTGAGGGACTATTCAGGGAGTCAGGGAGATTGCTACTATTTCAGGGAGTCTCCTGCAGAATGAGGGAGGGTAGGCAACTATGGTACAGACCCAGCACTGACTGATATCACCATGTGCCTCATGGAGGGGCAGTTCAGCAGTGACATCGAAAGGCTCTCCAATACAGTGACTCCACATGATTGGCCAGCCCGAAAGAAGAGAGAGGTGAGCCATGTGGGGGCGTGGCTATGTCATGCACAACCCTCACAAACTCCCTGCGCATGCTTATGACTACAAGGAAACTACTGATCCATGCTGTCATTTTTTTTTACCTCATCCATAATCTGACTTAGCTGGGGCTGTGGACTGGCCGACTTTCCCATTTTCCCCACTATAATCGCTGGCCACTATAGTATAATCATCAGGAAAATACCCCTTTTCCTGGGTGCACACATCTCCCATTCCACCTAGCTACAACCTATTTTAACTGTAAAAAAAATGACTGTAGACATTCATGTATAATGATGAAAATGAAAAGTTGCTTCTATGTAATAATAATAATAAAAAAATAATCTACCTAGGGCCCTCATTCCGAGTTGTTCGCTCGTTCTTTTCCTTCGCATCGGTGCGATTTTCCGCTAACTGCGCATGCGCAATGTTCGCACTGCAGCTGCGCCAAGTAAATTTGCTAAGAAGTTTGGTATTTTACTCACGGCATTACAAGGTTTTTTCTTCGTTCTGCTGATCGTAGTGTGATTGACAGGAAGTGGGTATTTCTGGGCGGAAACTGGCCGTTTTATGGGAGTGTGTGAAAAAACGCTACCGTTTCTGGGAAAAACGCGGGAGTGGCTGGAGAAACGGGGGAGTGTCTGGGCAAACGCTGGGTGTGTTTGTGACGTCAAACCAGGAACGACAAGCACTGAACTGATCGCACTGGAAGAGTAAGTCTCGAGCTACTCAGAAACTGCAAAGTAAAATCTTTTCGCAATATTGCGAATACTTCGTTCGCAATTCTGCTAAGCTAAGATTCACTCCCAGAGGGCAGCGGCTTAGCGTGTGCATTGCTGCGAAAAGCGGCTAGCGAGCGAACAACTCGGAATGAGGGCCTATGTTCATAAAGTATGACTGTGCTGCCTGCATGCTGTGCGTGAAGTGACCGTATATGTTATTGTTGTTGACGTACAATGCAATCCGTCATCTTACTCATTTATCTGTTGTCAGGATGATTCATATTGGCGAACCATACAGGGATGTGCTAGTTAAGTTACCAATTCTCATTTTCAAACACAGCTGCAGATACATCTCAGAAATTAGAAGCTTGGTGGCTAGAACAGATTCATAGGTGGTAAATGCAGGAGCACCCTCCTGCCTGATTTCTATACTAAGCTGGCGGGTCTGAACATATACAGTATGCACCAGCATATACGAGTATATTAGAGATGTGCACAGGACACTTTTTCGGGTTTTGTGTTTTGGTTTTGGAACTGACTCTCCTTTCGTGTTTTGGATCTGGATTGGTTTTGCCAAAACCACCCTTTGAGGTTTTGATTTTGGATCTGTATTTTTTAAAACAAAAACATAAAAACTAGAGATAAGTATGTTCGGTTCTCAGAGAACCGAACCCTACTGGACTTCACGTCACGAGCCTGGATCCAAGTCAGACTCGAAAACCAGAATGAGGCAAAACGTCATCATCCCGCTGTCGGATTCTCGCGGGGTTTGGATTCCATATAAGGACCCGCGCGTCGCCGCCATTATCACTCCAGTCTTGGACAGTGTAGTGAGAGGACGTGTCTTTGTCAGTGTCTGTGTGGGCGAGAAGTGGGGGGTGATTCCAGTGCTGTCTTGTGCTGCTCAGTCCAGTGACCAGTCACAGTGGTGGTGTCCTCTGCTGCCATATATCCAGTATTACGGCCATATAATTCCCGTGATACTGGCATATAATTCCTGTGATACTGGTGTACAATTCCTGTGATACTGGCATATAATTCCTGTGATACTGGTGTACAATTCCTGTGATATTGCCGTATAATTCCAGTGATATTGCCGTAAAATTCCATGTGATACTGGAGTATAATTCCTGTGATACTGGAGTATAATTCCTGTGATACTGGTGTATAATTCCAGTGATATTGCCGTATAATTCCTGTGATACTGGCGTATAATTCCCGTGATACTGGCGTATAATTCCTGTGATACTAGCGTATATTTCCAGTGATATTGCCGTATAATTCCTGTGATACTTGCGTATAATTCCAGTGATATTGCCGTATAATTCCTGTGATACTTGCGTATAATTCCCGTGATACTGCTGTATAATTCCAGTGATATTGATTTATTATTCCAGTGGTACTGGCGTATAAATCCACTGTCCACTTAACCACGGACATGTGGACAAGTGGAACAGGGCAGACTAAGGACTATATGACTGTAACAGCCCACTGGGTAGATGTATGACCTCCCGCAGCAACAACATCAGTAGCAGCATCTCGTAAATGCCAACTCGTTCCTAGGCAGGCTACGCTATGTATCACCGCTTTCCGTAAGAGGCAGACCGCTGACAACCTCTTACAGAAACTGAGGGACATCATTGCACAATGGCTTACCCCAATTAGACTCTCCTGGGGATTAGTGATATCGGACAACGCCACCAATATTGTGCGTGCATTACATCTGGGCAAATTCCAGCACGTCCCATCAAACACTCCTGAACCTGCCCTGCCATCATCTGAGGCAAGAGGTGGTAACGAGGTGGAATTCAACACTCTATATACTTCAGAGGATGGAGGAGCAGCAAAAGGCCATTCAAGCTTATACATCCACCTACGATATAGGCAAAGGAGGGGGAATGCACCTGACTCAAGCGCAGTGGAGAATGATTTCCGTCTTGTGCAAGATTCTCCAACCCTTCGAACTTGCCACACATGAAGTCAGTTCAGACACTGCCAGCCTGAGTCAGGTCATTCCCCTCATCAGGCATTTGCAGAAGCAGCTGGAGAAATTGAAGGAGGAGCTAAGACGGAATGATTCCGCAAAGTATGTGGGACATGTGGATGGAGCCCTTCATTCGCTTTGCCAGTATTCAAGGGTGGTCAATCTGTTGAAATCAGATCACTACATTTTGGCCACCATGCTCGATCCTAGGTTTAAAGCCTGCGTTGTACTTCTCTTTCCGGCAGACACAAGTCTGCAGAGGTTCAAAGACCTGCTGGTGAGAAAATTGTCAACTCAAGCGGAACAACAGCTCCTCCTTCACTTTCTCCCGCAACTGGGGCTGCGAGGAAAAGGATAAGATTTCCAAGCCCACCCGCTGGCGGTGATGCAGGGCAGTCAGGAGCGAGTGCTGACATGTCTACTGTCACTGCATATGATTCTGTCACCATTGAAAGAATGGTGGAGGATTATATGAGTGACCGCATCCAGCTAGGCACGTCAGACAGTCCGTACGTATACTGGCAAGAAAAAGAGGCAATTTGGAGGCCCTTGCACAAACTGGCTTTATTTTACCCAAGTTGCCCCCCCCCCACCTCCAGTGTGTACTCCGAAAGAGTGTTTAGTGCAGCCGGTAACCTTGTCAGCGATCGGCGTTGGAGGTTACTTCCACAAAATGTGGAGAAGATAATGTTCATCAAAATGAATTATAAATTCCTCCGGGAGGACATTTACCAGCAATTGCCTCTAGTAAGTACACAGGGACCTGTGATGATGGATTCCAGTGGGGACGAATTAATACTCAGTGAGGAGGAGGATGTACACAGTGAAAGGGGTGAGGAATCGGAGGATGAGGATTGGGTCGACATCTTGACTCTGTAGTGTCACGATCCGGGTAACTGGTCACCATTATTTGCCCTTTAGGTGTTTCCTGAGACTGGCTCAGCGTTCTAAAGTGGGATCCCATTTGCATTGCCAGCATATGGTACACTGATCTCCCTACTTCATATGATCCCCCTGTCATTCTACAGCGCTGTCACAACAGCTTCACAAGTGGTAACATTAAGCATGGCGTCTCCTGTCCTCCGCCGCCATTAACATTGCTTCCTAAGTGTACTGTTTAAGAATGGCGCTTCTGGCCCTCCACGGCCTCTGCCGCCATTACCGTTACCTTCTATGTGGGAAATTCAGCCTGGCGTCTCCGGCCCTCTGCGGCCTCTGCCGCCATTACCGTTACCTCCTATGTGTGATGTTCAGCCTGGTGTCTCCGGCTCTCCGCGGCCTCTGCCGCCATTGCTGTGGGTTCTCATGTGGCATACTTAAAGATAGCCTCCGTTGTTCTCTGCGGCCCCCGCCGCCATTCCTGGGTCCGCATGAGGAAATACAAACATACTTTCTCTCCAAAGGCTAGCATGGGCGCAGCCATGTTTTTCAGTCACATGTGGTTGCCTCATCCTATCCGCTGCGCTCTCTGGACCCTGCTTAATCAGCCAGCCAATCCCTGCTTCCCAGCAGGTATAAGTATCCTGTTCCTGGGCTGGTAAGATGTCAGTGCTTTGGTTGTCAAACTCTGTGTTACATGTCTCCTCTGTTGTGGTTATTCAGCTATCATTCCAGGTATTCCAGCTCCTGAGTTCAGTTCCACTAGAGACTCGCACCAGCTACCATCTGGCGGTGCAGCCTGACTCTACAATTTACCAGCATTGGTTTCAGCAACTGGCACAATCCAGTACCGGCTTCCAGCTTCCAGTGGGGTTACGTCTTGCCAGTCACTATCAGTGTTCGATCACTGTATCGAAGTCACCATCGGTGTTCTATCATCGAACTCAAGCTACTATCGGTGTTCTATCACCGTATCCAAGTCTCCATCGGTGTTCTATCACCGTATCCAAGTCACCATCGGTGCCCTATCATCGAACTCAAGCTACTGTCAGTGTTCTATCACCATATCCAAGTTATCATCGGAGTCCTATCATCGAACTCAAGCTACCATCGGTGTTCTATCACCGTATCCAACTTACCATCAGTGTCTACCATCGATCTCAAGCCACCATTGTGTCAGATCATTAATTCCAAATCATCTATCATCAATCTCCAGTTTCACCAGTACTTTTGCAATTGACTTTCCTTTATACTGGTGTTAATCATTATTCAACAGTTCATGAGTATTCATCCAGTATGGCATTGCACCAGCATCTACAAGTGTATATTGTATCATTATCCAACACTGCTGAGCATCGTTGTCTATTGAACTGTGCTTAATAAATTCTCTTAACCTTTCACGAAGTTGTCTTGGTCACACCTTCGGGCATTTGTTCCAGTGGTTAACTGCATGTCTAAGAACCTAATACAGCCTGCTAAGTTCTTCCACACCTCAGCCCCTACAACTGAGGCTTCCTCCAGTCAGCCTCAGCCCTCAGTTGTGACATGTAGAGCCAGTTTGTGCAAGGAGAGATCGATTGTTTTTTTGGTGGGGGTCCAAACAAACCAGTAATTTCAGCCACAGTCGTGTGACAGACCCTGTCGCTGAAATGATTGGTTTGTTAAAGTGTGCATGTCCTGTTTATACAACATAAGGGTGGATGGGAGGGCCCAAGGACAATTCCATCTTGCACCTCTTTTTCTTCTTTGCATCGTGTGCAGAGGCGTATCTAGGGTGGGGCGAGCAGGGCACTTGCCCTGGGCTCCGTTACAGGTCAGTCAGAAGGGGGCGCAGCCGGCCAGGGGAGTGTACCCTGTGGAGTGTCCGTGCTGGACATGCCACCTGATTTCTGAAACAAGAGCTCGCCTCCACTGCTCTGCCACATCTCCGATCTGTTCCGTACAGGGGTGGGCGGGGAGTGGGGGACTGGGAAGCCACAACCGCAATGTCTTTGCTTGGCCAATAGGAGAAGGTAAGGGCGGGGATGGGAAGGTAGCCACCAGAGCCAGCAACAGTTGGTGGGCGGGATGTCCGCAGGCTCTGCACCGTTCTACTTTACCAGCAGTTCGCGCTGCCGCCGTCGCGGGACCCGGCTGGAGGGGGGGGGGAAGCAGTGGTCTTGTGGAGGTGATATCTCCAAGTGTGTGTGTGTGTGTGTGTGTGTGTGAGTGAGTCCGTGGCAGCGCTGACTGCAGGCCGGGGATCTTTGCTGATTGGATGTGCAGCAGCAGCTGACAGGTCACACCTCCCAGCACACGGCCCTTTCCTTTCGTCTCCTCATTGTTGGCTCCAGAAGTATACTGCCGCGGATCCCGACTCCCGCTCCTCCTCCACAGTGCCCACCATGCACGCCTGCACTGACTGGGAGACTTCTGCAAGCAGCGGAAAGCTAAATTCGGTAATGTTACATGCTGTCTCTCTGACCCTGCTGTCTCTCTCTCTCTCTGTTCCTTCTGTCTCCCTCTCTGTCCCTGCTTTCTCTCGCTGTCCCTGCTGTCTCTCTCTTTGTTCCTGCTGTCTCTCTATCTCTGTCCCTGCTGTCTCTTTCTCTCTGTCCCTGCTTTCTCTTTCTCTCTATCCCTGCTGTCTCTCTCTCTCTCTCTGTCTCTGCTGTGTCTCGCTGTCTCTCTCTCTCTCTGTCCCTGCTGTCTCTCTCTCTTCTTGCTGTCTCTCTCTCTTCTTGCTGTCTCTCACTTTCTGTCCCCGCTCTCTCTCTCTCTCTCACTCTGTCCCCGCTCTCTCTCTCTCACTCTGTCCCCGCTCTCTGTCTCTCTATCTCCCTGTTGTCTCTCTATCTCCCTGCTGTCTCTCTCTCTCTCCCTGCTGTCTCTCTCTCTCTCTCTCTCTCTTTGTCCCAGGGGCGGATCTAGACTTCTCCTATAGGGGGGGCGGTTTTAAAATTAATCCGGACTCCTCCCCCTTCCAGTCCACTAGGCCTTACCCTACATTTCCGCAGCCTAACACTAACCCCCACCACTGCAGCCTAACACTAACCTCCCCTATACTGCATAAACCTAGCACCCTCTAGCCCCTAGCAATCTTAAATGCTAATGTAATCATAAATTGGGGATTGCAACTAAAGCGCCTTATATGTGTTGTACCTGATGTAGTCAGAGTTACAGGGAGGAAATTTGTAAGAATTTTCTATACTATCAATTATTAATAGTATAGGATTGTTATATTGATATAGGATATTATTAAAAAAAATGTCTGTCTATGGGGGGTATTCAATTAGCTGCAGGGTTTACGCAAACAATTTCTGGCAAAAATCCCTGGAAAGGCTATTCAATTGAAAAGCCTTTTTCCTGCAACGAAAAATCAGGATTCACGCGTGGAAACCTATTGATTCTGCATAAACAATGTGTTTTTTTCCTCTGCGCAAACCCGATTTTGTGTTTTTTCCACTGACTTTACCTCGCAGCTCATAGTTTAGTCTGACTGCGTTGGCTCATGCACGGGGTGTTACCTGCTAATTGAATACCTCCATCGTGGTAATTAATCGCAGGATAAACTCTGTGGCTAATTACATTTCTCCTATAACTTTAATTAGTAGAAGGGTCAGGTCTATGATACATGATCAGACTTATGAGTGAGAGTGTGAGTGTAGAAGGACCAGGTTGCCGTGGCGGTGGCCATGATTGCTACAGTAGGCTAGTAGACAGGGAAAGAGAGACAATGGTGGGAGAGAGAAAGAGAGATGGGGGCGAAAGATATATAGGGGGGAGAGAGAGACACGTGGGGGTGAGTGAGAGAGCGAGACACGTGTGGGTGAGAGCGAGACACGTGTGGGTGAGAGAGCGAGACACGTGGGGGTGAGAGAGCAGGACACGTGGGGGTGAGAGAGCGAGACACGTGTGGGTGAGAGAGCGAGACACGTGTGGGTGAGAGAGCAGGACACGTGGGGGTGAGAGAGCAGGACACGTGGGGGTGAGAGAGCGAGACACAGAAATATATATCACATTAACAAAAACACAGTTTTAACTATATTTAAAAATTTTTAAAAAAAAACACATTGCAGAATATAACTAAGCAGAAGCTCTCTCTATATGAATAAGAAACTCTATGACATAAATTAACACCAGCTATGATAGTCTAAGGGACCATAGGATGAAGCCTATAGCATGTAGCACTGCATATACAAAGAAGCACAGCACAACCTGCAACCAGAGTAGTTTATGTAGAATAATATTAAGCAAAATCTGCACTTCACTGAACCACTGAACAGAGCCCTCATTGTGTTTTGACAGAAGTCACAGACCTTAGCTCCGCATCAGTTTAGGAGGTGATATGTCCGAATCAAGCAGTTTTAGTATACACTGTTGAGGCAGTGAAAGAACAGCCTGGACCACACAGTCCCATCCACCCAGCCCTCCTCTTCCTCCATCTGCCGGGACGGGTCCCCTGTCTCTCCTGCCCTGGCTCTCCCCAACACAGGCACAGCACACCCACCGCTCTCTCATCACCAGCCACTCATCTCCACGTCCATCACCTGTCAGGCCCTAGGTATGGAGTCGGCATCCGATCCATGCAGTTCCCGGTCTGGGGCTGTGCTCCGGGGTAGTCAGGCATGGCGACCAGGCGGCAGCAGCTCCTCCGCGGCGCACAGAGTGGTTGGGTGGTCCCAAACAGTGCCGCCTCCATCTCAGTTGCACTGCATGAATGTTGCCAGCGCGGCCACATCCCGGCCTCCGCACGCAGCTCCCCCAACCGGCTCTGCTGCCCGCAGGAACAACATATGTGTGGGGCTGGGTCGGCGTGTTACGGGGGGTGATCGCCCTCATCGCCCCCTGCTGGATCCGCCACTGCATTGTCCCTGCTGTCTGTCTCTCTTTCCCTGCTGTCTCTCTTTATCTCTGTCCCTGCTGTCTCTTTCACTCTATCCCCACTGTGTGTGTGTGTGTGTCCGCTGTCTCTCTCTCTCTGTCCCTGCTGTCTCTCTCTCTCTGCCCCCGTTGTCTCTCTGTTTATTATTATTATTATCCTTTATTTATATGGCGCCACAAGGGTTAAGCAGCACCCAATTACAGAGTACATAAACAAATAATCAAACAGGAAAACAGCAACTTACAGTTGATGACAGTATAGGACAAGTACAGTGTAAATAAACATAGTTACATCAGCAGATGACACTGGAATAAGTATCAGGTGGCAGAAGACTGATGGATTTGGTGCAGTTGAAGATTATTAAATTAAGAAAGGATAAGCACATGAGGGAAGAGGGCCCTGCTCGTGAGAGCTTACATTCTAAAGGGGAGGGGTAGACAGACAGGGGTGACACAGATGGGGTACATAGAGAGCGTAGAACAGAGGGTTAGGATGAGATTTGGCTGGGTTTGGTGAAGAAGTGGGTGTTTAGAGTCCCTCTGAAGTTTTGTAGAGAGGTGGAGAGTCTAAGGGGAAGAGGTAGGGAATTCCAGAGAAGTGGTGCAGCACGTGAAAAATCTTGGAGGTAGGAGTGGGAGAAAGTAATCCGTAGGCAGGAGAGTCGGCGTGCATTAGCAGAGCGAAGAGGACGGGTGGGAGTGTAAAGGGAGATAAGGTCAGAGATGTAGATGGGAGAGGAGTGGGTGAGGGCTTTGTAAGCGAGTGTGAGAAGCTTGAAATGGATTCTGAAAGGGAAGGGGAGCCAGTGAAGGTCTAGTAAGAGAGGAGAGGTTGACGTAGTGCGTTTGGTAAGGAAGATGAGCCGGGCAGCAGCATTGAGGATAGATTGGAGTGGAGAGAGGTATCTGTCAGGAATGCCAATCAGGAGCAGATTACAGTAGTCCAGTCTGGAGATGACCAGTGAGTGGATAAGAGTCTTAGTAGCATCCTTGGTCAGAAAGGGTCTGATCCTGGAAATATTTTTTAGATGAAAATGGCAGGTTTGTGAGAGGTTCTGAATGTGTGGTTTGAAGGAGAGGGAGGAGTCAAGGATTACTCCAAGACAGCGCACTTGGGGGCTAGAGGAGATAGTAGTGCTTTCAATAGATAATGAGATTGTAGAAGGTGAGGTTATGCGGGAGGGAGGGAAGATGATCAGCTCGGTCTTAGACATATTAAGTTTAAGAAAGCGCTGGGACATCCAGGAAGAGATAGCAGAGAGACAATTGGAGATACGAGTGAGGAGAGCAGGGGAGAGGTCTGGAGAGGAAAGATAGATTTGGGTGTCATCAGCATAGAGATGATATTGGAAACAGAGGCGTATCTAGGGTAGGGCGAGTGGGGCACGTGCCCTGGGCGCCTTGGCAGGCCCAGGAGAGGGGGGCGCCGCCGGCGTCCAGGGCATTATGCCCCACTCGCCCCTGTCAACCCTAAATGTGAGGGGAGGAGAGCGCAGCGTCTCTCCCTCACCGCCGCTGCCAGCACTAGCAGCGCTGCCAGTAGCGCTGCTGTGTCCGGTCTCCGGCGCTAGCCAATCAGAGCTTGCGGACCGGCTCCTGATTGGCTGCCGGTCCACGAGCTCTGATTGGCTAGCGAACCGGCGCCAGACAGCCGCCGGAGACCTGGAGCGGCGAGGGGAAGGAGAGGCGCTGCGCTGCACTCTCCTCCCCTCACATAGCAACAAGAAGCCACCGGCCGGTAAGTGACGGCGGTGGGGGGGTCCGGCGGCACGGGGGGCGGTCCGGCGGCACGGGGTGGCATGTATCTGGCACCAAGTGGGGCCTGGCACTGTGGGGCATGTATCTGGCACTGTCTGTGGGGCAATGTAACTGGCACTGTGGGGCATGTATCTGGCACTGTCTGTGGGGCAATGTAACTGGCACTGTGGGGCATGTAACTGGCACTGTGGGGCAATGTATCTGGCACTGTGGGGCATGTAACTGGCACCAAATGGGGCATGTAACTGGCACTGAGTGGGGCCTGGCACTGTGGGGCATATATCTGGCACTGTGGGGCAATGTATCTGGCACTGTGGGGCAAAGGCGTATCTAGGGTAGGGCGAGTGGGGCACGTGCCCTGGGCGCCTTGGCAGGCCCAGGAGAGGGGGGCGCCGCCGGCGTCCAGGGCATCATGCCCCACTCGCCCCTGTCAACCCTAAATGTGAGGGGAGGAGAGCGCAGCTTCTCTCCCTCCCCTCACCGCCGCTGCCAGCACTATCCCCTGTCTCCGGCGCTAGCCAATCAGAGCTTGCGGACCGGCTCCTGATTGGCTGCCAGTCCGCGAGCTCTGATTGGCTAGCGAACCGGCGCCAGACAGCCGCCGGAGACCTGGAGCGGCGAGGGGAAGGAGAGGCGCTGCGCTGCACTCTCCTCCCCTCACATAGCAACAAGAAGCCACCGGCCGGTAAGTGACGGCGGTGGGGGGGTCCGGCGGCACGGGGGGCGGTCCGGCGGCACGGGGTGGCATGTATCTGGCACCAAGTGGGGCCTGGCACTGTGGGGCATGTATCTGGCACTGTCTGTGGGGCAATGTAACTGGCACTGTGGGGCATGTATCTGGCACTGTCTGTGGGGCAATGTAACTGGCACTGTGGGGCATGTAACTGGCACTGTGGGGCAATGTATCTGGCACTGTGGGGCATGTAACTGGCACCAAATGGGGCATGTAACTGGCACTGAGTGGGGCCTGGCACTGTGGGGCATATACCTGGCACTGTTGGGCAATGTATCTGGCACTGGGGGGCATGTAACTGGCACAAAATGGGGCATGTAACTGGCACTGAGTGGGGCCTGGCACTGGCACTGTGGGCAATGTAACTGGCACTGTGGGGCAATGTAACTGGCACTGTGGGCCATTTTCAGTGGCCACACCCCTTCTGGTGTGTGGCCACGCCCATTTTTTTCCGCCACGCGCGCACATGATTCTTTTTGTATGTTTTTTTTTCGGGGGGGGGGGGGGGGGGCGCCATTTTCCATCTTGCCCTGGGCTCCGAAAACCCTAGTTACGCCTCTGATTGGAAACCAAAAGAACTAATGAGTTTACCTAGTGAGGACGTATAGAGAGAGAAGAGAAGAGGACCAAGGACAGAACCTTGGGGTACCCCTACAGTTAGTGGAAGTGAGGGGGAGTCATGAGAGGAGACAGAGACAGAACGGTCAGAAAGGCAGGAGGACACCCAAGAGAGGGCAGTGTCACGCAGACCAATGGAGTGAAGAATTTGCAGTAGTAGAGGATGGTCCACAGTGTCAAAAGAAGCAGAGAGATCAAGTAGAATTATAGAGTAGTGTCCCTTAGATTTAGCAGCATGGAGGTCATTGCATACTTTTGTAAGGGCAGTTTCAGTGGAGTGTTTCTATCCCTGCTCTCTCTCACTCTGTCCCCGCTCTCTCTCTCTCACTCTGTCCCCATTCTCTGTCTCACTCTGTCCCCGCTCTCTCTCTCACTCTGTCCCCGCTCTCTCTCTTTCACTCTGTCCCCGCTCTCTCTCTGTCCGTGCTGTCTGTCTGTCCCTCTCTCTCTGTCCCTGCTGTCTCTTTCTCTTTGTCCCTGCTGTCTTTCTCTCTGTCCCTGCTATCTCTCTTTCTCTCTGTCCCTGCTGTATCTCTCTCTCTCTCTCTCTGTGTCCCTGCTGTCTCTCTCTCTCTGTCTCCGCTGTCTCTCTCTCACTCTGTCCCCGCTTTCTCTCTCACTCTGTCCCTGCTCTCTCTCTCACTCTGTCCCCGCGCTCTCTCTGTCCCTGCTGTCTCTCTCTCTCTCTCTCTCTGTCCCTGCTGTCTCTCTCTCTCTCTGTCCCTGTTGTCTCTTTCTCTGTGTCTATTGAACTTTTCTTAATAAATTCTCTTAACCTTTTACGAAGTTGTCTTGGTCACGCCTTCGGGCATTTGTTCCAGTGGTTAACTGCATGTCTAAGAACCTAATACAGCCTGGTAAGTTCTTCCACACCTCAGCCCCTACAACTGAGGCTTCGTCCAGTCAACCTCAGCCCTCAGTTGTGACATGTAGAGCCAGTTTGTGCAAGGAGAGATCGATTGCTTCTTTTTTGGTGGGGGCCCAAACAAACCAGTCATTTCAGCCACAGTCGTGTGACAGACCCTGTCGCTGAAATGACTGGTTTGTTAAAGTGTGCATGTCCTGTTTATACAACACAAGGGTGGATGGGAGGGCCCAAGGACAATTCCATCTTGCACCTCTTTTTCTTCTTTGCATCGTGTGCAGAGGCGTATCTAGGGCGGGGCGAGCAGGGAACTTGCCCTGGGCTCCGTGACAGGTCAGTCAGAAGGGGGCGCAGCCGGCCAGGGGAGTGTACCCTGTGGAGTGTCCACGCTGGACATGCCACTGGATTTCTGAATGAAGAGCTCGCCTCCACTGCTCTGCCACATCTCCGATCTGTGCCGTACAGGGGTGGGCGGGGAGTGGGGGACTGGGAAGCCACAACAGCAATGTCTTTGCTTGGCCAATAGGAGAAGGAAAGGGCGGGGATGGGAAGGTAGCCACCAGAGCCAGCAACAGTTGGTGGGCGGGATGTCCGCAGGCTCTGCACCGTTCTACTTTACCAGCAGTTCGCGCTGCCGCCGCCGCGGGACCAGGCTGGAGGAGGGGGGAAGGCAGTGGTCTTGTGGGGGTGATATCTCCAAGTGTGTGTGTGTGAGTGAGTCCGTGGCAGCGCTGACTGCAGGCCGGGGATCTTTGCTGATTGGACGTGCAGCAGCAGCTGACAGGTCACACCTCCCAGCACACGGCCCTTTCCTTTCGTCTCCTCATTGTTGGCTCCAGAAGTATACTGCCGCAGATCCCGACTCCCGCTCCTCCTCCGCAGTGCCCTCCATGCACGCCTGCACTGACTGGGAGACTTCTGCAAGCAGCGGAACCCTAAATTCGGTAATGTTACATGCTGTCTCTCTGACCCTGCTGTCTCTTTCTCTCTGTTCCTTCTGTCTCCCTCTCTGTCCCTGCTTTCTCTCGCTGTCCCTGCTGTCTCTCTCTTTGTTCCTGCTGTCTCTCTATCTCTGTCCCTGCTGTCTATTTCTCTGTGTCCCTGCTGTCTTTTTCTCTCTATCCCCACTGTCTCTCTCTCTGTTTCCGCTGTCTCTCTCTCTCTCTCTGCTGTCTCTCTCTCTTCTTGCTGTCTCTCTCTCTCTGTCCCTGCTGTCTCTCTCTCCCTGCAGTCTCCCTCTCTCTCTCTCTTTGTCCCTGCTGTCTGTCTCTCTTTCCCTGCTGTCTCTCTTTATCTCTGTCCCTGCTGTCTCTTTCTCTCTATCCCCACTGTCTCTCTATGTGTGTCCCCGCTGTCTCTCTCTCCCTCTGTCCCTGCTGTTTCTCTCTCTCTGCCCCGCTGTCTCTTTGTTTCTGTCCCTGCTCTCTCTCACTCTGTTCCCGCTCTCTCTCTCTCTGTCCCCGCTCTCTCTCTGTCCGTGCTGTCTCTGTCTGTCCCTACTGTCTCTCTCTCTCTCTGTTCCTGCTGTCTCTTTCTCTCTCTCTTTGTCCCTGCTGTCTTTCCCTCTGTCCCTGCTGTTTCTCTTTCTCTCTGTCCCTGCTGTATCTCTCTCTGTGTCCCCACTGTCTCTCTCTGTGTGTCCCTGCTGTCTCTCTCTCTGTCCCTGCTGTCTCTCTCTCACTCTGTCCCCGCTCTCTCTCTCACTCTGTCCCCACTCTCTCTCTCTCACTCTGTCCCCACTCTCTCTCTGTCCCCTGCTGTCTCTCTCTCTGTCCCTGCTGTCTCTCTCTCTGTCCCTGCTGTCTCTCTCTCTTTGTCTCTGCTGTAGCTCTCTCTGTCCCTGCTGTCTCTCTCTCTGTCCCTGCTGTGTCTCTCTCTCTCTCTCTGCCCCTGCTGTCTCTCTCTCTGTCCCTGCTGTCTGTCTCTCTCTCTCTCTATCCCTGCTGTCTCTCTCTCTGTCCCTGCTGTCTCTCTCTCTCTTTGTCCCTGCTGTAGCTCTCTCTGTCCCTGCTCTCTCTCTCTCTCTGTCCCTGCTGTCTGTGTCTCTCTCTCTCTCTCTGTCCCTGCTGTCTCTCTCTATCTCTCTCTCTCTGTCCCTGCTGTCTGTCTCTCTCTCTCTCTCTGCCCCTGCTGTCTCTCTCTCTCTGTCCCTGCTGTCTCTCTCTCTCTCTCTCTCTGTCCCTGCTGTCTCTTACCCATCACCCATGCATGCCCTGCAGTGTCAGGGGAAGAACCTCGGTGGAGCTGCGGACCCACGCCGGAGAACAGAGGTCACCACACAGTCAGAGGGACTGCTGACAGCTGCCTGTTCCTGGCAGAGGAGAGTGATCCAGTCACAGAAGACTTACATTTCAGGGGAGTATATTTTTCATCCTGCTTTTTCAATGTATTTTTTCTCTGCTCTTTGCTCTGCTCCAGGTCACCCCACAGCCTGTCACCCCACTATCACTGACCCCACCTCACATCTGCTACTTACAGCCTGTCACCCCACAGCCGCTACTCCCCCTTCTCACAGCCTGTCACCACACTACCCCCCTTCTCACTCACAGCCTGTCGCCCCACACCCGCTATCGCCCTTCTCAATCACAGCCTGTCACCCCACTCCCGCTACACCTTCTCACTTACAGCCTGTCACCCCACACCCATTGTCACCACTAAACAGCCTGTCACCCCACACCTGCTACCCCCACTCACAGCTTGTCAACCCACACCAGTGACGTAGCTATAGAAGGTGCAAGGGATGCAAATGCTATGGCAGTGGCACTGTTGGGCAATGTGTATCTGGTAGTGGCATTGTGGGGCAATGTGTATCTGGCAGTGGCACTGTGGGGCAATGTGTATCTGGCAGTGGCATTGTGGGGCAATGTGTATCTGGCAGTGGCACTGTGGGGCAATGTGTATCTGGCAGTGGCACTGTGGGGCAATATGTATCTGGCAGTCGCACTGTGGGGCAATGTGTATCTGGCAATGTGTATCTGGCACTGTGGGGCAATGTGCATCTGGCACTGTGGGGCATCTGGCACTGTGGGGCAATGTGCATCTGGCACTGTGGGGCAATGTGCATCTGGCACTGTGGGGCAATGTGCATCTGGCACTGTGGGGCAATGTGCATCTGGCACTGTGGGGCAATGTGTAAAAAGGGGACTCTGCCTGCATACTGTGTAAAAAGGGGACTCTGCCTGCGTACTGTGTAAATAGGGGACTCTGCCTGCGTACTGTGTAAATAGGGGACTCTGCCTGCGTACTGTGTAAAAAAAAGGGGGACTCTGCCTGCGTACTGTGTAAATAGGGCACTCTGCCTGCGTACTGTGTAAAAATGGGACTCTGCTTGCGTACTGTGTAACTAAAAAGGGGAGTCTGCCTGTGTAGTGTAAAAAGGGGACTCTGCCTGCATACTGTGTAAATAGGGGACTCTACTGCCGTAATGTGCAAAAATTGAATGAAGGTGTGCTGAGAGACGACACAAGGGGTAGATGATAGTGTGCTGAGAGACGAGACAATGGGTAGGTGATAGTGTGCTGAGAGACGACACAAGAGAGAGGTGATCGTGTGCTGAGAGACGACACAAGGGGGAGGAGATAGTGTGCTGAGAGGCGACACAGCGGGTAGGTGATAGTCATGTTGGCACGCCCCATTTTCAGTGGTCACGTCCCTTCTGGTATGTGACCATTCCCGTTCTGGTGCGTGGCCACGCCCATTTTTCGGAGTGCGCCTTAGGCGCGCGCACATACTTTATTGTAGATTTTTTTTTTAAAATGTCATTTTTTTTTATTTTTTTTTGGGGGGGGGGGTGCCCTGGGCTCTGAATATTCTGGTTACGCCTTTGATCGTGTGCTGTTTGGGGCCTAGCTTTTTTACGTGCCATCCCGTCTGCCACTGCAGTGCCACTCCTAGATGGGCCAGGTGTTTGTGCCGCACATTTGTGTCGCTTAGCTTAGTCATACAGCCACCTCGGTGCAACCTTTTGACCTAAAAAACAGGATTTTAATACCTACCAGTAAATCCTTTTCTCCTAGTTCGTAGAGGATGCTGGGGTCCACTTCAGCACCATGGGGTATAGACTGTTCCGCAGGAGCCATGGGCACTTTAAGACTTTTCTAGAGTGTGAACTGGCTCCTCCCTCTATGCCCCTCCTCCAGACCTCAGTATAAGAACTGTGCCCAGGGAGACAGACATTTCGAGGAAAGGATTTACTTTAAAGTTAACGGTGAGATTTACACCAGCTCACACTTCAACCATGCCGCACAACATGGTATTCAACCAAATACATGCCAACAGCATGAACATTACAGCAAACGTGCTGAAAACATTTTCAACAAAATAACAACTGCAGGTAAAGTACGTACTGGGTTGGGTTCCCAGCATCCTCTACGGACTAGGAGAAAAGGATTTACCGGTAGGTATTAAAATCCTGTTTTCTCATACGTCCTAGAGGATGCTGGGGTCCACTTCAGTACCATGGGCTTATACCAAAGCTCCAGTACAGGCGGGAGAGTGTGGATGACCCTGCAGCACCGATTGACCAAACTGTAGGTCCTCATCGGCCAAGGTGTCAAACTTGTAAAACTTAGCAAACGTGTTTGCCCCTGACCAAGTAACTGCTCGGCAAAGTTGCAATGCCGAGACCCCCCCAGGCAGCCGCCCAGGATGGGCCCACCTTTCTATTAGAATGGGCATTCACCGAATTCGGTACCGGCAATCCTGCCGTGGAATGAACGTGCTGAATCGTACCACTGATCCAGCGTGCAATAGTCTGCTTAGAAGCAGGACACCCAATCTTGTTGGAAGCATACAGGACAAACAGAGTCTCTGTTTTCCGTATCCGAGCTGTTCTCGCGACATAAATTCTCAAAGCCCTGACCACATTCAGAAACTTTGAAGCAGCGAAAGTGCCATTAGCCACTGACACCAATAGGTTGGTCTATATGGAAAGAAGGAACCACCCTTGGAAGAAATTTCTGACGAGTTCTTAACTCTGCCCTATCTTCATGGAAAATCAAGTAAGGGTTCTTGTGAGACTGTCAGAGTCGGTTTAGTTTGTGTCCCCGGAGGGGGCGCTAGTGGGTCAGTGGAGGTAGGTGGAATGAAGTGAGGAGGCAGTATTGGGTTTCTGCGCATGTGCACAATGTAGATTTATTAATAACAGAAAGTCCAGATAATAATGCAGCAGAAAGTAAAACAAACGAATGCAATGGAAATGACAATGGTAACGGCAATGGTAATGGCAATGATATAATATGGTTTGAAACTGAAAGTCTATGGCAGAGTTTGTAATGCAGAAATGGAACCAGAGTAATTAAAACGTGGAGCCAGCAGAGGTGGAATAATGGTAGCAAACCTGGTAGCAATGCAGGAGACTGGATGGTAATGTTCACTGTGCTGTTGGAAGTGCACAATCAGCATGCAGGCTGAATCACAGGTGAGATGACGGAATGCACCTGGAGAGAGAGTCTCTACTGCTGTAGGCTGGAGCACACTGCAGGTGTAGAAGGTGTGAAGCCAGAAAGGTATTGCTGGTGCTGGTACTTGTAGTTCCACGGAAGTAATAGGTACTGAAGAATATCCAGGAACACGGAGGATCAGGAGAATATCCAGGAACACGGAGGAACAGGAGAACAGGTCCAGACACACGGGTCGCAGGAGTGACACAAAGTTCAGGACAACCTCTGATTCACCCTGCAGCTCCTGATATACCCCCTGACCGGCAGGTATTGGCTGGAGTGAGACGAGGAGGTGCGGCCAAGCTCCGGATTGGCTACCGCACTTACACTGGGGAAAACTGTCATGGCGGCGCCCATGACGCGGCCCGGCTGGGACGCGGCGCGCCCACACGCCCGTTGACTCCAGGGGCGCTCCCAGGCCTGAGATGGTATCCACGAGCAGGGCGACAGGTGACAGCAACATGCAGTGACCCCGGACGGAGTCCGCTCCGGCGGACAGACATAACAGCGGTAAGTCGATTCCTGACAGTACCCCCTCCCTTATGGGTGGGCACCGAACACCCACGTGGCTTGGAAGGATGAGACCTGTGGAAAACACGGACCAACCTGGGAGCGTGGACATCAGCAGAGTTCACCCAACTCCTCTCCTCAGGACCATAGCCCGACCAGTCGATGAGATATTGCAGACGACCATACCGGTGACGGGAGTCCAGGATCTTCTCTATCTCGAACTCTATGCCCCGCTGAGTTGGAATGCTGGGGCCAGCTGGAAGAGCTCTTTGGAAGCGATTTAGGACTAATGGTCTGAGGAGAGAGACATGGAAAGCATTAGGAATACGCAATGAAGAGGGTAACTTGAGCTTGTAAGCCACAGGATTTAGAACTCTTTCAATGGAGAAAGGACCAATGAAGCGTGGTGCAAACTTCATCGAAGGCACTTTAAGACGAAGATTCCGGGTTGACAGCCAGACTTTATCCCCAGGTTTCAAGCTGGGAACTGCACGTCTCTTGCGGTCGGCAAAGAATTTGTACCGGGCAGAAGCCTTTTTGAGTGAAGTATGAATCTTCCTCCAGATTGTTGAGAACTGACTGAGGACAGTAGTGGCAGCAGGAACATCGATGCTAGGAAGGTCTTGAAAATCAGGAACTCGTGGATGCTGCCCATAAACAGCGAAGAACGGAGTAGTTTCAGTAGCTGTGTGGTAGCGGAAATTGTGAGCGAATTCAGCCCACGGGAGCAAATCTACCCAGTCATCTTGGGAAGATGATATGTACAGTCTCAGGAAAGTTTCCAACTCCTGGTTTACCCTCTCTGTCTGCCCATTCGTCTGAGGATGATACGCTGACGAGAACTTGAGATGGACCTGCATGGCAGAACAGAGAGCTCTCCAAAACCTTGCCACAAACTGAACTCCACGGTCAGATATTATTTCAGTGGGTAGTCCATGTAAACGGAAAATCTCCCGTAGGAAGATTTGAGCCAGTTTTGGAGCGGAAGTCCTTGGAGTGGAACAAAATGAGCCATTTTGGTAAATCTGTCGACCACTACCCAGATGGTATTGAATCCTTGGGAGGAGGGAAGGTCAGAGATGAAATCCATAGACAGATGTGACCAAGGACGGCTGGGAATGGATAACGGCTGTAACTGACCTGCTGGAGACTGACGAGGAGTTTTGTGCTGCACACATTTAGGGCAAGACGCCACAAAGTCTTTGATGTCGACTTTCATCTTCGGCCACCAGTATGTTTCAGCGAGAAATTTAAAAGTCTTTAGGACACCAGGATGCCCAGTAAATTTAGACTGATGAGCCCAAGACAACAACTTAGGACGGAGTTCAGGAGCAACAAAAGTCTTACCAGGAGGCGGAGCTGGAGAAACTTGTGAAGAAGCAAAAGCAACAGGATCCAGGATGGAGCGTGGTACTGGATCGGATATCTCGTCCTCAGATTCCATGGATCGAGACAAGGCATCTGCTTTGGTATTCTGAGAACCTGGGCAAAAATGGAGCTTGAAATTAAAACGGGAGAAGAACATAGCCCATCGGGACTGGCGAGGATTAAGGCACTGAGCTGCCTTCAAGTAGAGCAGGTTTTTATGATCCGTATAGATATTAAATGGAAACTTCGCCCCTTCCAGGAGATACCTCCATTCCTCAAGGGCCAGTTTAATCGCCAGAAGCTCTTGATCTCCGATGGAATAATTAACTTCTGCAGGAAGAAATTTACGGGAAAAGAATCCACAGGGATGAATCTTCCCGTCAGCTCCCATCTGAGAGAGAACAGCTCCCACTCCTACTGTGGAAGCATCCACCTCCAACTCGAATGGCTTATTAATATCGGGCTGTAACAAAACTGGAGCGGTAACAAAAGCCATCTTGATTTTTTGAAACGCAGCCAGGGCATCTTCTGACCAGTTGGAATGATCTGCCCCTTTCCGAGTTAAGCTAGTAATAGGAGCAATGAGAGTTGAAAAGCCTCGGATGAATTTCCTATAATAATTGGCAAAGCCCAGGAATCGTTGAATGGACTTGAGAGTGTTCGGAATGGACCAATTGGCAATAGCTTCCAATTTTGCCGGGTCCATCTGGAGATCCGATCCAGAGATTATATACCCCAGGAAGGGTATGGAGGTAACCTCAAAGGTACACTTAGATAATTTGCCGTAAAGACAATTCTCACGAAGACGTCGGAGGACTTCACGGACTTGGAGACGATGAGAAGGGAGGTCTTGAGAGAAGATGAGGATATCGTCCAGGTAAACAACGAGATACTTGTACAGAACGTCACGGAAAATTTCATTAACAAAGCGTTGAAACACTGCTGGAGCATTGCTCAACCCGAATGGCATTACCAGGTACTCGTAATGGCCATCCCGAGTATTGAAAGCTGTCTTCCATTCGTCACCGCTGCGGATTCTGATGAGATTATAGGCACCGCGGAGATCTAACTTGGTGAAGATGCGGGCTCCTTTGACTCTATCAAATAACTCGGTAATAAGAGGTAACGGGTAGCTGTTCTTAACGGTAATATCATTAAGTCCCCGGTAGTCAATACATGGACGTAGTCCTCCATCTTTCTTTTTAACAAAAAAGAAACCTGCCCCAGCAGGTGATGATGAGGGACGGATGAATCCTTTCTGTAGGTTTTCTTTGATGTATTCGCTCATCGCTTCGGTTTCAGGAACAGATAACGGGTAGGTGCGCCCCCTAGGTGGTTTTTTGCCAGGAATGAGGTCGATGGGGCAATCCCACTCTCTATGGGGCGGCAGGACATCAGCGGCCTTCTCGCTGAAGACGTCAGCGAAATCTTGATAGGCCATAGGAAGAGTAGACTGGGTCTTGATTTCAGAAGTCTTGACAGGAACAACTTGGGCTAAACAGGACTGACGGCAATGTGAACCCCAAGCAGTTAGTTGTAAGGTAGCCCAATCAATCTGTGGGTTATGTAGCTGGAGCCAGGGCATACCTAACACAATCTCCTGAGTTGCCTGAGGAATAACTAGAAATTTTATTAACTCAGAATGCAGGAACCCAACCCCCAGTATCACTGGCCGGGTTTGTTGAGTGATATACCCCTTAGAAATACGACTACCATCAACTGCCGTGATGTAGACTGGATATGGAAGTTCATAGACCGGCAGATGAAACTTGTCTACCGCAGCTTGAGTGATGAAATTCCCCGCTGCACCACAGTCTACCAACGCAGTTGCAGATTGGAGTCCAGCCGCCGTCTCTAAGGTCACAGGAAGAATGAAATCTTGGGTTGAAGGAGCTTGCTTGAAAGATCCCAACTTGACTCCTCCCCTACAAGTCAGGATCTGGCGTTTCCCGAACGCACTGGACAAGAATTTATTTGGTGACCTACTGCCGCACAATACAGACACAGTCTCTCACGAAGTCTCCTTGACCGCTCCTCAGAGGTTAAGCGGGACCTATTAATTTGCATAGGCTCGTCAGAAGGTGGAGGCTGAAACTGTACAGGAGGTACCATTCTTGGTTTGCGACACTCAGCACGAGCACGCTCACTATTGCGTTCGCGGATGCGAGAGTCCAACTTGATACATAGGGAGATTAATTCTGGTAATTGCACAGGAATATCACGGGTTGCCAGTTCATCTTTTATCCGTTCCGAGAGTCCATGCCAGAAGGCTGCTACCAAGGCTTGGTTATTCCACTGAACCTCTGCGGCTAACGTCTGGAACTGGATGACGTATTGGCCCATACTGCGAGTCCCTTGACGGAGCTGGAGAAGATCTGCGGAGGCTGATGTTGCACGACCCGGTTCATCGAAGATGCGTCTGAAGATGGAAACAAACTCAGCATAGTTGTTCATCAACGGGTCGGCACGTTCCCATAGAGGAGACACCCAGCTCAGGGCTGATCCAGAGAGCAGTGAAATGATATAAGCAACCTTGGATCTTGGCGTGGGAAAATTATGAGGTAAAAGTTCAAACTGGACTTCACACTGGTTGAGGAACCCACGGCATAACTTCGGACTGCCATCATACCTGCTAGGCACAGGCAGGTGCAAACGAGATACAGGAGCAGATGCAGCCGGAGAAGAAGAACCCCCTACACTTGCATGTGCAGGGGTAACAGGAACTGGAGGTGCAGGCGCACTTAGCAGAGATTGTTGTAACGTATCAATCCGGGAGGACATCCCTTGCAGAAACTGGAAGATCTGCTGCTGCACAGCCTCTTGTCCATCCAAACGGGAGACCAGGTTTTGTAAGGCCCCTGACCCCACACTCTGACCACCGTCCGAGTCCATCGGTCCTGAACTTACTGTCAGAGTCGGTTTAGTTTGTGTCCCCGGAGGGGGCGCTAGTGGGTCAGTGGAGGTAGGTGGAATGAAGTGAGGAGGCAGTATTGGGTTTCTGCGCATGTGCACAATGTAGATTTATTAATAACAGAAAGTCCAGATAATAATGCAGCAGAAAGTAAAACAAACGAATGCAATGGAAATGACAATGGTAACGGCAATGGTAATGGCAATGATATAATATGGTTTGAAACTGAAAGTCTATGGCAGAGTTTGTAATGCAGAAATGGAACCAGAGTAATTAAAACGTGGAGCCAGCAGAGGTGGAATAATGGTAGCAAACCTGGTAGCAATGCAGGAGACTGGATGGTAATGTTCACTGTGCTGTTGGAAGTGCACAATCAGCATGCAGGCTGAATCACAGGTGAGATGACGGAATGCACCTGGAGAGAGAGTCTCTACTGCTGTAGGCTGGAGCACACTGCAGGTGTAGAAGGTGTGAAGCCAGAAAGGTATTGCTGGTGCTGGTACTTGTAGTTCCACGGAAGTAATAGGTACTGAAGAATATCCAGGAACACGGAGGATCAGGAGAATATCCAGGAACACGGAGGAACAGGAGAACAGGTCCAGACACACGGGTCGCAGGAGTGACACAAAGTTCAGGACAACCTCTGATTCACCCTGCAGCTCCTGATATACCCCCTGACCGGCAGGTATTGGCTGGAGTGAGACGAGGAGGTGCGGCCAAGCTCCGGATTGGCTACCGCACTTACACTGGGGAAAACTGTCATGGCGGCGCCCATGACGCGGCCCGGCTGGGACGCGGCGCGCCCACACGCCCGTTGACTCCAGGGGCGCTCCCAGGCCTGAGATGGTATCCACGAGCAGGGCGACAGGTGACAGCAACATGCAGTGACCCCGGACGGAGTCCGCTCCGGCGGACAGACATAACAGCGGTAAGTCGATTCCTGACAGAGACAAGGCCCCTAACTCAGACACCCTCCTTGCGGATGCCAAGGCCAACAGAATGACCACTTTTCAAGTGAGAAACTTCAACTCTTTCTCCTGGAGAGGTTCAAACCAATCCGATTGAAGGAACTGCAACACCACGTCAAGATCCCACAGGAGGCACAAAAGGAGGTTGGATGTGCAGAAACCCTTCACGAATGTCTGAACTTCTGGAAGGGAGACAATTTTTCCTGAAAGAAAACGGACAAGGCCGATATCTGGACCTTGATTGAACTCAACCGTAGGCCCACATCCTCACCCGCCTGGAGAAAATGGAGAAAACGTCCTAACTGAAACTGTTCCGTTGAGCCTTCTTGGATTCACATCAAGATACATATTTTCTCCACATACAGTGTAATGTTACTACTTTCCTGGCCTGAATAAGAGTGGGAATGACTTCTTTGGGAATACCCTTTTGGCTAGGATTCGGCGCTCAACAGCCATGCTGTCAAACGTAGCCGCGGTAAGCCTTGATACACGAATGGCCCCTGCTGCAGCAGGTCCTCGCGAAGAGGAAGAGGCCAAGGATCTTCTATGAGTAACTCCTGAAGATCTGGATACCGAGCCCTCCTTGGCCAGTCTGGGACAATGAGGATCGCTTGAAATCCTGTTCTTCTTATGATTTTGTGAACTTTTGGTATCAGTGGAAGTGGAGGGAAGACATACACCGACCAAAACACCCACTGGGTCACCAGTGCGTCCACTGCTATTGTTTGAGGGTCTCTCGACCTGGAACAATATCACCGAAGCTTCTTATTGAGAAGAGAGGCCATCATGTCTACTTGAGGAACTCCCCAAAGACATGTCACCTTCGCGAAGACTTCTTGGCGGAGGCCCTATTCTCCTGGATGGAGATCATGTCTGCTGAGGAAGTCTGCTTCCCAGTTATCCACTCCCGGAATGAAAATTGCTGACAGAGCTCTTGCATGTCTTTCTGTCCAGAGGAGAATCTATGTCACCTCTGGCATAACCGCTCTGTTTTTCGTTCCGCCCTGACAGGTTATGTACGCGACTGCTGTTACAATGTCCGACTGGATCTGTACAGGGTGATCTTGAAGAATATGCCCCGCTTGTAGAAGGCCACTGTAAGTGGCCTTCCACTCCAGAACGATTGTGTGAAGACAAGTTTCTTGACTAGACCATCTTCCTTGGAGGCATTCCCTTGTGTGACTGCTCCCCAGCCTTGGAGACTTGCATCCGTGTTCACCAGGATCCAGTCTTGACTCCCGAACCTGCGTCCCTCTAGGAGGTGAGAACTGTGTAGCCACCACCGGAGCTAGATTCTGGCTTTGGATGACAGGATTACCCTCTGATGCATGTGTAGATGGGATCCGGACCTCTTGTCCAATAGGTCCCACTGGAACACTCTGGCATGGAATCGGACAAACTGTATGGCCTTGTAGGCCGCTACCATCGTCCCCAACACCCGAATGCATTGATGAATCGACACTCTTGTTGGTTTCAGAATTTGTTTGACCATTCTCTGGATTTCCAGAGACTTTTCTAATGGAAGAAATACCCTCTGTACTTCTACAGATGTGTCCACTTACATCTTTGCTTTTTTACAAATTTGGCACAACATGCAAAACACGGCTAAGCTGTTTTTCACGAGTAGCGAGTGGATGAATTTAAAAAATGTTGTTTGCCATAATAGAATATGTATAAAGTAACATATTAAAGAATCAAATTAAGAAAAATCACAAGGCATGGCTAAATCTCTGAGTTTATAGCACTATCCCATACATGGCGGGATATAGCAAAGATGTATGTGGACACATCTGTATGTCCAGTATCATCCCCAGAAAGGACAATCTTGTCGTCAGTTCAAATAGTAACTTTGGAAAACTTATGATCCAACCGTGATGTTGAAGTACTGTCAGGGAGAGTGCCATGTTCTGCACCAGCTTTTCCCTGGTTCTCGCTTTTATCAAGAGATCTTCCAGGTCAGGAATTATATTGACTCCTTGTTGTCGAAGGAGGACCATCATCTCCTGCCATCACCATGGTGAAAACCCTCGATGCCGTGGAAGGGCCGAACGGCAACGCCTGAAATTGGTAATGACAATTCTGTATTGCGAATCTCAGATAAGCTTGATGTGGAGGATAAATGGGAACGTGTAAGTAGGCATCTTTTATGTCTACTGACACCATGAAGTCCCCCTCCTCCAGACTGGAAACCACTGCCCTCAGAGATTCCATCTTGAACTAGAACCTTTGCAGGTAGAGATTCAGAGTATACAGGTTTAGAATCGGTATGACCGAGCCGTCCGGCTTCGGAACCACGAATAGGGTTGCAATAAAATCCTTCTCCTTGTTGTAACAAGGGAACCAGGACAAACTTGATCCTGACACAATTTTTGTATTGCTGCTGCCACCACTTCCCTGTCTGGGATAGAAATGTCTTGAAACTCCAGTTTGTACCCATGGGACTCTATTTGTATGACCCACGGGTCTAGGCCAGATTGAACCCAGAACTGACTGAAGAGTTTCAGATGTGCTCCCACCTGAGCGGACTCTCGCAAGGGAGCCCCAGCGTCATGCTGAAGATTTGGCAGAAGCAGAGGTTGATTTCTGCTCCTGTGATCCTGGAGACACTGTGGACTTTATTTCCTTTTCCCCTTCCTTTTACCTACAAAGAAAGGGGGACCTTTACCCTTTTTTGGAATTTTTGGGCCGAAATGACTGCATCTGAGATCTTTTTCGCCGGCGCAGGAGCAATAGGCAAGAATGTCGACTTACCTGCGGTGGCCACAGAAGCTAAAGCATCCAGCCCATCTCCAAATAAGGACCTTAATACGGGAGAGCCTCCATATTCCTTTTGGAATCTGCGTCAGCATTCCATTGGCGAATCCACAACGCCCTCCGTGATGAGATTGCCATGGTAGCGGCTCTTGATCCCAAGAGACCAATATCTTTCATGGTTTCTAGCATGTACGCAGCAGTGTCTTTGATATGACCTAACATTAGGAGTATCTCATCTCTATCTATTGTGTCAATGCCTGACGACAAGTTTTCTGACCACTTTTCAATAGCACCACTCACCCACGCACAGGCAATGGTAGGCCTGAGTAGTGTCCCATTGGCCACATCAATAGATTACAACATAGTCTCAAACTTGCGGTCTGCCTGCTCCTTAAGTGAAGCCGTCCCAGGCGCAGGGAGACACACCTTTTTTCTTTAACCGTGACAGGGCACTGTCTAAAATGGGGGGTGACTCCCACCTTTTCCTGTCCTCTGCATGGAAAAAGCTATGCTGCTTGACTTTTTTAGGGAATCTGAAAATGTATTTTCGGGTTAAACCAGACTCCCTCCAAGAGACTGTTCAGCTCATGAGATGGAGGGAAAGTTACATTACTTCTTTAATAAAGTAAGCCTGCTCCTGTGGTAAAGGAGGGGGCCCCGCGACTTCTAATACCTTCTTTATAGCTAAAAACATGTTTTTAATGTTTTTCGCTAACTTAGGACCTATTCCCCTGGAATCACTATTGTCGACACAGGAATCAGCGTCCGTGTCGGTATCAGTTCATATTACTTGTGCAAATGTTTATGTGACCCAGAGGGGTCCCCTGTGGATGAAAGGCAGAACTATCAAAAATCACATCTTCAACAGATTATTTTCAGTTTTCTGCATGAGACTCAGACTTATCCAATCTCTTACTGATATGATTCAAACTATCACGTAAATCTTTCACCCAGTCAGGCTCTTGGTGTCACATTACAACTCTGTGTCCATAACATGGCTCCCACAGAGGAAGAACTCCCTGCCACAGAGATGTCACACACATGCACAATCACACCACAGACACTCCGGGGTTATAGGGGACAGACCCACAGCAAAATATGTCAGAGGTACACAGAAAGGGATTGCCAGTCCACAAATCAGCGCTTAAATAAAAAATCCCTGTGTCGTGTACTTTGTACACAGACTTTCCGCTCTATATATATTGTCAATAATAGGTTATAATACCACAATATATACTTTCCCCCCCCCTCCCCCCCACTTTTTTCACTCTGATACTAAAATCATAAGTTGAGAGGGGGATCAGCGTTTCTTCCCTTGCTTTTTGCTGGAAGAAAATGGCGCTGAACAGTGTGCTGGCTGCCTGAGGAAGTAGCCCCGCCCCCTGCAATGGTGCGTTTTTCCTCAGCAAACATGAGGTAATATTTATACTGGCGGGGGTGTAGGATTGTGCCATGGCCCAATATGCTACCTTTTTGCCAGTCAGAGTAGGTTTTCATGCTTTCCAGGGCGCCCCGCCCTGCACTCTGCTGTGCGCTGTGTATGGATAGCATGTCCGTGCAGCGTTCCCGCTCGCTGCACGGTACCTTGAGCCGTCACGATGACCGGAGGTCCCTCTTGCAGATCTCCGGTAATAATACTCACGCATCTTCTGACTTCTGGCTATGTAAGGGGGGTGACGGCGTGCTGTGGGAGTGAGCACATAGCCGCAGCTAGTGTTCAGTACCCTTCAGGAGCTAATGGTGTCCTGTCAGCAAGAAGAAGAGCCATGAAACTATTCAGGAAGTTGGTTCCTACTTCTTCCCCCTAAGTCCCACGAAGCAGGGAGACTGTTGCCAGCAGTCTCCCTGAAAATAAAAAACCTAACATAAAGTCTTTCAGTGAAACTCAGTAGAGCTCCACTGGAGTGCGACCAGTCTGCCTGGGCCCATTTTCTATACTGAGGTCTGGAGGAGGGGCATAGAGAGAGGAGCCAGTTTGGAAAAGAAAAGTCTTAAAGTGCCCATGGCTCCTGCGGAACCGTCTATACCCCATGGTACTGAAGTGGACCCCAGCATCTTATAGGACGTATGAGAAACAATATTGTGAGGTGTGAGGTGTTCAGAATAGACTGGAAATGAGTGGAAATGAATGTTACTGAGGTTAATAATACCGTAGGATCAAAATTACCCCCAAATTCTATGAGTTTTGCAGTTTTTATGTTTTTTTCAAAAATTATCCAGATCCAAGACCAAAACACGAAAGGGTGGTTTTGGCAAAACCAACCCAAAACTAAAATACGAGCGGAGCATTAGAACCAAAACACAAAACACGAAAAGTGCTTGCTGCACATCTCTAAAAATAACAGCTAAAATCACAGACTTTGGGGGTGTTTTTGTTCCTACAGTATTAATAACCACAATAACATTAATTTCCACTCATTTCCAGTCAATTTTGACCACCTCACTGCTCACAATATTGTTCACCAACATAGGCCAAAGCCTGGCTGGCTAAACTATGCAACAGAGCAGCGGCACAAACACACGGCAGTTATGTCAGTTTAAAAATGCTTTACAAATTAGTAATGTATTAGCAATAACCAGTGCCGTTTAATGTTTAAACATAGTGGGTGGACAGGCTATCATTTGAGCTCCTCCCCGGCTGGGGTGGACAGCAAGTCCATATAAGATCATATCCCACGATTGTTAAGATCAATGTAAGAGTCATATACTTTTTTTTAAATAAATTTTTATTAACTTTTATGAAGAAAACAGACTAACGAGTGATATTGCTGTCTGGGCGAATCTGGTGAGAGGGTCTTTTTCAGGATCATCCCACTATCCGTGGCCATTTTCAAATTTGTATGATACCTTAGAAAGAATTGCAAAGAGATTCTAATGCATACTTGAGCGCTCTCCAAACAACTATCAACATTTTCAACCACTGGTTCTCAACTGGCAGGAGGACTTGTTTTGGAGATTAGCAGCTGATTCTCCTTGAGGACTATTGTGTCTAAAGCAGATATTTATAGCACAATTTGGTTACTTTATTTTTTCTGATTTAGTTGGTGGATTGGCCAATGCACGGAAGCCTGCATACCGATTTTCAAGGTACCCCACCTTCATGCAGGTCCTACACTATCACAGAGTCTTAAAACCTGACCACTTCACTGCTGTTACACATATCATCTGCCTGCTAGATTTAATGTGTACCTGCCACAGACTTTATGGCTTTTAAAGGCACACTAGTCACCTATTGCACTGGCTCAAAGATGATTGTTAAGGAACAGCTGAGACAGGTTCAGGATAATAAAGTCCACACAGGGGTGCATGAGAAAGCTAGTGGCCACGGTTAATAAGAGCTAACCATAGATTAACCCCATCGTATACACACAGAGAAAAAAACCACAGCACTCACCACACCAGAAGCGGGGTACAGCTATGCACTTACCACTCACAGGGTGGGGTGCATGTAACACAGCACTCTCCACCACAGAAGCGGGGTACACAGCTGTACTTACCACTCACAGGGCGGGGTGCATGTAGCCCATGACCACATCGCTCTAATAAATACAAACAAAGAACCCAGCACTCACCAAAGTAAACTCACTTATCCTCAACAATTCAATAAATAAATGATGGGGGTTTAGTTGGTGGATTGGCCAATGCACGGAACCCTTGTACCAGCCTTCATTGCACCCCCAAATTACCACATCAGCTAGCGGTAACATCTGTGGACAAACCGGAGATCGGGAGATCACAACCGCGACTGTGGTGTCTGCATACGGCACATAGAGGTGTGGACTCATAGAGCTTGGAAGTCGGGTAAAACACTCAACACAGCAGGCGCCAGTGCAGCGCCATTCCCGCAGCCCGAGACCGCCTCGTCTGTCATTGGATTCTCCCGTGGTACAACAACCGGTGTGAGCTACACGTAAGGCTCCAGTGTGGAGCGATCATTTCTGCACAATAATATTTCCTTATAACGAGTGGCAGCTTATAGAGGAAATTCAATACACAGCAAGGGTGCAAATCACAGCTGGCAATTTGTTTTTTATTTCAATATATGGACTGAGTTTTATACATTTTTTATAAAAAAAAAAATTTTTATTCTCTGTGCACAGAGTTTACCTAGATCCACCTCCTTTAGATATGCAAAGATATTGTTAGCGATTTTCTTGACCGGTCTAATAGTTTATTTGAGAGTATATATATATATATACATATGTCTATTTTTCACGAAATAAAAAATATAGATTATATGAAATTATCAATTTGTTTTTATTTTGAACTTTTGAGCCATACCATATTATTTATAGCGCAAGAGGGGATTTGTTTAGTGGTTCCTACTGTAACTGTCTCTAAACAAAAACACAAAGTTTTCCAGTCAATACTGTATGGCTCACTTGTATAAGGAAGCGTGTTTCTCTCACAGAGATTCTCCAGTCTCCTTAGGGCTGTAACACACTACCCGGTTTTGGCCGGACGGCAAAAAGCCGGACAAAAGCTGTCCGGTTTTTTGCCGGCCGGCTGAGCCTTTCACATGCAACAGCTTTTAGCCGGTTTTAATGCTGTGTTTCTAAATTGGGATGAAGTAGGCATGTGCAGCAGCAGCAGCATTTCACAGTGTGTGTGTGACTGAGCAGCATTATCACATGGATCGCAAACGTATTATTGCGTTGTGGTTGTTATATCGTCGCCGACGAGCACAGAGGCATAAGCGGCTTTATTGGGTTCACCCAATAAACTTAAGAAGAGATGAATTGAATACATTCAACTCACTATTTGAAGACCTAAGAGCAGATGAGAATAAATTCTTCAATTATTTCCGCATGTCCTTGTCATCTTTTGACGAATTACATATGCGGCTGAGAGCCCATATTCAACATGAGAACACTACAATGCGAAATTGTATTCCACCTGTTCAAATGTTAGCAGTTGCACTGAGGTAAGTAAATCAAAGACATTTGAAAGTACAATGTTTTTATTTCACACTGAAAATGGACATATTTAAAGTATGAGCAATATTTGCAATTAACTTATATCCAAAACATTAGGTAACAAATGTAACAAACAGCCAACGGTGGAAATTAAATTGCATGTGTTATGCACCATGTGTGTGATTTGTAACAAATTTGGTAGAATCAGGGCTAGATTGGTATTTATAATGGGTGCAGTGATGAAAAGTCCACGGAACTGTATGAACCAGAAGACGGTGCAGGGGATGGAGTTTGAGAGGGACAACTTTGAGGGCTATTTATTGGAGGCATGTTTCCAAAATGTGGGTACAATTGAGATGTTAGCGGAGGTTGGGCTTGTTGCATAGGATTTTGGCCATAAGGTTGTTGTGGAGGCATTGCTTGCAATAGTGTTTGGTGCATTGGCATAGACTGATAAGGCAGGGGCGAAGGCTGCAAGGATCTCCGCTTCTGCTGATTTATATTAGAAATCAGTTGAAGAACCCCCATTTGGAACTGTAATATTTCATCTTCGTCTAATTTCTCTAAAGCAGGCATGATCCCCTGAAAGAAAGATATATGACGATTTGGCTTTTCAGGTTCCAGAGCCTTTAGCAGTTTTAATTCTACTTCATCTGGCTTACGGCGGCGTGTTTGTGGTCGAAAACCACCATGTGTGGCACTGGCTGCTGGTGTTGGTAGAGTCTCTGTTGTATTTTTGGGCTCATTTTCAGGAACTGAGTTTTCCCTCACAGCATCTTCAACTGGGTTATCTGGTATGACATCCTCCAGAGTGAAATTTTCTTCAGTATCCCGACACACATACAATTTTTTTAAGAATTGCATCTGGTCATGAAACACATATTTCCTATGCTTCACTGCCCCAGCTCCAGATCTCTTGCTTTCTTCTATTTTTTTGAAAGACTTTGCAAAGGAGTCTCGAATATTGCTCCATCTTCTCATGACTTCTTTACCTAGAACAATATAATTCAATAACAATATAAATGTTTTACATTTTGTAATGTTTACCAAAGACCTACTGACCAATTACTCATAGTTTGCATTTCTTCTTTTCAGATATCTGGCAAGTGGGTGCACTTTTACTGATCTACACTATAGTTATCGAATTGGAATTTCAACTGCAAATCAGATAATTAAAGAAGTTTGCCGAGCCATTTGGTCAGTCATGCAATCAGAATGCCTACCTACACCTACAAAAGAACACTGGCAATCGATAGCAGCTGATTTTGAGAAAAACGCAAACTTCCCACATTGCATAGGGGCATTAGATGGCAAACATATCCGACTAATTTGTCCATCCAGCAGCGGCTCAATGTACTTCAATTACAAAGATTACTATTCTGTAGTGTTAATGGCCATTGCAGACTCCAAATACCGCTTTGTCTACGTGAATATAGGAAGTTTTGGTAAAGACTGCGACTCTGCTATCTGGAAAAGATCTAGTCTGTAGAGGTCAATTATAACAAACACACACCAACTTCCAGACGAGAAATGTCTACCAGGAACAGAAAGTCCTAAAGTGCCATATGTGTTTGTAGGTGACGTAGCATTTGCACTTCATAAGCATCTACTCCGACCTTATGGTGGGCCAAACCTGACGCAAGACAAAAGAATTTTTAACTACCGCCTGAGTCGAGCCCGTAGATATGTGGAATGCTCATTTGGCATTCTAACTAATAAGTGGAGAATTTTCCATAGACCAATTAATGTCAATCCCGATTTTGCCGTTGACATTGTCAAGGCTTGTATAATTCTCCATAATTTTGTTAGGGCTAGAGATGGGTTTCAGATTGAGGACACTACATCAATAACAGGCTTGGAAGATTGGCAACGTGAACCCACAGCACGAGGAGGCATGACCGCAAACAACGTCAGACAAATATTTGCCAAATACTTTGTAACAGACATTGGAGCTGTGTCCCGGCAAATGTCAAAAATCTGACTGTAGTCATTTTCATTAAACTGTGCTAAAAATGTAAACACAACAGGAGATTTACGGTCAGCTGGGCCCCAGTCGTGTTTGGCACAGTCCTCCCGCACCTTGTTTGATGACGTTCACCTGTCACATCAATGACCCGTGGTGCTCCCCAGTTTTGGTTTTGGTTATGCACAATGTCAGCAACAAGTGATATGTGTGCAAACGGAGTATTGCATATATACCTTATATACCCGCAAAGTCACTGTTCTACATGTGCGTTTTTTTAGGCACAATTTGTGCGCACCTTAAAATTGTTTAAGTTGCCATACTAATGTTGCTCATCTGTGTTTTTTATATGTTGTGCTTTTGTTTAATAAATCCCGAAGATGTTGCGTTGTGCACCTAAACGTAGATGTGCTGCCTCATGTTACTTTGTGAATAAATTCCTTTGTGTTCCCAAAAGCGTCTGAGTGCCATCACTTCTACAATTGTTCACTTTTCAAGCCTAGTACATGCTGGACCAGGCCAGGATATCAGGGTAACTTGCGTGCTTCTGAGTACCAAACTACCTGTAAGTGTGTGTATGTATGTATATATATATATATATATATATATATATATATATACACACACACACACACAACGAAGGCTGGTGCCACTCAAGGGTCTGCACAGTTAGTCCGACAGACAGTAGATCTTGTAGATCAACGTTTCCATTTCATGTCTAAATCGGCCTCAGTTTCACATCCTGATGACGATTTAGTCATTAAATCAAAACGTTGATTTACAAGATCCACTGTCTGTTGTACTAACTGCAGAGACCCTTGAGTGGCACCCGAGTTCGTAGTGTATTTGTGAGGTATCTTACCTGGGTGAGCACCTGGCCGGTACGGACTTTAGTGGGAGTAACGGTGGATGTACATTGTGTGTGTGTGTGTGTGTGTGTGTGTGTGTGTGTGTGTGTGTGTGTGTGTCAGTGCCGTAACTAGGCATTTTAGCGCTGTGTGCAAGAAACGAAAGTGGCGCCCCCCCCCCCAATGTAAGATAGGGGCAGTGCGCGCCGTAGGGGTGCAAAAAAATTTATAGGGGCGTGGCTTAATGGGGAAGGGGCGTGGCCACAAAATAATAGTAATTCATACTACGGTGCACAGTAGTCTACATTATTCAAATTACGCTGCACAGTAGCGCCCCTTTTCTACATTACAATAGACAGCGTCCCCCTTTTTACACATTACAGCAGCCAGTCCCCCTTTTTACACATTGCGGCATCCAGGCCCCCTTTTTACACATTGCGGCTGCCAGTCCCCATTTTTACACATTGCGGCAGACGGGACCCCATTTTACACATTGCGGCAGACGGTACCCCATTTTACACATTGCGGCAGACGGGACCCCTTTTTACACATTGCGGAAGACGGTGTCCGAGAGAGAGAGAGAATATACTTACCTTCTCCCCGCTGACAGGCTCCTCGTGCAGCTTCCTCTCGGTGTAGGCTGTGTGAGATGAGAAGGAGGAGGAAGGAGGGGGAGCAGGGAGCCGCAGCAGCGCTATTTGATTGGTAGTAAGCGCCGCTGCAGCATCCCCCTCTCCTCCTATATTGGTTGCCTGGCGGTGCTGTGGATGCTGGGGAACCGCATCCCAGCATCCTTAGCAGCGCCGGGTAGCCAATACAGGAGGAGAGGGGGATGCTGCAGCCAGAGCCGGATTAAGGGGGGTGCCCCGGGGGTCAGTACCCCGGGCCCCCCTGTTTTAAGGGGCCCCCCGGCCGAAGCTCTGCACCGATCTACAGGTTGCCGGGGTAGGAGGGATCCACGCTGTGCATGCGGCTTCCTCCCCCTCCTCTCGGGCAGCACGGTCGGGGACTGAGTCAAGCAATCTCCAGCCTTCGCTGCTGCCAGGAGAGATGCTGCTGGTGGCAGAGCCTGGAGATTGCTTGACTCAGTCCCCGACCGTGCTGCCCGAGAGGAGGGGGGAGGGAGCCGCATGCACATCCGCACTCCTCCCCCGGCAGCGTGGATCCCTCATACCACGGCAGCCTGGTGTCTTCTCTTCTCCCCCTGCTGCAGCGCGGCTCCCATTGCCTGTGACCGCGGGAGGTGAGCAGCGGGGTGGAGGGGGGGGGTAACTGTAGGGGCTGGTGGTCCACTGGGGGGCCCTGCTGTCTTTGGTGCCCCGGGCCCCCCGAGGGCTTAATCCGGCCCTGGCTGCAGCGGCGCTTACTACCAATCAAATAGCGCTGCTGCGGCTCACTACTCCCCCTCCTTCCTCCTCCTTCTCTCCGCTGCCCGGCGCTGGTCCTCTTCTCCCTACACAGCGGGGCGCACGGCGCAGACTTCGGCGGCATGTAATGAGTCAATTTGACTCATTACATGCCGCTGGCCGTTGCGCCCTCAGGGCAACTGCGCTGTGTGCCAAGCCCCCTTGGCACACACATAGTTACGGCCCTGGTGTGTGTATATATATATATATATATATATATATATATATATATATATATATATATATATATGTGGGATGCGGTCAAGATACCGCCGACGGAATCCCAACTGCCACAATCCCAACATATTCTCCCTCCGTGGGTGTCCACGACACCCATAGAGGGATAATATAATAGTGTGCCGAGCGTAGCGAGGCACCGTGCCCGCAGTGTGGCGAGCGAAGCTAGCCCGCAAGGGGCTGCGTTCCGCTCGCCACCCCTGTCGGCATTGTGTTGTTGGGATTCCGGCGTCGGTAAGTCATCAGCGGCATTGTAATGAGTCACTACAAGCCGCCTGTGTGCGTGTGCTGCCGCCGGAGAGGAGCAGCTCCGGGGGCAGGGGAGGAGTAGGGGGACTCTGGAGCTGCAGCAGCGCAGTGTAATTGTTGGTGGCGCTGCTGCAGTTGTCCCTCTCCTTCTGCATTGTCTGGACGCCGCCGCTGTGAATGCTGGGATGCGCCTCCCTCATCCCAGCATTCACAGCGGCGGCGGCCAGCCAATGCGGAAGGAGAGGGACAGCTGCATGTGACGCTGCCACCAATTACATAGCGCTGCTATTTGTCTGTCTATCTATCTATCTAACTATCTATCTATCTATCTATCTCTCCTGTTTACCTAATGTATGAAAGGTGGACTGGCTGCCGTAATGTGGAAAAAGGGAAATCCTGAGTGCCAGAATGTGTGAAAAGGGGGACTGGCTGCCGTAATGTGCTAAAACAGGGATTGTCTTCCGTAATGTGTAAAAGGGGGGACTCTGGGGGTCATTACAAGTTGTTCGATCGCTAGGAAATTTTTGCAGCGCTGTGATCATGTTAAAACTTGGACAAACTGTGCATGCATATGCACTGCAATGCGCAGGCGCGTCCTACGGGTACAAAGAGGATCGGTGCTGGCCGATAGATTTAACGAAGAATCCATTCGCACAGTCGATCGCAAGGTGATTGCCAGGAAGAGGGTGTTTATGGTTGGCAACTGTCCGTTTTCTGGGAGTGTTTGCCAAAATGCAGGCGTGTCCAAGCGTTTGCAGGGCGGGTGTCTGACGTCAATTCCACGACCAAAAAGACTAAAGTGATCGCAGTGGCTGAGTAAGTCCAGAGCTACTCAGAAACTGCAAAAACTGGTTTGTGGCCACTCAGCTGCAAAGGCGTTCCCACACTTGCAAAGTGAAAATACACTCCCCCATAGGCGGCGACTCTATGATCGCAGCGCACCCAAAAGTTGCTAGCGAGCGATCAAATCCGAATGACCCCCCTCTGTCTGCCGTAATGTGTAAAAAGGGGAATCTATCAGCCGTACTGTGTAAAAGGGGCTCTACCTGGTGTAGTGGCGCTACTGTGCGGTGTAATTTAAATAATGGAGACTACTCTGCACCGTAGTATGAATTGGGATTCTTTTGTGGCCACACACCTTCCCCATGAAGCCATGACCCTATATTTTTTGGAACGGCTGCGGCGCACACTGCCCTTATATTACATAAGTGTGGGGTCCGCTGATGCTGTTTTTTGCACACAGCGCTAAAATGTCTAGTTACGGCACTGGTGCACAGTTGCTTGACACAGAAAACTACAACAAAAAAGTATTCCCAGTTTGGCCCAATAGAAAGTTGATTAGAAAAATGTACTGAGTCCGAAAAGAACACAAACATATGCATAGATATATAGACATATATATATATATATATATATATATATATATATATATATATATATATATATATATATATATATATATATATGACACAACTGTATTATAAATCGAAACAATAAATCAAATACTAACCAAACAGTTCTTTATCATTCTCAGCAAGCTCATTGAAATCAGCTTTCAAATCACAGCAAAGCTCGTGCCAAGCCTTTCTGGTGGCATTTCTGTCTTTATAAACTTCAAGAGTTTTATCCCACAAAACTGGTCTGATTTCTACCAAGGAAATCAGTCTCTCAGTGTCAATATCTAGCTCTGCCATTTTCTCCAAACTACGCCTGCAGTGAGTGCACTGATGTGGGCGGGTTGTACTGTGTTTTTAGCAATAAACCATGTGATGTATGGGCGGGGAAACACATCGTTCCCGGCGAATAGCTGCTGTGTGTGTAAGCACTCATTGACAGTGCTTATACACTGAATCAGACGGACGGCAGGAGCACGGGCCGGCAGCCGGACTATTCAGTGGTGAGTCCCGGCTGTTACCCGGCAGCCGGGCCGGCACCGTGCCGTGTGTAAGGACACATTGCGCTGCATGTGTCTTTACATCACGGCAGCGGTTAAAAGCCGGCCGTGTGTTTGCCGGGCGGCGATAGCCGCCTCGTGTGTTTTAGCACTTAGGCAGTATGCACACACTAATCAGGCTAGCAGCCCTATAAGGCTCTTGCACAGCTGAAAGCCCTGATTAGTCCTCTGTGAGGCCAAAGAGAGTCTCTCTCTCTCTCTCTCTCAGCAAAATAAAAACATTTTCCTAGAAGTTTACATTTTCTAAAACATGTAAGACAAGAACCTGGGACAAACATACCTGCTCTCAAACACTATTCCAGTGTTCTTGTCACAATATATATATATATAATATTTATAATCCAGGTGTGGATAATGTAGAAGCAAAGCCACACAGCACTGCTCTGTAGCATGTAGTAAAAAGCTATTTATTCTAGCATCATATATAACATGTGGCATGGTACAATATTTATCTCAGACAGCACCCCTTTGTTCCCAGCATCACAGTAGGCAGCCCCCCCCCCCCACGAAGACGAAAAGATCGGCAACTCTGCCCAGCACTAGCAACTGTCTGCACTCCTTCCTTCCACGTCGCTGGGACGTAGCAGCGGCCGGCACACTGGACCCCCACCTGTCAGGTCATCACTTCTCCCCAAACACGGAGAACACTCACCCCCATACAGCAGGGAGAAAGAGGTAGCCGACAGAGAACCAGAGACAGCGGCGCTTCGGAGAAGCAAAGCTGCTCTATGGGGACTTCTTCGGGATAGACCTTTTGCAGAAGGTCTGTCCGGCTTCCAACAGCGGGGGCCATGTCTGGGCAACTCTGCCCCCCTTTAATCCAGCTCTGCTATAAGCTCCAGCTTGGGAAGGGAGGACGTGGAGACGATCGCGTGGCTCAGTGTGGGGCGGGGAAGCGGGCATTACTCGCAGCTTTCCGTACTGCTGCGCTTACACGATATATGCTCCAGGGCTTTTGGGGGAAAGGCGGTGGAGATGATTACCATATGGTGTGGGGGTGGTCGAGGCGCGTGCACTGCTCGCGGCTTCCGCATCTGCTTGTAGTGGAAGCAGAGCTGACAGTCACTGTCTAATATAAATTTTGGTGGCGGCTGGTTGCGCCCCAGCTCATCCTAGTTACGGCTCTGGCAATAACCAAATAAACCAACTCACAAGTACTATCAATAGAAAAGAATCCCAACACAGAAATTTCCTGAGAATTGTGTGTAGAATATCATTGCTCTAAAGTAGTTACCAAACAACAAAGAAAAATAAACCGAAACCATGTGTAAAATAGCAACAGCAGACATTGATGCCCCCTACACAAGTGTACATGCCCCCAGCATATGCCTATTCTCAGTGCCCAGTCTGTACCTCCCTCCTGAGGGCCCTGGGTCAATGACGACTGGCACTCTGTACCCCTGTAGAGCCCTGCTCAATCAGCCATTTTGTTGAGCAGTTCCCCAAAATCTCCCCAATCACAAAATACAGCACATTCCGTACCTGTGTAATACAGTGCGGAATACTTGGGAAACACAGTTAAAGATTGATTAGGTTACAGTGCTGGTCGGATACAATGCCAGTCAGACACAGTGCGGGTTACAGTGCAGGTTGGATACAAAGCAGGTCAGATACAATTCAGGTTACAGTGTGGGTCAGATACAGTGCAGCTGGATACAGGGCAGGTTGGATACAGTATTGGTGGATTTCATTGCGGGTTGTATATAGTTCAAATCGCATACAGTGCAGGTCGGATTCAGTGCAGGTTACAGTATTGGGTTGGGTACAGTTTGCGTTGGCTACAGTGCAAGGTTGGATACAGTGCGAGATACAGTGCAGGTCACATACAATGCAGGATACAGTTTGGGTCAGATACAGTGCAGGTCAGAGTGCGGGTTGGATACCCTTGGGTTGGATACAGTGTAGGCTACAGTGCAGGTTGTATACAGTGCCTGTCGCATACAGTGAGGGTTGGCTACAGTGCAAGGTCAGATAAAGTGCGCGTCGGATATAGTGTGAGATACAGTGCAGGTCAGATACAGTACGGGTCGCATACACTGTGAGTTGTATATATTGTGGGTCAGATACAGTGTGGGCCGTATAAGGTGCAGGTTACAGCGCAAGTCAGATACAGTGCGCGTCGGATATAGTGTGAGATACAGTGCAGGTCAGATACAGTATGGGTCGCATACACTGTGAGTTGTATATATTGTGGGTCAGATACAGTGTAGGCCGTATAAGGTGCAGGTTACAGCGCAAGTCAGATACAGGGTGGGTTGGATACATCACAGGTCGGATACAGTGTGGGTTGGATCCAGCGCAGGTCAAATACAAAGTGGGTTGGATACAGTGAGGGTCAAGTACAATGTGGCTCGGATACAGTGTGGGTCAGATACAGCGTGGTGGTGGCAGTGCAGGTCAATTACAATGTGGGTCGGATACAGTGTGGGTCAGATACAGCATGGATTACAGTGCAGGTTGGATACAGTGCAGGTTAGATACACCAATAGTGCACTTACTGTGACAGAGGGTCCTCAGTGCAGGGTTGTCAGCGCTGTCTTCAGTGTGGTGGTGCCTGCAGTGTTGGCAGTGCAGGGGCGCCAGCGGTGTCCTTAGAGCAGTAGTGCCAGCAGTGCAGGGGTGTCAGCGGTGTCCTCAGTGCGGTGGTGCTGGCAGTATCGGCAGTGCAGGGGTGCCAGCAGTGTCCTCAATGATGTGGTGCCAGCAATGTTGGGAGTACAAGGGTGCCAGTGGTGTCCTTAGTGCGGTGGTGCCGACAGTGTCAGCTGTGCAGGGGTGCCAGCGGTGTCCTCAGTGCGGTGGTGCCAGCAGTGATGGCAGTGCGGTGGTGCCAGCAGTGTTGGCAGTGCACGGTTCCGGCAATGCGGGAGTGCCGGAGGTGTCCTCAGTGCAGGCATGCCAGCAGTGCCCTCAGTGAAGGGGTGCAGGCAATGCGGGAGTGCTGAATGTGGTGACGGCAGTGTAGGGGTACCAGCGGTGTCCTTATCGTGGTAGTGCAGGGGTGTCAGCGGTGTCATATGTGCGGTGGTGCAGGCAGTGTCGGTAGTGCAGGGGTGCCAGAGGTGTCCTCAGTGCAGCGGCAATGCAGGGGTGCCAACTGTGTCCTCAGTGCAGTGGTGCCAATGTCGGCAGTGCTGGGATGCCATCGGTATCCTCAGTGCAGTGGTGCTGGCAGTGTCGGCAGTGCAGGGGTGCCAGCGGTGTCCTCAGGACGGTGGTGCCAGCAGTGTTGGCAGCGCAGGGGTACCAGCGGTGTCCGCAGTGCCAGCAGTGTTGGCAGCACGGGGTGCCGGCAATACGAGAGTGCTGGAAGTGTCCTCAGTGCAGGAGTGCCGGCAGTGTCCTCAGTGCAGGGATGCCGGCAGTGTCAGCAATGCAGGAGTGCCAAATGTGTCCTCCGTGCAGGGGTGCCGGCAGTGTCAGCAATGCAGGATTGCCGGAGGTATCCTCAGTGCAGGGATGCCGGCAGTGTCAGCAGTGCAGGAGTACCGGAGGTGTCCTTAGTGCAGGGGTGCCAGCAGTGTCGGCAGTGCGGGAGGTGTCCCCAGTGCAGGAGTGCCGGCAGTGTCCCCAGTGCAGGGGTGCCGGCAGTGTGAGCAGTGCGGGGGTGTTGCCAGTGTGGAAGTGTCGGCAGTGTGGGCGACGGTGCTGTTAGCGCTGTGGGGGCATCCATCGTGGTTATTGTAGCCTATGCGGACATGCTGATTGGCTGAGAGGCATGACAGATGGCTCTCTCAGCCAATCAGCGGTCTTTCCTAGGTTACTATGGAGACCGGCATCTGAGGCAAAATCTCAGGATCCGACAGCGGGATCCTGAGGTTTTTCCTTGATTGGGGATCCGGGGCAGGCAGGGAGACCCAAGCTGTGGCCCGGATCGCCCCGGATCCCCTAGGTTCTCGCTCATACCTAATATAGATAGATAGATAGATAGATAGATAGATAGATAGATAGATAGATAGATAGATAGATAGATAGATAGATATCTGGCGTATCACGAATAAAAATAGCATTTTTCTTGATTTTAGTCATTTTTATATGATGATTTGCATCTGATTAACCATTTTGAACCCGCACATCACACAACAGAGTGTGAGCCTTTGCTGTGACATATGTGTTGGATTATTTTATACAGTACAGTATATGCATGATTATAAGGACTTTTAGGGGCAAATTTTATCAAACTAATTTGTCAGGAAATCCCCTGAAAACAATTTTTAGGAGACCTCAGCAAAAGCTAAGTGTCTCCTGGATGTAAGAAGGAGGGTCCGTGCAGATGTACAGTATCCCAGGGTTGGACTCACCCACATGAGTACAGGGGATATCTCCGGTGGGCCCCACTGCCTGGGGGCCCATCTCATACTATAGAGGTCATGTTCCAGAGCATGCACTCTAATTATACATTGCTACTCTATTAGAGGGACGGGCACCTGGTGGTGCAGGTTTGCCTCTATAGAAACCACTGTGCACAAAAACTCACCCTCCTGCTAACCCTTCACCAGGACATGGCTTTTTCAAAATAACTCTGTCCTGATACTCCAACAATAGTGAATGCATGTAAAAAACAAAATAGGTATGCATTGAGAGTTGGGGGATAATTATTGGGATACAGTCAAAATACAGACAGTCAGAAGACAGACACCGAGATCATGACGGTCAGAATCCTGACACATCCTGGGGGTAAGTATTGGGGTTGGGGGTTCCATCTCATTTTCCGGCACAGACTTTGGGGTATATATTTTGGGGTATACTTTGGGGCTCCAGGACAACTAAAGGGGCCCACCATATCACATCTGCGATAGATTGCCAAATTTCCTATTCAGGGTCAGGGAATCTGGAAAATCCAACATGTTGGAAATCCCCGATTCACCAATCCAACCATAAAATTATTGAAATCAGCGAGCCAGGGATTTTTCGCATGCTGAATTTCCCTGATTCCCATTGGGATCGCCAATAATCTGTCACTGCTGATCAGTAAATTTGTCAATATGATACGCTGGTCATGTTAATAAAGAAAAATAGTATAATATGTAAATACTCCCAGCATCACAAATGTGTAACTTTCTGTAGTGCCCTCAGTTCCTATTATGCCACACAGAAACCGCAGTTCATGCATGCCACAAGTACCCCCATGCTCATGATGTAGCTTTGTGTGGGGGCCCCTGAGTGGTCGTTGTTAATCTGGCGCTGTAAGGAAACCTGGTTTGTTTCGGATTCAAGTGCCATAGCTGAATTAATGGCTCTAAATTGAGTATAATATTTGACTTTACAGCCTACAGCTAAAACCAAGGGGTAAATTTACTAAGATTCGTGTTTTCCCGTTTGAGGTCAAAGTTCAATCACGAATGACATCGAAAGTGTAAATATGCAACTTTTTGAATTGATTACGACTAATTTACTAAGCTGCCGTATTCTGCATTTTCGGGTTTTCCGATGTCGATGTCATTCGTTTTTTTTGGCAGTGTTTTACGTGAGTGACTTGTAAAACACTGCCGACTTTAATACAATGAATCTCGGCCTGATCTGAGAGATCCGTGCTGGGCTTCATTGTGCACTTTGTTTAACAAAAAAATAAAGTTTAAATGTAAAAAAAAAAATTGCGTGGGGTCCCCCCTCCTAAGGCAAACCAGCCTCGGGCTCTTTGAGCCGATCCTGGTTGCAGAAATATGGGAAAAAAATGGACAGGGGTTCCCCCATATTTAAGCAACCAGCATCGGGCTCTGCGCCTGGTCCTAGTTCCAAAAATACGGGGGACAAAAAGAGTAGGGGTCCCCCGTATTTTTAAAACCAGCACCGGGCTCCACTAGCTGGATAGATAATGCCACAGCCGGGGGTCACTTTTATATAGTGCCCTGCGGCCGTGGCATCAAATATCCAACTAGTCACCCCTGGCCGGGGTACCCTGGGGGAGTGGGGACCCCTTCAATCAAGGGGTCCCCCCCCCAGCCACCCAAGGGCCAGGGGTGAAGCCCGAGGCTGTCCCCCCCATCCAATAGGCTGCGGATGGGGGGCTGATAGCCTTTGTGAAAAGTGATTGATATTGTTTTTAGTAGCAGTACTACAAGGCCCAGCAAGCCTCCCCGCAAGCTGGTACTTGGAGAACCACAAGTACCAGCATGCGGCGGAAAAACGGGCCCACTGGTACCTGTAGTAGTACTACTACTAAAAAAATACCCCAATAAAGACAACACACACACACCTTGAAAGTATAACTTTAATACATCCATCCACACCTCCATATACACATACTTACCTTATGTTCCCACGCAGGTCGGTCCTCTTCTCCAGTAGAATCCATGGTGTACCTGTAGAAAAAATTATACTCACATAATCCAGTGTTTTCGGCTCCTCGGTAACTCCTTTTGTAATCCACGTACTTGAAAAAATAAAAAAACGGATACCCGACCACGAACTGAAAGGGGACCCATGTTTTCACATGGGACCCCTTTCCCCGAATGCCAGAAACCCACTCTGACTGATGTCTAAGTGGGTTTCTTCAGCCAATCAGGGAGCGCCACGTTGTAGCACCCTCCTGATCGGCTGTGTGCTCCTGTACTGTCTGACAGGCGGCACACGGCAGTGTTACAATGTAGCGCCTATGCGCTCCATTGTAACCAATGGTGGGAACTTTCAGGTCAGCGGTTGACCGAAAGTGACCTCACCGCTGACCTGAAAGTTCCCACCATTGGTTACAATGGAGCGCATAGGCGCTACATTGTAACACTGCCGTGTGCCGCCTGTCAGTCAGTACAGCTCCTGGGCTGCGCAGAGACTGCACAAGATCTTTTCGTACAGCTCTGCTAGACATGCGATCGCACACTTGCAAAGCGAAAATACATTCCCCTATAGGCAGTGACTATCTGTTCGTAGCAGTGCAAAAAAACCTAGCAAGCGATCAGGTCTGAATTAGGCCCCATGTCAATGTGTCCATCATGCTGACACTGATGTAATGTTCTCATGGTCACAATCAAAAGGCTGCAGGAGAGATACATTGTGATGAGGCTGCTGGAGAGACATGGGGCAACAGCTGGAGAGACACAGCAGGAGGAGGCTGCTAGAAAGACACAAAGGGGAAAGGCCCTGGAGAGACACAGTGGGATGAGACTGTTGGCGAGACACAGGGGGGGATGGCCTGGGAAGACACAGTAGAATGAGACTGTTGGAAAGACACAAGGGTAAAGGCCCTGGAGAGACACAGTGGGATGAAACTGTTGGCGAGACACAGGGGGGGATGGCCTGGAAAAACACAGTAGGATGAGACCATTAGAGAGATACAGTGGATGAGGCTGCTGGAGAGACACAGTGGGATGAGACTGTTGGAAAGACACTGGGAAAAGGGCTGGAGAGACACAGTAGCATGAGACTGTTGGAGAGACATGGGGAAATGGGCTGTAGAGACACAGTAGGATGAGACTGTTGGAGAGACACGGGGGAAAGAGGCTGAGAGACACAGTGGGATGAGACTGTTGTAGGGACACGGAGAAAAAGGTTGGAGAGATACAGTAGGATGAGACTGTTGGAGAGGCACAGGGAAAGAGGCTGAGAGACAAAGTGGGTGAGGCTGCTGGAGAGACACAGTTGAATGAGACTGTTGAAGAGACATGGGGAAAGGGGCTGAAGAGACACAGTGGGATGAGACTGTTGGAATAACACAAGGGGAAAGGCCCTGGAGAGACACAGTGGGATGAAACTGTTGGAGAGACACAGGGGGGATGGCCTGGAAAGACACAGTAGGATGAGAATGTTGGAGGGACATGGAGAAATGGGCTGGAGAGACACAGTAGGATGAGACTGTTGGAGAGACATGGGGAAAGAGGCTGAGAGACACAGTGGGATGAGACTTGTAGGGACATGCGGAAAGGGGCTGGAGAGATACAGTAGGCTGAGACTGTTGAAGAGACACAGGAGAAAGAGGCTGAGAGACACAGTGGATGAGGCTGCTAGAGAGACACAGTTGAATAAGACTGTTAAAGAGACATGAGGAAAGGGTCTGGAGAGACATGGGAAAGGGGCTAGAGAGACACAGTAGGATGAGACCGTTAGGAAGTCATGGGGAAAGAGGCTGAGAGACACAGTGGGATGAGACTGTTGGAGAGACACAGGGGGGTATGGCCTGGGAAGACACAGTAGAATGAGACTGTTGGAAAGACACAAGGGTAAAGGCCCTGGAGAGACACAGTGGGATGAAACTGTTGGAGAGACACAGGGGGGGATGGCCTGGAAAAACACAGTAGGATGAGACAGTTAGAGAGACACAGTGGATGAGGCTGCTGGAGAGACACAGTGGGATGAGACTGTTGGAAAGACACTGGGAAAAGGGCTGGAGAGACACAGTAGTATGAGACTGTTGGAGAGACATGGGGAAATGGGCTGTAGAGACACAGTAGGATGAGACTGTTGGAGAGACATGGGGGAAAGAGGCTGAGACACACAGTGGGATGAGACTGTTGTAGGGACACGGAGAAAAAGGCTGGAGAATAACAGTAGGATGAGACTGTTGGAGAGGCACAGGGAAAGAGGCTGAGAGACACAGTGGGTGAGGCTGCTGGAGAGACACAGTTGAATGAGACTGTTGAAGACACAATGGGAAAGGCCCTGGAGAGACACAGTGGGATGAAACTGTTGGAGAGACACAGGGGGGGATGGCCTGGAAAGACACAGTAGGATGAGAATGTTGGAGAGACATGGGGAAATGGGCTGGAGAGACACAGTAGGATGAGACTGTTGGAGAGACATGGGAAAAGAGGCTGAGAGACACAGTGGGATGAGACTTGTAGGGACATGGGGAAAGGGGCTGGAGAGATACAGTAGGCTGAGACTGTTGAAGAGACACAGGCGAAAGAGGCTGAGAGACACAGTGGATGAGGCTGCTGGAGAGACACAGTTGAATAAGACTGTTAAAGAGACACGGGGAAAGGGTCTGGAGAGACACGGGAAAGGGGCTAGGGAGACACAGTAGGATGAGACCATTTGGAAGTCATGGGGAAAGAGGCTGAGAGACACAGTGGGATGAGACTGTTGGAGAGACACAGGGGGGGATGGCCTGGGAAGACACAGTAGGATGAGACTGTTAGAGAGACACAGTGGATGAGGCTGCTGGAGAGACACAGTGGGATGAGACTGTTGGAGAGACACTGGGAAAGTGGCTGGAGAGACACAGTAGGATGAGACTGTTGGGAAGTCATGGGAGAAAGAGGCTGAGAGACAGTGGGATAAGACTGTTGGAGAAACATGGGGAAATGGGTTGGAGAGACACAGTAGGATGAGACTGTTGGAGAGACACATGGGGAATGGGCTGGAGAGACACCGTGGTACAAGACTGTTGGAAAGACACAAGGCAAATGGGCTGGAAATTTGCCACAACTTTTAAGATTATAAGGAAAAGGCTGGGGCACAATAATCTTCATTAAGACACCAATTATAAATAAAACCCATTGTAAATGCTGATTTACATACAGGACTAAAAGCAACACTTTAAAAAGACATTTCATACACTTTAAATGGAGCCGCTGCGGCCGCTATACTTAATCCTCAACCTACGTACTTATTACACCATTAGCGTACAGAGTCCCGTACCATGTACGGACTTTGCGTACAAACGCCGCGCTGGCTGTACAAAGTACACTCAGTGCGTACACACCCAAAGATACACCGTGAACCCTTAGCAGCTATGCATGCGATAGTTATACACTTTAAACCTTAGCAGGGAAAGGAAAACACGACACCAGATTGAATTTAAAATGCCGGGTTCCGACACCACAACATATTATTACTGAAAGGGGGTTACAATAACAAAGCAATACAATACAAAGAATAATGGCTTTAGTCAATGGTACATACTTGTTTGGTTTTCGCCGTGCTACCCAGTCTGGTCCTCGGTCATCTAGATAGATAACTTTTAGAGTCTTGTGTGACCAGGCCTGCAGCTGGCTCCTTTTATACAATCTTCCAAGCCTTAATACAATGGATACTGTAATCTCTTTGTCCATTGGACACAGGGATGGTCATTTACAGTACAGGAGACGTCATAGGTTGTTTTGAATAGGTGGGCGATGTCTGTTCAAGATGCACTTGTGGGTGGTCTCCTCTGGGTTCCCGCCACATACCTAATGTACAGTAGATACAGTTTATATCTATATTCTGCTCCTGCACATAACTATTTGCAGGAACGTGGATCTTCTGCCAACCAACACCGGAATACTACCCTTAAAATACCCTACAGCTGAATACCAAACACCACCTTATAACCTTGTTCTGTCCCCTCCTATCCTGTAAAGGTGAATCCCTTTCTTCTGATACCATTTAAACTGTTGTAACTTGCTGGTGTGGTGCAGGGAGACTGGGGGTAATTCCAAGTTGATCGCAGCAGGATTTTTGATAGCAATTGGGCAAAACCATGTGCACTGCAGGGGAGGCAGATATAACATTTGGAGAGAGAGTTAGATTTGGGTGGGTTATTTTATTTCTGTGCAGGGTAAATACTGGCTGCTTTATTTTTACACTGCAAATTAGATTGCAGATTGAACACACCACACCCAAATCTAACTCTCTCTGCACATGTTATATCTGCCTCCCCTTCAGTGCACATGGTTTTGCCCAATTGCTAACAGAATTCCTGCTTCGATCAACTTGGAATTACCCCCACTATGCGTACATTGTGCACTATTTGGATTAATTATGTAATGTGTTTTGATAGCTTTTCCATGCGTCCACAAACTCTACCATAAATACTCATACCACGCGCTAATGCGCAGGACCGCGGGAGCGACCATATGCAAACTGCGAATATGCGCACGCACGGCAGAACAAGTACATGCACGGAGGCCATCTGTGTGTAGTTTGTACGTGATGTGTGTACTGCAATATTTTTCGACTTTGGCAGTCACCAATAACTGCCACTATCTAATCAATAAACAGAAAAATATCTATACAATATCTACAGAAGCTTGGATGGTCAGGGGAGAGTTGTAGGTGGGAAATATATGACCTAGTAGGATAGTAAAAAGCATGTATGTATGAATCCATGTCTGCTGGGCACGTATCATCGTGCCGTATATGTTATACATAAGCTTCGAGGTATTGCGAAGTATACATTAAATCCTTCTCATCCCGTATTAAGAGTCTGTAAATGGGCCAACAAACACTACCGGCTCTTTTCGGCTTCTTGTTCCAACAAATGGGGTGCACATTTAGTTGATGATACATGGAGGGGGAAACATATGTGAGTGCTAGTATATGTGGATATCACCTGTCGACTATGTGTGCCATTAGCTGGAGGTTGCAGAGATGAAGATAAGACACATATATAAAAATACATTCACATAAACATTTTGGGTAGGGCTGACGTCTTTTCCGGATGGATGTATCTGGGCAGAGGGGGAGACAAAAGAAAAACGGGTGAAAGAAACAGCCCATGAAATTCATTTGCAATCCTTATCATAACACTGTCTCTATGGATGGGTCGTAAATTAAATCTGCTGCTATAACAGCACCCTCGCTCCTTAGACTCATCAAATTTGTGCTGTGCTTGCGCCGCATTAGAATTTGAACACACTTAAATATCGACCCGATAATTATGACGACTCCCAGGATACAAAGGAGAAACTTCCCCACACTCATAATGACATTCTGAGCCCACTCTCCTAAACCTGAGAACCATTTGCGTGGGTTCAACCATGAGACCCAGCCGGTCAGTTCATTACTCACAGTCGCTAAGGTAAGGTTGTGCTTCCTCCTGAACTCCCACTTCAACTGCAAGATATCGTCCATCTTTTGATCGATGATCTCCGTTGGGTCATCAGTGCTGTTTGTAATATAAGTACAGCACTTCACACCATACTGAGTTGCCAGAGTAACACAGTACCCACCTGTCACGGCTGTGACATAATTAAAGACCATCCTGTACTGAATCAGTTCCTTCTTGTAAGCTTGTAACTACCTTCCCGTATACCTGAAGGTGTCGTCATACATCTCAGTGATATTTTCTATCAAGTTCGCTAGCGCATGGATATACCTATAATTTATAGTTCCTCTGGCAGTACGGGTAATGTCTAATGCGAGAAGGAACTGAATCCTGGTGGATTCATGGATCAAATCAGAGGCTGCGTGCTCTGCCCTATCTATGAGGTGTCTCTTGATGATGTGTTCATAGTGAGTATGAGTATAAGGAGCCTGAGCACTGCGGTGAACGTCTTTAATTTTATCATGGGTTATGGCCATGACCTCCGGTAGTACTCTCCCAATAATAACACAATCCCTCTGAGCTCAGGGCAAGCCACTTGTACGCCTTCCTCCCACATATGAAATAGGCATCATCTGGGAGAACATAGGGGACAAAATATAACATCACCATATTACAAATTTTCCAAGTAAAGAAACCAATCCCTAGTTCTCCCATCTGCTCAGTAAAAGTATCGGGCTGGATGATATGAGCACAATACCCTGACGATACTTTTCCAACCCACATGGTCTTGCTTCCACGAGTATACCTATACCGAAAATACCTCCCACTGTTGGCTATTTGGCGTACAAGTTCAGAGTCTATGGGTATCCTATCAGCTCTGTGTGAAAAGGTCATTGTCTGGTTATTCCACGTCACTTCCCAATTTCCCGGTTTTCGGTAATTGGCAATATTAAAACACAACAAGGACCTGTCTACATGATACTGGTGGAGCTTCAAACTAGGGGGCCTAGAGATATTGAATTTCTTGTCCACCGGTCTCCCACCCCGCAATTCGAGTACCTCATCTATTGCTAAAGGGTATGGTACTAATCCTGACTTACTCTGACTTTGAGGTACTTGTGAGCACACCCAGCATTCTGTCTGGTTTAAGACCTTACCCACTAGTGAGTGGTAATCCCTCAACGGATGGCGGTCCATGTCGATATTAAGGTTGGACTGACATCTCTGGATGCACCCATCCTCTACTATATTCTCACAATTCCTTCAAATACAATATTCATCAGACAATAACCCCTCACAGTGCCTCCGAGCTCCCTGACTACCAGAGCGCTTACTGATTCCAGCCTTTACTAGAGTGATGTGCTGCTCCGAGGTCCTACAAATTCATACTCGCCATCAAAACCCATTCCAGATCCCTGCTCGACCTCTCTGGGACCCTCACCAAAACAAACTGTCCTGATCAAAACCAGAATTACTAACAGAACCCGCAACGCAGTCTCTTGTGATCGATCCATTTCGTTAGGGGAAAGGAGGAAAATAAGGAGAAAAGAAAGGAAAATGCAGGGGGAGGTGAAAAAAGAAAATGGTGCGACAACCATTCTAGATCTTGTTACTCTCTGTGCTCAGATGTCCTTCAACAGTCCTGCCTCTCAACTTTCCCGGAACAAACACTCCAGTGATACGAGGTTCTCTACACTCTGCTCTTTGTCACGAGTTCTCTCCGGGTCAGCGACCTTCTTGCAGTGGGACGAGTGGACCCAAGTCTCTCTTTTGGCGACCTTCAATGCTGTCGTGCTGGTTAATAAGACTTGGTATGGTCCTTCCCACCTGTCTATGAGGCAACCTGAGCGTAAGAAATTTTGAATCATCACATAATCCCCAGGATCAATGTCATGACAATTACTGTTCGGCAGGTCAGGAATCACCAGTTTTAAATTTCTTTGTTAATTTCTCAGCTGCTGGTTCATCCCAACCAAATATTTCACAGTCACTTCATTATTACATTTCAAATCATCCTGGGGGTCTATCATTACATGAGGTTGTCGACCAAAAAGAATTTCAAAGGGTGATAAGTTAAGGGGAGACCTGGGAGTGGTTCTGATGCTGTACAACACTAGTGGCAAAGCTTCTGGCCACGACAATCCAGTTTCAGCCATTCATTTTCTCAGCTTGTTCTTAATAGTGCTGTTCACTCTCTCTACCTTTGCACTTGCCTGTGGACGGTACGGAGTATGCAGCTTGCTATTAATTCCCATCAGTTTGCACATAACCTGAAAGACTTCAGCTGTAAAATTGGTACCCCTGTCACTTTCAATTATTCTAGGGATACCATATCTACACACAAATTCCTGCACAATTTTCTTTGCAGTGAACGTAGCAGTATTTGTGGCAGCAGGGAACGCTTCTACCCAGTTGGAAAATACATCAATACAAACTAACACATATTTCAAATTCCTACAGGGTGGTAACTGTATGAAGTCGATTTGTATTACCTGAAAAGGTCCGTCTGTAGGAGGGATATGGGATGGCTCTGTTGGTATTGTCTTTCCAATTTTCTTTCTCAAGCAAGTAAAGCATGTCATTGTTCTCTTACCTGCATGAGAAGAGAATCCTGGCGCACACCAGTAGGCTCTTACCAATTTGCACATACCCTCTTTGCCCAGATGAGTCAGACCGTGTGCCGCCTCAGCTAGGCTTGGAAGATATGCTCTGGGAGCCACCGGCTTACCGTGTCCACCTGTCCACAGTCCTGAGGACTCCTGGCCATACCCCTTTGCCCTTCAGACTGCCTTTTCCTGTAGGGAACACAAATTTTGCATTTCAATTAATTGTTGTGTGTTGATCGTGTCAAATGTCATCAGTGATGTGATGTTCGTTTGTATGGGGGTGCTTGCTGCTGATTTAGCAGCTTCATCTGCCCGGCTGTTACCAAGCGAAATTGGGTCTTGGTTGTGTGTGCTTTGCACTTGATAACAGCCACTCTGTTTGGTTCCTGTATTGCTGTCAAAAGCCTTTTGATGTGGGACGCATGCGCTACAGGTGTGCCAGCTGCCGTCATGAAATTTCTTAGGCGCCATAGGGCCCCGAAATCATGCACTACTCCAAAGGCATACCTAGAATCTGTGTATATATTAGCTGACTTACCCTTGGCCAATTCACACGCTCTGGTTAGGGCGACCAACTCAGCAACTTGTGCTGAGTGCGGTGGGCCCAGGGGTTCAGCTTCTATGATACCTTTGTCATCTACAACTGCATATCCAGTGCACAAGTCTCCCGATTATGTCTGTCTGTGGCAACTACCGTCAGTGTAGAAGGTAAAGTCTACTCCTTCCAGTGGGTTGTCACTGATGTCAGGTCTCGCTGTGAAAGTCCGATTCAGGTTTTCCATACAATTATGCGTATCAGTATCTGCACTAAATCCTCCTTCACCAACATTCTCATCCTCCACCCTTTGGGCCTGTCCAGGCACACTTGGCAAGTAAGTTGCAGGATTTAGTGAGCTGCATCTCTTAATGGTGATGTTTACCGGGGCCATCAGTGATAATTCCCACTTTGTAAACCGAGCAGATGAGACATGTCTGGTTTGGGCTGAGTTTAGTAAGGCTGATACTGCATGAGGTGTATGAATGGTCAGGTCATGTCCTAACACTACGTCCTCGCTTTTACTTACCAGCAAAGCTATCGCTGCAACACTTCGCAAGCAAGTGCGGAGAGACCGCGCTACAGTGTCCAACTGTGCACTGTAGTAAGCTACCGGTCTGCTGGCATCACCATGTCTCTGAGTTAAAACCCCTGCCGCGCATCCTGCACTTTCTGTACCATACAATTCAAAGGGCTTCTCATAATCTGGCATACCTAATGCAGGTGCCTGTGATAGGCACTGCTTGAGTCTCTCAAATGCCAGTTCGGACTCATCTGTGTGCGAGAGCCGTTCTGGTTTGCTCGAAGAGACCATTTCTTGCAAAGGTAAAGCCAGTATAGAGAACCCTGGAATCCAGTTTTGACAGTACCCACACATTCCAAGGAAAGTGCGGATCTGTTGCTGCGTTTGTGGCAGAGTCATGTCGTGAATCGCCTGTATTCTATCAGCAGTGAGGTGTCTAAGTCCTTAAGTCTAACAATGTCCCAAATATTTGACCCTGGTCCAGCACAACTGCAACTTATCCTTTGAAACCTTGTGTCCCATTTGGGAAAGATGAAACAGAAGCGGTTTCGTGTCTTTCAAGGACGATTCGAGTGAGTCAGAACACAACAATAAGTCATCAACATACTGTATTAGTACTGATCCACTCTCAGGTTGAAAGGATTGTAAACAGTCATGCAAAGCCTGGGAGAAAATACTTGGGCTGTCAATGAAACCTTGGAGGAGATGAGTCCAGGTGTACTGTACTCCCCTGTATGTAAAGGCAAAAAGGTACTGGCTGTCAGGGTGAAGAGGGACAGAAAAGAAAGCAGAACAGAGGTCAATGACAGTGAAGAATTTTGCAGTACAGGGAATTTGCATGAGGATGACAGCTGGATTGGGCACTACGGGGAATTGGCTCTCAACTATCTTGTTTATCTCCCTTAGATCCTGCACTAGTCTGTAACCCCTCCTCCCACTCTTTTTCACAGGGAAGATGGGACTATTGGCGGTGCTGGACGTCCTGACTAGGATGCCCTGCTGTAGCAGCCGCTCTATGACAGGGTACACTCCTAACTCTACCTCTGGCTTCAGAGGATACGGAGGGATTTTTGGTGCTATCCTACCATCTTTTACTTGTACTACTACTGGAGCTACATTCGCCATCAATCCAGTGTCTTGTCCATCTTTGGTCCAAAGGGAACCCGGTATTTGTGAGATAATTTCCTCTACCTTTGATGGACACTTGTCTATAACAGTAGAATGCGACATTAGCCATTGAGGGGTGTCTAATATATCTTGCACTTCTTGAGCGTGGTTCTCAGGTATATCCAAGAAGACACCCTCAGGAGTACAATATATGACACACCGCATTTTACACAATAAATCTCTGCCGAGTAGATTAGTCGGAGCCGATGCAGCCAGCAGAAAAGAATGTTTGGTTTGAAAGGGCCCTATCGTAATCTCTGCAGGTTTACTCAAAGGGTACTGTTGCACCGTTCCTGTTACTCCCATTGCCCGAATCATTTTTCCCGTGGTCTTTATACCTGATGTGGAATTCAACACTGACCTGGCCGCCCCTGTATCTACAAGAAATGGTAATGGTACACCAGCTACATCAACCGTGACCTCAGGTTCACTACCAAGGCTAGCAATCAATTTCACTGGCTGCAGACTACAGGTGTGGCCCAACCCCTATTGTGTATTGGTACCCTCCCGCAGCGCATTGGCAGCTACAATATGTGAGGGGGGTAGCTGAGAATTTTCAGAGGTCTGCCAATCTCTCCTTGGTGGGTACCTCCTTGTTTCCCCTGCATGTGGCTCATAATTTCTCCTAGCTGGTCCCTGATCCCGATTATGGGAATTGTAGTGTGATTTGTATTCTGGTCTAGGGGGTCAGTATACGTTATGTGTACCTTTACTCCTACATTCCCTCGAGTAATGTCCTACCTTCTGACAATTATAACATATTACTACACGTGGCTTACCATCAGGGGTCTGGGGTTTTGGCTGATGTGGTTTTGTTGCAAGAGCATTTATACTCACTGTCATCAGCTTATCCCCCTGAGACTCTCTGTGCTTACTGATGTTCCGGTCGTGCTCGATAGCGGACTCTCTCAATGCAGCCACCGAGATACCTCTCCAGTTAGGTAGAGAGGTTTGTACCTTTGTTCTTAATGCCTCCTTTAACACGTCCATTAATACAGTAACAGCTACCTCCCTGTGATGTGCATTATCTTTTATGTCCTCGATCCCAGTGTATCTAGACATTTCCTGCAGTGCCCGATGGAAATATTCGGATGCCGTTTCACCTTCCTTTTGTCTTATGGAAAAAAATGTATTCCATTTGACAACAGTAGGGAAATACACTCCTAGTTGCAGATTGATTTGTTTTACGTTCTCCTGATTGTATTAATCAGTGAGAGGTACTTCTGCATCTAACTTACTGTCTGCTATAAATTTTGTGATGTCAATATTTGAGGGTAAACACACTCGTAGCACTGTTCGCCAATCTTTATTTGTAGGCTCATGGGTGTTACCTAACTCCTTAATGAATCTCTGGCATCCGACTAGATCTTTCCTGGGATCAGGAAATTCAGACATAATTGACCTTAACTCTGCCCAGGACAATGCATGGCAATGTTGCTGATGGGAGTTACTCCCTTATTGTCAGTTTTCCTGTTGGGGACTGCAATTACCCTGACAGGATTTAATTCAATTACATCCTTCTGGTTTGATTCTACAATGTGGGGAGCTATTGTTTCTGCATAATGTATGGTACCATACTTACCTGTGGACACGACCTCACTTATCCCTCTGCTAGGGGGCCTTGCTACAACTCTTGATGGTTGGGCCGTGCCCACTTGAGTATCTTGTATGGTGGATGCTAGAGAGAGTGCCAATATCGTGCTGGGCTCATCTTCCTGCTCACAATCCTGGGGAAAATTTAAAATGGGATACAGCTGGCAAGGTTTAGCGTTAGTACATTTATCAATCACATTCCTATCTTGTACTAATGCACCATTGCTTGTAGCCACTTTCTCCCCAACAATATATGGTGGTGGTGGTGCGGTCGCCATTGTTTTCCCGCTAGGTTTGGAACCTGCTGCACGAGCTTATTCCCTTTGCATCTCCCCCTCTTGCTGCCATAAATTTAAACAATCTGTATGTCTAATCCTTTGTTTTCTGGATTTTATCAGACATATCCTCATCCTTAAGTTCTGCAATACCTCCGGTTCAAAGCTGCCCACCTTAGGGAATGGTGCCCTATCTTTATCAGTCATACGTACCCATTCGTCACAATAAACTTCAGCTTGTGGACCATATTTCCCACACATAATAAACCTCACTGACCCCTTGGACCGAGGCTCTTCAGCCTGAACCCTGGCTAAACGTCCCTTAGTTGAGCAACTGGCTCCCATAATTGTGGGCCTTTTCCCACAAACACCAAAACACTCAATATAAGGTGACGGTGAAAGTTCTTAGAGCGCTTTCACCCACTCTCGCCCACGTTGGCCAGTACTACCATACACTGTTGATAGCGAAGACAATGTACCCAACTTAGGGCCCCTATTGACCTATATTTACTGGAAGTTTTTAGGAATAACTTACCCTTTCCAGTAAAGTATCTGTCGTTGGAGATTTTCCTGAGAGAGACCAGCAAAAACTCCCTATGCACTTTTTATACACAAATCACGCTTGCGTATGCTGTATACAGTGCTAATGATACCAGGATTTTATGCAAAAACCTCGTAAAAGGGATATCAAGTTGCGCTATATATCGCACCCACAAATGCGCGGTCCAATCGCACAGCGTATAGGTACTTGTTACTTATCTGCCGTACGACCACTGGAATCGAATCACAAACTGCGAAACCTCAGCCGGAGCGTATCAAAAAACGATATGGGTCACAATTCACAATTATCTACCATGCTCCTGTGTAAGTCTCCTCACGACTTACGTATTTCAAATCCTATACTAACGTGAGTCAGCCGCCTCACGCCACCAAGCCTCCACTCACTTGGTGTACCGAACGACGGAATCCCGAATTCCGGGGTTCGAATCCACTCACTCCTTCGTTCGCTCACTCAAATACACTTTGTTTTTCTGTACAGAAAATTTTAATTCATTCAGATTGGCAGCTTTACCCCCAGAGGCAATACAGTTTAAACAAAAGTTTTATACTAATCTGCTTTAGAAACCGGGTCGTTTTGTGCTATTGTAGCATGGCTACTGTCCCACCTTTGAACTAAATGACACTATTGTGCTATTTGTACTTAACACCCGCACTCTTACGCACATTGCGTAAACACGCGACCGTGCGTGTCTTTTACGCTGCGTGCGCAGTCCTGTTCTTTGTCCGAGACACGTGTACAAAACCCTGCGTCCGCAATAAAACAAATCACACAGCTCTATAAATGTGAACAATACTAATTACTATTGCCCACTAGACACAACTTGTTCTGTATAAACTTTTATGCAGACCTGCGTTTGTGTCTTTTACACTTACTTCCTTAAAAAAATGTTATTTTAGTTTTAACTATATAGCAACAAATGTATCCGGTTTCACACTGATCTAAATGAATCTAGCAATAATCAATAATTTAAATGATATGATTCAGATTGGATAGCTATCATGCAGAATATACACTGATATAAATATACACATAATTATAATAATATTATATATATGTACCATTCACTGGTCTCCTATGAGACACCTTACCTCTTATTTGCATATCAAAGCTATTTGGTTTTCACTGCTAAAAAAAAAAAAAAAAAGCACTTACACAGGTTAATTTGGATTTCAATGGCTATCCTCCCTAGTAAGCAGATTCTACAAGTCTTGGAAGGAAAAAAAAACAAAACCAACTCTTTCTTTCCTTTTTCTGTCTGTGTGCAACCCCCCACTTGATGTAAAGTAATTACGCATAGACAAGAAGGACAGAAAAAAAAACTTATCTCATCATTTACTCTCACTAGGTCCAACTGAAACTATTTGTAAGTGACTATGGCATGGGTTAAATAAATGCATTGGTAAATCATAAATGGTGCTTGATGTGATAAGGGAAACTGATTGTTCTGAGCAGACTGAAAATCAGCTATTTAGAAAATGACCTTCCTAAAATGGCCACTGCTCCTCCCCCTTCCACATCCATGAGGTTTACACAAGATGGTGGACAGGCCATGTGGTTAGTCCAAAATGGAGGACAGACCATGCGGCTTCCTTTGTCGCAAAGAAATCACACATTATACAAACACCAGAAGTTATTTCAGGCCTGAGTTTAAAAAAAAACAACTATATCAAGGCTATGCAGCAAATTTTAAATGTACTTTTAAATCTACTTATCTACAGATAAACAATACAATCTAAATCAAACACAATATGACTTATTTGAACTTTGTTTTGCAACAACGTGAGAGGGTATGCAAAGTATCTGTGTCTTTTGTGTACGCTTTTTTGGCGCAAAAAATTTCACAGATTTTTTTAAATAGCTTTTTTTCCTGCATTTTACGGGTTCTACCAGCACCTCTGCAGACCATGCAGAGCAGACGTCATCTAATCAGCACACAAGTAGGGTTTTCAGTGTATCCATCGACCAAGAAAAGGTTACATAGGATACCTTCTTTCCACCCTTTGCTGATAGATTAAGTCTGCTGTGACCTGTTAGGCTGTGAGTATGTGGTAATCGGATGATGCCCCCAATTGTAAATGCTGATTTACATACAGGACTAAAAGCAACACTTTAAAAAGACATCTCATACACTTTAAATGGAGCCGCTGCGGCCGCTATACTTAATCCTCAACCTACGTACTTATTACACCATTAGCGTACAGAGTCCCGTACCGTGTACGGACTTTGCGTACAAACGCTGCGCTGGCTGTACAAAGTACACACCCAAAGATACACCGTGAACCCTTAGCAGCTATGCATGCGATAGTAATACACTTTAAACCTTAGCAGGGAAAGGAAAACACGACACCAGATTGAATTTAAAATGCCGGGTTCCGACACCACAACATATTATTACTGAAAGGGGGTTACAATAACAAAGCAATATAATACAAAGAATAATGGCTACATTCAATGGTACATACTTGTTTGGTTTTCGCCGCGCTACCCAGTCTGGTCCTCGGTCATCTAGATAGATAACATTTAGAGTCTAGTGTGACCAGGCCTGCAGCTGGCTCCTTTTATACAATATTCCAAAACTTAACACAATGGATACTGTAATCTCTTTGTCCATTGGACACAGGGATGGTCATTTACAGGACAGGAGAGGTCATAGGTTGGTTTGAATAGGTGGGCGATGTCTGTTCCAGATGCACTTGTGGGTGGTCTCCTCTGGGTACCCGCCGCATACCAAATGTACAGTAAATACAGTTTATATCTATATTCTGCTCCTGCACATAACTATTCGCAGGAACGTGCGATCTTCTGCCAACCAACACCGGATTATTACCCTTAAAATACCCTACAGCTGGATACCAAACACCACCTTATAACCTTGTTCTGTCCCCTCCTATCCTGTAAAGGAGAATCCCTTTGTTCTGATACCATTTAAACTGTTGTAACTTGCTGGTGTGGTGCAGGGAAAGAAAAATAAGATTTTACTTACCGATAAATCTATTTCTCGTAGTCCGTAGTGGATGCTGGGGACTCCGTCAGGACCATGGGGAATAGCGGCTCCGCAGGAGACAGGGCACAAAAGCAAGCTTTTAGGATCACATGGTGTGTACTGGCTCCTCCCCCTATGACCCTCCTCCAAGCCTCAGTTAGGTACTGTGCCCGGACGAGCGTACACAATAAGGAAGGATCTTGAATCCCGGGTAAGACCCAAACCAGCCACACCAATCACACCGTACAACTTGTGATCTGAACCCAGTTAACAGTATGATAACAATGAAGTAGCCTCTAAAAAAGATGGCTCACAACAATAATAACCCGATTTTTGTAACAATAACTATGTACAAGTAATGCAGACAATCCGCACTTGGGATGGGCGCCCAGCATCCACTACGGACTACGAGAAATAGATTTATCGGTAAGTAAAATCTTATTTTCTCTAACGTCCTAGTGGATGCTGGGGACTCCGTCAGGACCATGGGGATTATACCAAAGCTCCCAAACGGGCGGGAGAGTGCGGATGACTCTGCAGCACCGAATGAGAGAACTCCAGGTCCTCCTCAGCCAGGGTATCAAATTTGTAGAATTTTACAAACGTGTTCCCCCCTGACCACGTAGCTGCTCGGCAAAATTTTAAAGCCGAGACCCCCTCGGGCATCCGCCCAAGATGAGCCCACCTTCCTTGTGGAATGGGCATTGACAGATTTTGGCTGTGGCAGGCCTGCCACAGACTGTGCAAGCTGAATTGTACTACAAATCCAACGAGCAATAGTCTGCTTAGAAGCAGGAGCACCCATCTTTTGGGGTGCATACAATATAAACAGCAAGTCAGACTTTCTGACTCCAGCCGTCCTGGATATATATATATATATATATATATATATATATATATATATATATATATATATATATATATATCTATCTATTTTTAGGGCCCCGACAACGTCTAGCAACTTGGAGTCCTCCAAGTCCCTAGTAGCCGCAGGCACCACAATATGTTGTTTCAGGCGAAACGCTGACACCACCTTAGGAAGAAACTGGGGACGAGTCCGCAGTTCTGCCCTGTCCGAATGGAAAACAAATATGAGCTTTTTTTAAGACAAAGCCCCCAATTCTGACAATCGCCTGGCCGAGGCCAGGGCCACAACATGGTCCCTCTCCATGTGAGATATTTCAAATCCACAGATTTGATCGGTTCAAACCAATATGATTTGAGGAATCCCAACACTACGTTGAGATCCCACGGTGCCACTGGAGGCACACAAGGGGCTGTATATGCAATACTCCCTTGACAAACGTCTGGACTTCAGGAATTGAAGCCAATTTTTTCTGGAAGAAAATCTACAGGGCCGAAACTTGAACCTTAATGGACCCCAATTTGAGGCTCATAGACACTGCTGTTTTCAGGAAGTGCAGAAATCGACCTAGTTGAAATTCTTTCGTGGGGCCTTCCTGGCCTCACCCACGCAACATATTTTCACATGTGGTGATAACGTTGTGCGGTCACCTCCTTCCTGGCTTTGACCAGGGTAGGTATGATCTCTTCCGGAATGCCTTTTCCCTTAGGATCCGGCGTTCAACCGCCATGCCGTCAAACGCAGCCGCGGCAAGTCTTGGAACAGACAAGGTCCCTGCTGGAGCAGGTCCTTTCTTAGAGGCAGATGCCACGGTTCCTCTTGGAACAGACATGGTTCTTGCTGAAAGCAAATCCCATCTTAGCTCCCGAGGCCATTAGTCCTCTGTGAGCATCTCTTGAAGTTCCGGGTACCAAGTCCCTCTTGGCCAATCCGGAGCCACGAGTATAGTTCTTACTCCTCTACGTCTTATAATTCTCAATACCTTGGTTATGAGAAGCAGAAGAGGGAACACATACACCGACTGTTACACCCACGGTGTTACCAGGACGTCCACAGCTATCGCCTGAAGGTCTCGTGACCTGGCGCAATACCTGTCCCGTTTTTTGTTCGGGCGGGACGCCATCATTTCCACCTTTGGTCTTTCCCAACGGTTCACAATCATGCGGAAAACTTCCCGATGAAGTTCCCACTCTCCCGGGTGGAGGTCGTGCCTGCTGAGGAAGTCTGCTTCCCAGTCGTCCACTCCCGGAATGAACACTGCTGACAGTGCTATCACATGATTTTCCGTCTAGCGAAAAATCCTTGCAGTTTTGACCACTGCCCTCCTGCTTCTTGTGCCGCCCTATCTGTTTACGTGGGTGACTGCCGTGATGTTATCCCACTGGATCAATACCGGCTGACCTTGAAGCAGAGGCCTTGCTAAGCTTATAGCATTACAAATTTGCTCTTAGCTCCAGTATATTTATGTGGAGAGAATTCTCCAGACTTGATCACACTCCCTGGAAATTTTTTCCCTGTGTGACTGCTCCCCAGCCTCTCAGGCTGGCCTCCGTGGTTACCAGCATCCAATCCTGAATGCCGAATCTGCGGCCCTCTAGAAGATGAGCACTCTGTAATCACCACAGGAGAGACACCCTTGTCCTTGGATATAGGGTTATCCGCTGATGCATCTGAAGATGCGATCCGGACCATTTGTCCAGCAGATCCCACTGAAGAGTTCTTGCGTGAAATCTGCCGAATGGAAGCGCTTCGTAATAAGCCACCATTTTTACCAGGACTCTTGTGCAATGATGCACTGACACTTTTCCTGGTTTTAGGAGGATCCCGATTAGCTCGGATAACTCCCTGGCTTTCTCCTCTGGGAGAAACACCCTTTTCCTGGACTGTGTCCAGAATCATCCCTAGGACCAGCAGACGTGTCGTCGGAACAACTGCGGTTTTGGAATATTTAGAATCCACCCGTGCTGTCGTAGAACTACTTGAGATAGTGCTACTCCGACCTCCAACTGTTCTCTGGACCTTGTTCTTATCAGGAGGTCGTCCATTTTCTTTGAAGACGAATCCTCATTTCGGTCATTACCTTGGTAAAGACCCGGGGTGCCTTGGACACTCCAACGGCATCGTCTGAAACTGATAGTGACAGTTCTGTACCACGAACCTGAGGTACCCTTGGTGAGAAAAGCAAATTTTGGGACATGGAGGTAAGCATCCCTGATGTCCCGGGACACCATATAGTCCCCTTGTTCCCAGTTCGCTATCACTGCTCTGAGTGACTCCATCTGGATTTGAACCCTTGTAAGTGTTCAAATTTTTCAGATTTAGAATCGGTCTCACCTAGCCTTCTGGCTTCAGTACCACCCTATAGTGTGGAACAATACCCCTTTCCTTGTTGTAGGAGGGGTAATTTTATTATCACCTGCTGGGAATACAGCTTGTGAATTGTTTTCAATACTGCCTCCCTGTCGGAGGGAGACATTGGTACAGCAGACTACAGGAACCTGCGAGGGGGGAAACGCCTCGACATTCCAATCTGTGCCCCTTTGATACTACTTGTAGGATCCAGGGGTCCTGTACGGTCCCAGCGTCATGCTGAGAACTTAGTAGAAGCGGTGGAGGGCTTCTGTTACTGGGAATGGGCTGCCTGCTGCAGTCTTCTTCCCTTTCCTCTATCCCTGGGCAGATATCTTATAGGGACGAAAAGACTGAGGCTGAAAAGACGGTGTCTTTTTCTGCAGAGATGTGACTTAGGGTAAAAAACGGTGGATCTTCCAGCAGTTGCCGTGGCCACCAGGTCCCATGGACCGACCCCAAATAACTCCTCCCCTTTTATACGGCAATACATCTTTGTGCCGTTTGGAATCTGCATCCCCTGACCACTGTCGTGTCCATAAACATCTTCTTGCAGATATGGACATCGCATTTACTCTTGATGCCAGAGTGCAAATATCCCTCTGCGCATCTCGCATATATAGAAATGCATCCTTTAAATGCTCTATAGTCAATAAAATACTGTCCCTGTCAAGGGTATCAATATTTTTAGTCAGGGAATCCGACCAAGCCACCTCAGCTCTGCACATCCAGGCTGAGGCGATCGCTGGTCACAGTATAACACCAGCATGTGTGTGTATACTTTTTAGGATATTTTTCAGCCTCTTATCAGCTGGCTCCTTAAGTACGGCCCTATCTGTAGATGGTACCGCCACTTGTTCTGATAAGCATGCGAGCGCCTTATCCACCCTGAGGGGTGTTTCCCAACGCGCCTTAACTTCTGGCGGGAAAGGGTATACCGCCAATAATTTTCTATCGGGGGAAACCCACGCATCATCACACACTTCATTTAATTTATCTGATTCAGGAAAAACTACAGGTAGTTTTTTCACCTCACACATAATACCCTTCTTTGTGGTACTTGGAGTATCAGAAATATGTAACACCTCCTTCATTGCCCTTAACGTGTGGCCCTAAAGGAAAATACGTTTGTTTCTTCACCGTCGACACTGAAATCAGTGTCCGTGTCTGGGTCTATGTCGACCGACTGAGGTAAATGGGCGTTTTTACAAGCCCCTGACGGTGTCTGAGACGCCTGGACCGGTACTAATTTGTTCGCCGGCCGTCTCATGTCGTCAACCCACTTGCAGCGTGTTGACATTATCACGTAATTCCATAAGTAAGCCATCCATTCCGGTGTCGACTCCCTAGAGAGTGACATCACCATTACAGGCAATTTGCTCCGCCTCCTCACCAACATTTTCCTCATACATGTCGACACACACGTACCGACATACAGCACACACATAGGGAATGCTCTGATAGAGGACAGGACCCACTAGCCCTTTGGGGAGACAGAGGGAGAGTTTGCCAGCACACACCAAAATGCTATAATTATACAGGGACAACCCTTATATAAGTGTTCCTCCCATATAGCATTTAATATATATGTATATCGCCAAATCAGTGCCCCCCCTCTCTGTTTTAACCCTGTTTCTGTAGTGCAGTGCAGGGGAGAGCCTGGGAGCCTTCCCCTCAGCCTTTCTGTGAGGGAAAATGGCGCTGTGTGCTGAGGAGAATAGGCCCCGCCCCCTTTTCGGCGGGCTTCTTCTCCGGAGATTGTGAAGTCTGGCAGGGGTTAAATACATCCATATAGCCTCAAGGGCTATATGTGATGTATTTTTCGCCATACAGGTATTCTACATTGCTGCCAGGGCGCCCCCCCCCCCCCGCGCCCTGCACCCTCCGTGATCGCTGTGTGAAGTGTGCTGACAGACAATGGCGCACAGCTGCAGTGCTGTGCGCTACCTGAGGAAGACTGAAAAGTCTTCTGCCGCCTGGTTCCGGACCTCTTCAATCTTCAGCATCTGCAAGGGGGTCGGCGGCGCGGCTCCGGGACGAACCCCAGGGCGAGACCTGTGTTCCGACTCCCTCTGAAGCTAATGGTGTCCAGTAGCCTAAGAATCCAATCCATCCTGCACGCAGGTGAGTTGAAATTCTCTCCCCTAAGTCCCTCGATGCAGTGAGCCTGTTGCCAGCAGGACTCACTGAAAATAAAGAACCTAAAAACTTTTTCTAAGCAACTCTTTAAGAGAGCCACCTAGATTGCACCCTTCTCGGACGGGCACAAAAACCTAACAGAGGCTTGGAGGAGGGTCATAGGGGGAGGAGCCAGTACACACCATGTGATCCTAAAAGCTTGCTTTTGTGCCCTGTCTCCTGCGGAGCCGCTATTCCCCATGGTCCTGACGGAGTCCCCAGCATCCACTAGGACGTTAGAGAAAAGAGAACAATGGTGCGCTTCAAATATTGTATGAGGTTATAATATATTTAGTGTCTGCTTTTACTCAATACTGCAATCAGTAAACAAAGAGTCCGCTTTGATTTAAATATAATCTTTTACTACTATTAATGACAAACAAAAACACTTAAAAATCAGAAATCAGTATGTTCCACACACTCTAAATAGGAAGCAATTAATATCCTCTGGCACTGTAAAGATTAGCAGCAACAGTGTATTTATACCATTATAAGCAACAATGTAATTCATATAACACTAAACAGACCCATCCAATCTGTTACATCAAAGTGTGTCAAGACTGTAACAAATGCTGACAGATTATATCACAAGTCTCTCAAATCCTCCTGCTACTGGCGTCCCAGTGCAGAGGAATGCTGCTGTATATTTACCCGAACCTGCGGGAATGTCCAGTAATACGATGCAAGCAACCAGAGAGATACTCGTTCTTTGCAGCTTACAGTCAAAGCGCCTACCGCCGGTACTTATATACAGATAGGGAGATGACGTCATCTCCCTATCTGTATCCACACACTGACGGAAGCATTCATACAAGTGCTGTCCCAAGCGGCTACACCTGAGACGCTGGCCGGAGCTCCCTCTGTCCGCTTGTCAGAACTGAGAGTGCGCTATCTCTAGCGGTTACACTTCAAGCGGCAATTTGGAGCAATACAGACCTACCCGCCCGCCAGGACTGAAATTAACAACTATATAAGTACCGGCGGTAGGCGCTTTGACTGTAAGCTGCAAAGAACGAGTATCTCTCTGGTTGCTTGTATCGTATTACTGTACATTCCCGCAGGTTCGGGTAAATATTAGAGATGAGCGGGTTCGGTTCCTCGGAACCCGAACCCGCCCGAACTTCATGTTTTTTTACACGGGTCCGAGCGACTCGGATCTTCCCGCCTTGCTCGGTTAACCCGAGCGCGCCCGAACGTCATCATCCCGCTGTCGGATTCTCGCGAGGCTCGGATTCTATCGCGAGACTCGGATTCTATATAAGGAGCCGCGCGTCGCCGCCATTTTCACACGTGCATTGAGATTCATAGGGAGAGGACGTGGCTGGCGTCCTCTCCGTTTATAGAGAAGAGAGTGAGACAGTAGAGAGAGACACAGTAGTAATTTTGGGGAGCATTAGGAGGAGTACTAGTTACTTGCTGAAGTGATAGATAGTGTGACTGTATATTATCTGACTTGTGGGGGAGACACTGACAGTGGGGAGCAGTTAGAGTCTGAGAGCAGGACTCAGGAGTACATATAACGTACAGTGCACACTTTTGCTGCCAGAGTGCCACACTGCCATTGTGACCACACTGACCACCAGTATAATATATATTGTGATTGTCTGCTTAGGAGTACTACTTGCAAGTTGCTGATAGTGTGACCAGTGACCTGACCACCAGTCACCACCGGTTTAATATATATATATTTGTATATAATATATATATATAATATTGTATACCACCTACCCGTGGTTTTTTTTTTTCTTTCTTCTTTATACATACTACTATAGTAGCTTACTGTAGCAGTCTGCGGTGCTGCTGAGCTGACTGTGTCCAGCAGGTCCGTCATCAGTCATTACATAATAAATATATATACCTGTCCGGCTGCAGTACTAGTGATATTATATATATATATATATTGATTTCATCTCATTATCATCCAGTCTATATTAACAGCAGACACAGTACGGTAGTCCACGGCTGTAGCTACCTCTGTGTCGGCAGTCGCTGGTCCATCCATAATTGTATACCACCTACCCGTGGTTTTTTTTTTCTTTCTTCTTTATACATACTACTATAGTAGCTTACTGTAGCAGTCTGCGGTGCTGCTGAGCTGACAGTGTCCAGCAGGTCCGTCATCAGTCATTACATAATAAATATATATACCTGTCCGGCTGCAGTACTAGTGATAATATATATATATATATTGATTTCATCTCATTATCAATCATCCAGTCTATATTAGCAGCAGACACAGTACGGTAGTCCACGGCTGTAGCTACCTCTGTGTCGGCAGTCGCTCGTCCATCCATAAGTATACTAGTATCCATCCATCTCCATTGTTTACCTGAGGTGCCTTTTAGTTGTGCCTATTAAAATATGGAGAACAAAAATGTTGAGGTTCCAAAATTAGGGAAAGATCAAGATCCACTTCCACCTCGTGCTGAAGCTGCTGCCACTAGTCATGGCCGAGACGATGAAATGCCAGCAACGTCGTCTGCCAAGGCCGATGCCCAATGTCATAGTACAGAGCATGTAAAATCCAAAACACCAAATATCAGTAAAAAAAGGACTCCAAAATCTAAAATAAAATTGTCGGAGGAGAAGCGTAAACTTGCCAATATGCCATTTACCACACGGAGTGGCAAGGAACGGCTGAGGCCCTGGCCTATGTTCATGGCTAGTGGTTCAGCTTCACATGAGGATGGAAGCACTCAGCCTCTCGCTAGAAAACTGAAAAGACTCAAGCTGGCAAAAGCACCGCAAATAACTGTGCGTTCTTCGAAATCCCAAATCCACAAGGAGAGTCCAATTGTGTCGGTTGCGATGCCTGACCTTCCCAACACTGGACGTGAAGAGCATGCGCCTTCCACCATTTGCACGCCCCCTGCAAGTGCTGGAAGGAGCACCCGCAGTCCAGTTCCTGATAGTCAGATTGAAGATGTCAGTGTTGAAGTACACCAGGATGAGGAGGATATGGGTGTTGCTGGCGCTGGGGAGGAAATTGACAAGGAGGATTCTGATGGTGAGGTGGTTTGTTTAAGTCAGGCACCCGGGGAGACACCTGTTGTCCGTGGGAGGAATAGGGCCGTTGACATGCCAGGTGAAAATACCAAAAAAATCAGCTCTTCGGTGTGGAAGTATTTCACCAGAAATGCGGACAACATTTGTCAAGCCGTGTGTTGCCTTTGTCAAGCTGTAATAAGTAGGGGTAAGGACGTTAACCACCTCGGAACATCCTCCCTTATACGTCACCTGCAGCGCATTCATAATAAGTCAGTGACAAGTTCAAAAACTTTGGGCGACAGCGGAAGCAGTCCACTGACCAGTAAATCCCTTCCTCTTGTAACCAAGCTCACGCAAACCACCCCACCAACTCCCTCAGTGTCAATTTCCTCCTTCCCCAGGAATGCCAATAGTCCTGCAGGCCATGTCACTGGCAATTCTGACGAGTCCTCTCCTGCCTGGGATTCCTCCGATGCATCCTTGCGTGTAACGCCTACTGCTGCTGGCGCTGCTGTTGTTGCTGCTGGGAGTCGATGGTCATCCCAGAGGGGAAGTCGTAAGCCCACTTTTACTACTTCCACCAAGCAATTGACTGTCCAACAGTCCTTTGCGAGGAAGATGAAATATCACAGCAGTCATCCTGTTGCAAAGCGGATAACTGAGGCCTTGACAACTATGTTGGTGTTAGACGTGCGTCCGGTATCCGCCGTTAGTTCACAGGGAACTAGACAATTTCTTGAGGTAGTGTGCCCCCGTTACCAAATACCATCTAGGTTCCACTTCTCTAGGCAGGCGATACCGAGAATGTACACGGACGTCAGAAAAAGACTCACCAGTGTCCTAAAAAATGCAGTTGTACCCAATGTCCACTTAACCACGGACATGTGGACAAGTGGAGCAGGGCAGGGTCAGGACTATATGACTGTGACAGCCCACTGGGTAGATGTATGGACTCCCGCCGCAAGAACAGCAGCGGCGGCACCAGTAGCAGCATCTCACAAACGCCAACTCTTTCCTAGGCAGGCTACGCTTTGTATCACCGGTTTCCAGAATACGCACACAGCTGAAAACCTCTTACGGCAACTGAGGAAGATCATCGCGGAATGGCTTACCCCAATTGGACTCTCCTGTGGATTTGTGGCATCGGACAACGCCAGCAATATTGTGTGTGCATTAAATATGGGCAAATTCCAGCACGTCCCATGTTTTGCACATACCTTGAATTTGGTGGTGCAGAATTTTTTAAAAAACGACAGGGGCGTGCAAGAGATGCTGTCGGTGGCCAGAAGAATTGCGGGACACTTTCGGCGTACAGGCACCACGTACAGAAGACTGGAGCACCACCAAAAACGCCTGAACCTGCCCTGCCATCATCTGAAGCAAGAAGTGGTAACGAGGTGGAATTCAACCCTATATATGCTTCAGAGGTTGGAGGAGCAGCAAAAGGCCATTCAAGCCTATACAATTGAGCACGATATAGGAGGTGGGATGTACCTGTCTCAAGCGCAGTGGAGAATGATTTCAACGTTGTGCAAGGTTCTGCAACCTTTTGAACTTGCCACACGTGAAGTCAGTTCAGACACTGCCAGCCTGAGTCAGGTCATTCCCCTCATCAGGCTTTTGCAGAAGAAGCTGGAGGCATTGAAGGAGGAGCTAAAAGGGAACGCTAGGCATGTGGGACTTGTGGATGGAGCCCTTAATTCGCTTAACAAGGATTCACGGGTGGTCAATCTGTTGAAATCAGAGCACTACATTTTGGCCACCGTGCTCGATCCTAGATTTAAAACCTACCTTGGATCTCTCTTTCCGGCAGACACAAGTCTGCTGGGGTTCAAAGACCTGCTGGTGACAAAATTGTCAAGTCAAGCGGAACGTGACCTGTCAACATCTCCTCCTTCACATTCTCCCGCAACTGGGGGTGCGAGGAAAAGGCTCAGAATTCCGAGCCCACCCGCTGGCGGTGATGCAGGGCAGTCTGGAGCGACTGCTGATGCTGACATCTGGTCCGGACTGAAGGACCTGACAACGATTACGGACATGTCGTCTACTGTCACTGCATATGATTCTCTCACCATTGAAAGAATGGTGGAGGATTATATGAGTGACCGCATCCAAGTAGGCACGTCAGACAGTCCGTACTTATACTGGCAGGAAAAAGAGGCAATTTGGAGGCCCTTGCACAAACTGGCTTTATTCTACCTAAGTTGCCCTCCCACAAGTGTGTACTCCGAAAGAGTGTTTAGTGCCGCCGCTCACCTTGTCAGCAATCGGCGTACGAGGTTACTTCCAGAAAATGTGGAGAAGATGATGTTCATTAAAATGAATTATAATCAATTCCTCCGTGGAGACATTGACCAGCAGCAATTGCCTCCACAAAGTACACAGGGAGCGGAGATGGTGGATTCCAGTGGGGACGAATTGATAATCTGTGAGGAGCGGGATGTACACGGTGATATATCGGAGGATGATGATGAGGTGGACATCTTGCCTCTGTAGAGCCAGTTTGTGCAAGGAGAGATTAATTGCTTCTTTTTCGGTGGGGGTCCAAACCAACCCGTCATTTCAGTCACAGTCGTGTGGCAGACCCTGTCACTGAAATGATGGGTTGGTTAAAGTGTGCATGTCCTGTTTATACAACATAAGGGTGGGTGGGAGGGCCCAAGGACAATTCCATCTTGCACCTCTTTTTTCTTTAATTTTTCTTTGCGTCATGTGCTGTTTGGGGAGTGTTTTTTGGAAGGGCCATCCTGCGTGACACTGCAGTGCCACTCCTAGATGGGCCAGGTGTTTGTGTCGGCCACTAGGGTCGCTTATCTTACTCACACAGCTACCTCATTGCGCCTCTTTTTTTCTTTGCGTCATGTGCTGTTTGGGGAGTGTTTTTTGGAAGGGCCATCCTGCGTGACACTGCAGTGCCACTCCTAGATGGGCCCGGTGTTTGTGTCGGCCACTAGGGTCGCTTATCTTACTCACACAGCTACCTCATTGCGCCTCTTTTTTTCTTTGCGTCATGTGCTGTTTGGGGAGTGTTTTTTGGAAGGGCCATCCTGCGTGACACTGCAGTGCCACTCCTAGATGGGCCAGGTGTTTGTGTCGGCCACTAGGGTCGCTTATCTTACTCACACAGCTACCTCATTGCGCCTCTTTTTTTCTTTGCGTCATGTGCTGTTTGGGGAGTGTTTTTTGGAAGGGCCATCCTGCGTGACACTGCAGTGCCACTCCTAGATGGGCCCGGTGTTTGTGTCGGCCACTAGGGTCGCTTATCTTACTCACACAGCTACCTCGGTGCAAATTTTAGGACTAAAAATAATATTGTGAGGTGTGAGGTATTCAGAATAGACTGAAAATGAGTGGAAATTATGGTTTTTGAGGTTAATAATACTTTGGGATCAAAATGACCCCCAAATTCTATGATTTAAGCTGTTTTTTAGGGTTTTTTGAAAAAAACACCCGAATCCTAAACACACCCGAATCCGACAAAAAAAATTCGGTGAGGTTTTGCCAAAACGCGGTCGAACCCAAAACACGGCCGCGGAACCGAACCCAAAACCAAAACACAAAACCCGAAAAATTTCAAGTGCACATCTCTAGTAAATATACAGCAGCATTCCTCTGCACTGGGACGCCAGTAGCAGGAGGATTTGAGAGACTTGTGATATAATCTGTCAGCATTTGTTACAGTCTTGACACACTTTGATGTAACAGATTGGATGGGTCTGTTTAGTGATATATGAATTACATTGTTGCTATTAATGGTATAAATACAGTGTTGCTGCTAATCTTTACAGTGCCAGAGGATATTAATTGCTTCCTATTTAGAGTGTGTGGAACATACTGATTTCTGATTTTTTAAGTGTTTTAAGTGTTTTTGTTTGTCATTAATAGTAGTAAAAGATTATATTTAAATCAAAGCGGACTCTTTGTTTACTGATTGCAGTATTGAGTAAAAGCAGACACTAAATATATTATATTATAACCTCATACAATATTTGAAGCGCACCATTGTTCTCTTTTTCTTTGTCTTAAATTCATTTAGGATTTAGCTAATCCTTTTAATGTGTGCAGCTGATGTCTAATTGAATAGAAATGGTTAATTTGCGCCGGGAGTTGGGGTGTGAAAAACACCTCTTTTTGTCTGGTGTGGTGCAGGGAGACTATGTGTACATTGTGCACTATTTGCATTAATTATGTAATGTGTTTTGATAGCTTTTCCATGCGTCCACAAACTCTACCATAAATACTCATACCACAAGCTAATGCGCAGGACCACGGGAGCGACCATACGCAAACTGCGAATATGTGCACGCACGGCAGAACAAGTACACGCACGGAGGCCATCTGTGTGTAACAAACAATCGGAGGATAGATCAAAGGCGATAACAAGAATAAAGATATTTATGTGGTATGGAGTCCTTCTCAGAATTGCCACTCTTTTGATCGTCTCACAAATTCCAGATATTAAACATGTAAAAAAGAAAAAATGCACAAACATAGGTGGTATTGCATAATACAAATGATTTAAACAGCCCGTGAATGTCCTGAAAGGGAAACCCTAAGGTGCCAGACCGAATTTGATAGAAGATGAGGATAGTATCTCGACACCACTTCACTATGTTTGTGGACGTACCGAAACTCACATCAAAATTGGCAGGAACAGGTGTGTAAAGGTATCTTTTTAATACTATGTCCCACGTGATATAAAGCAGAGAGGAGACTGCTGCGGATAACGTACCCCACTCACTTATAAAGGGGGTTTGGTCCCACGTATCAAGGTATCTTTAAACCAGGATCAGAAATGACGGCCAAGATAATTCAACAGGTTTATTCATAAAAAAGTCCATAAAATGACAATCTGATACTTTTCTATAATACTTCCACTGTCCAGTTTGTACATTAACATGCAGGTCAGGTATAATAGACAAAAAACTGATGTAATTCAGTTTTACACCAGTACTGTCATGCTGGGCACACTTCTAAAGTGGTATCCCATGAAAAGGACAGTGTGTCAGATAAAAAGTAGTAAAACTCACTGCCTGGTAGCACCAACGGCGTTTCGACCACTTGGGTCTTTTTCAAGGTGTGAGTCCAGGCAGTGAAGGCACAGATATTTATACTACCAAACAGGAAATGGTATTACACTGAGGCATGATGGGTTACAATTTTCAAAGAACTTGCAAATTAGAAACAAAAACACTCGGTGCATTTCTGCACCAGTGAAATAGCGCCACCATAATGCATACCAAACTCATATCTAGACATGAAAAGTGACCTTTTAATTATCCAGCTAACAGCAGTCCGAATCACGAACGCCTTGCGTTTCATCATGCATTCCACCTAACCGGAAGTGGAACGCCATGCGTTCCACGTTGCATTCCATTTACCGGAAGTTGAGTTAAGGCACTTCCGTGTAACGGTTTATGATCCCCAATCCTCCCAAAAGTCTTTTCACTAGTCAGACTTAAACCTCACCACAATCTATTCTCTATTGGTTGTTCATATATAAATTACTTTTTTTGGACTAAATGTATGGTATTTTCAAGAAAGCTTGCGTTCCACATACCCGGAAGTGGAAAATACAGTATTCTGTAAAATAATCCACTATCCCAGAAGTATCCTCCGGTGCTTAATTTGTATTTTATCAACATAATTTTTATCAGGAGTGCAAAGGAGCAATCAATAGTATTCGTACCCTCTTATTTTGAAATAATAATTAATACAATTAAAGAAATTGTCTTCATAATACCCAGAATAATGAAGTGAATGCATAATTACATGCATCCAAGAAACCAGAAATATCCCTACTGTTATGATTCCAGTACTCTTGACCGGAGGAGATCTCATGGCAATGGTCAGAGTACTGGAAGGGAATGCTGGTTATGGGAGCGGGAATAGAAAATAGCCCCTGGCGCCCTAACTCCGTTGTCTCGCCCGTGCTGTCAGAAATCCCCTGCGAGACTATGGTTGCTTGAGCCCATGGCAGCCGCGTTTGAAGGGCGGATTAAGTCTGCCCAACTCCGATGCCCCCTCAGGTCTTAATGGGAGACAAAGGGAAATCTGAGACAGGGTGATAACAAGGGGCCCTCTGACTAAACAACCAGGCCAGGGGCTACAAGCTAACTGACAAAACCTAAAGTATGTGCGGAAACCCGCCAGGGAAAAGGACAACCAAAATCCACTTGTCCAATACTCCTACCCGGCACCGCCGGATACCAGAGTGGACCTGTGGAAGCGGAACCCTCCGCAAAATGCACCAAAACATAAATAATAAATAATAAATAATAAAGCGGACAAGCCGCAACACACGGCAAGGCCGTGACTCACGAACACCACTGGATGTTATAAGGTGATTAGTCAGGACTCCAGGAATTAGATGACAAACTTCCGAGTTCAGAGCTTCCAATACTGGAATGACCGGATACAGCAAGACTGGAACAGACTCTCAGCAAACAAAGACAGCATGCAGGAAGCTATTACCGGCATCTGTGAGAAGCCCTGGGAGTGTATTTAACCAGGAGTCCTCCAATCAGCTGCCAAAAGGCTGATTAGAATAAATGCCGTGCAGCTGCCTTGCTACCCGGCCAGAGAGCAGGAGAAAACATTAACCCTTAAAGCCTAGCAACGGGGAACACGGTCCGCCAGTGGCGTCCCCGTTGCTAGGGTCCGTGCGGCTCAGCGCGCCCGGCGTCCAGCGTTGCCAGGTAGCCGGCGGCTGTTCGCGTACGGCGTCCCTGGTTGCTAGGCGCCGGGCTGCACCGACGAGCGGACCCCGGCGCCTAACAGTACCCCCCCCTTGAGGAGGGGTCAAGGAACCCCTAAAGCCAGGCTTCCAAGGAAACTCCCGAAAAAATGCCCTCTTGAGCCTTGGGGCATGAAGATCCTTATCCAGGACCCAGGACCTTTCCTCTGGACCATAACCTCTCCAGTGAACCAGAAAATAGAGCCGGCCCCTGGACAACTTGGAATCGAGAACCTTCTCCACCAGGAACTCCTGTTGCCCCTGTACATCCACTGGAGATCTTCCCTGAGAGATCTTCCGAGGAAATTTATTGGAAGAAATGTATGGCTTCAACAGGGAGCAATGAAACGTATTACCAATCCGAAGAGATTTTGGTAAACGTAACCGGAAAGCAACTGGGTTAACTTTTTTAATGATATGAAATGGTCCAATAAATTTGGGTCCCAACCTAGCTGAAGATTGTCGAAGTCTAATGTTACGAGTCGACAACCATACCCTATCTCCCACCTTAAAACTGCAAGGACGTCGGAGTCGGTCAGAAAAATTTTTCTCTCGAAAGGCCGCTTTTCTGAGAGCAAGGTGCACTTTTTTCCAAATGGCTCTGAGATGGGAGGTTAAGGTTAGCGAGGAAACTGAGGAATGTTGAAAAAAAGAATTAGCTCTGGGGTGAAAACCAAAAACTGAAAAGAATGGAGACACGTTGGTGGAGGAATGACAAGAATTATTGTAAGCAAACTCCGCCAATGGAAGAAACTCGGACCAATCATTCTGGAGTTTAGCTGAATACAAACGCAAATACTGTTGCAATGATTGGTTAACTCGCTCGGTTTGCCCGTTGGACTGTGGGTGGTAACCAGATGTTAATGATAATCTTATCTTTAATGAAGCACAGAAACACTTCCAGAATTGTGCAATGAATTGTGGACCCCGATCAGAAACAATATCAGTGGGCAACCCATGAAGTCTGAAAACATGGCGGAGAAACAACACTGCCAATCCTTGGGCAGATGGCAGTCGGGGAAGGGCAATGAAATGAGCCATCTTGCTAAAACGGTCTACTACCACTCAAATGACTCTGCATCCAGCTGAAAGGGGAAGGTCCACCACAAAATCCATGGAAATATGAGACCATGGCCTGAGAGGGACATTCAAGGGCATAAGTTGCCCGATAGGCAAGGAACGGGGAACCTTATGCTGTGCACAAACCTGACATGAAGAAACAAACTCCTTAACGTCTTTAGAAAGACCAGGCCACCATACTGAGCGGGAGACTAACTCCAATGTCTTAGAGATCCCCGGATGCCCGGAAACTTTGTTATCATGGAACTCAGTCAAAACAGTAGCTCTCAAGAACTCAGGGACGTAAAGACGACCAGCAGGAGTATTTCCAGGAGCTTGGTGTTGAAGCTGTTTTAACTGGGTAAATAAATCTTGTGTGAGGCCTGCCCAAATGACTGAAGATGGAAGTATGGGAGTAACAGGACTGTTATCATGAACCGGAAGAAAACTGCGTGACAGAGCATCTGCCTTGGTATTCTTGGAACCTGGCCTGAAAGTTATAATAAATTTGAAACGAGTAAAGAACAAAGCCCAACGAGCCTGCCGGGCATTCAGCCGCTTAGCTGATTCGATGTATTGCAGATTCTTATGGTCAGTCAATACTGAAATGGTATGTGTTGCTCCCTCAAGCCAATGCCTCCACTCCTCGAAAGCCCATTTAATAGCCAGTAACTCCCGGTTACCAACATCGTAGTTGGATTCAGCGGATGAGAATTTCCTGGACATAAAGGCACAAGGATGTAGTTCCAGAGTGTCCGGATCCTTCTGAGATAGGATAGCCCCCACTCCAACCTCCGAGGCATCAACCTCAACAATGAAGGGCAATTCTGGGTTGGGATGTCTGAGGACTGGAGCTGAGACAAAAGCTTGTTTCAAGGCCTGAAAGGATAACTCGGCTTCATGTGACCAGTTGGTAGGATCCGCTCCCTTCTTAGTCAGTGCAACAATGGGAGCAACCAGGTCGGAAAAAGAATGAATAAATCTTCTATAATAATTCGCAAACCCTAAAAAGCGCTGAATTGCTTTTAAGTTGGTGGGTTGCGCCCAGCTAAGGATGGCTTGGAGCTTCTTAGGTTCCATGCAGAATCCCCGAGGGGAAATAATGTACCCTAAAAAGGATACCTCCGTGACATGAAACTCACACTTCTCCAGCTTGGCATATAGATGATTTTCACGTAATTTTTGAAGAACCTGACGCACCTGGGTAACATGTTGTTCAATTGATTCAGAATAGATCAGGATGTCGTCTAAGTAAACGACCACGAATCTTCCTAGAAAATCACGGAGCACATTGTTAATGAGATCCTGGAATACTGCCGGAGCGTTAGACAAGCCGAACGGCATCACCAGATACTCGTAGTGACCCGACTGAGTACTGAAAGCCGTCTTCCACTCATCTCCCGACTTGATTCGGATGAGGTTATACGCTCCCCTCAGGTCAATTTTAGAAAAAATCACAGCCGAACGCAGCTGATCAAAGAGGACAGAAATCAGCGGCAGAGGGTAAGTATTTTTAACTGAGATCTTATTCAGGGCTCTAAAGTCAATGCAAGGTCTGAGTGATCCGTCTTTTTTCTCCACAAAGAAGAAGCCTGCACTTAAAGGGGATTTAGATGGCCTGATAAATCCTTTCCCTAGGCTCTCCTTAACATACTCATTCATGGCCGCAGTTTCTGGCCCGGATAATGCATATAACCTTCCCTTTGGCAATGTGGCACCAGGAATTAGCTCAATAGCACAATCATAAGGCCGATGGGGAGGCAGAATGTCTGCATTGCCCTTGGAAAACACATCAACAAAGTCCTGGTATTCCACGGGAATGAGTTCGGGAATGGCAGCAGCTATTCTGACGGGAAACGTAATACATTCCTTATTACAGATGGTACCCCATTGTGAAATCTCCCCTGACTGCCAATCAATGGTGGGATTATGAAAGGCCAGCCAAGGGTGACCCAGAACCACTGGAACTGCTGGGCAATGGGTAAGGAAAAACTCGATCTTTTCGGAATGAAGAGCTCCTACCGTAAGTAGTACAGGGGGTGTACAGAGGGAAATAACCCCATTGGACAAGGGACTCCCATCTAAACCATGCATGGTGATACACCTACCCAAGGCTAACTGAGGAATACCTAAGGCCTTGGCCCACGTTAAGTCCATAAAGTTCCCTGCAGCTCCACTGTCAACAAAAGCCGACACCGAGGAACAGAGGCTGCCAAAGGAAACTTTAGCTGGGACTAAAAGGGAGTTCGTCGAGGAGATAAGCTGCAGACCAAAGTGAACCCCCTCACAATTCACTTGGTCGAGGCGTTTTCCTGACTTGATCGGACAATTACGGGCAAAATGTCCCTTACCCCCACAGTACAAACAAAGACCAGAGTTTTGCCTTCTGGCTCTTTCTTCTGGAGACAGCCGGGAGAGACCCATCTGCATGGGCTTCTCTACGTCCTTAGGAATGGAAAATACACATGGAGTAGACCTGACAGGTGCTCCTTTTTCAGCCCTCCGCTCTCTGAGACGACGATCAATCTTAATAGAAAGCTCCATGAGTTTATCGAGAGTCTCAGGAGCGGGATACTGAAGGAGACTGTCTTTTATAGACTCTGATAAGCCGAGGCGAAACTGACTGCGCAGGGCTGGGTCATTCCAGCCACAGTCGTTCGACCAACGGCGAAACTCTGTACAAAAAACTTCTGCAGGATTTCTACCTTGTCTGAGAGTGCGTAACTGACTCTCAGCGGATGCTTCTCTATCAGGGTCATCATACAAAAGCCCTAAAGACCCAAAAAAGGCGTCTACTGATGACAACGCCGGATCCTCTACTTTTAAACCGAATGCCCAGGTCTGAGGATCTCGCTGGAGCAAAGAAATAATAATTCCGACCCGCTGAGATTCAGTACCTGAGGAGATCGGTCTTAACCGAAAATAAAGTTTACAGGATTCTTTAAAATTAAAAAACTCCTTCCTATCACCAGAAAAACGGTCAGGCAAGTGCATTTTTGGTTCAGGGACTACCCTCGGGGAAGTTCGTAAAAGATCTTCCTGCGACTTCACCCGAAGGGAAAGATCCTGAAACATCTGAGTAAGTTCTTGAATCTGGCTGACTAGGAGCTGACCAGGATTTGGCCCTAAACCTGTGGGATTCATGAGGCCGATAACTCTTACAAAACTGAATAAGGAAAAAATTAAACCCAGTTTAATTTTAGGTTTTGGTATGGCCGGTAATAATGTTATGATTCCAGTACTCCTGACCGGAGGAGATCTCATGGCAATGGTCAGAGTACTGGAAGGGAATGCTGGTTATGGGAGCGGGAATAGAAAATAGCCCCTGGCGCCCTAACTCCGTTGTCTCGCCCGTGCTGTCAGAAATCCCCTGCGAGACTATGGTTGCTTGAGCCCATGGCAGCCGCGTTTGAAGGGCGGATTAAGTCTGCCCAACTCCGATGCCCCCTCAGGTCTTAATGGGAGACAAAGGGAAATCCGAGACAGGGTGATAACAAGGGGCCCTCTGACTAAACAACCAGGCCAGGGGCTACAAGCTAACTGACAAAACCTAAAGTATGTGCGGAAACCCGCCAGGGAAAAGGACAACCAAAATCCACTTGTCCAATACTCCTACCCGGCACCGCCGGATACCAGAGTGGACCTGTGGAAGCGGAACCCTCCGCAAAATGCACCAAAACATAAATAATAAATAATAAAGCGGACAAGCCGCAACACACGGCAAGGCCGTGACTCACGAACACCACTGGATGTTATAAGGTGATTAGTCAGGACTCCAGGAATTAGATGACAAACTTCCGAGTTCAGAGCTTCCAATACTGGAATGACCGGATACAGCAAGACTGGAACAGACTCTCAGCAAACAAAGACAGCATGCAGGAAGCTATTACCGGCGTCTGTGAGAAGCCCTGGGAGTGTATTTAACCAGGAGTCCTCCAATCAGCTGCCAAAAGGCTGATTAGAATAAATGCCGTGCAGCTGCCTTGCTACCCGGCCAGAGAGCAGGAGAAAACATTAACCCTTAAAGCCTAGCAACGGGGAACACGGTCCGCCAGTGGCGTCCCCGTTGCTAGGGTCCGTGCGGCTCAGCGCGCCCGGCGTCCAGCGTTGCCAGGGAGCCGGCGGCTGTTCGCGTACGGCGTCCCTGGTTGCTAGGCGCCGGGCCGCACCGACGAGCGGACCCCGGCGCCTAACACCTACTTAAATGAACTACTTAAGTTCAAAATCGGAATTTAGACCCAGAGGAATGAGGGTATTTAATTTGAATATCCAATGCATCTCTGCCTTGGCCAAATTACCTTCTATATCTCTATCTCTCCAGTTGGACCTTACTTGCTGAATTCCCAAAAAGAGAACTATTTATGACGTGGAGCATTTATGTATCTTTAAAAAATGTTCAGATAATGTGTGGGTTGTCACGCCCTTTTTGATGTTACGTAGGTGCTCTGCTAAACGAGTTTTCAGAGCTCTTCCTGTGCGTCCTACATACAGTAGACCAGGGACGTGCGGTGAGCTAAATGGCTCAGGAGGCACTGGCTAACCCCAGAGCCAGATTTGCATGCAATATATGAGCCAAAGGGTACATCTGGGCATTATACACAGGTGCAGCATTTTAAACTCCTGGAAATTTGGTGAGTTTTGATTAGAGATGTGTGGAAAGGAAACACAGGTGAGGCATTGCCTCACCTGCCATAGACTTTTAACTCCAGAGTTTGGGCTATAAAAATTATTAGAATAATGCAAACAAGATATTTCAAACAAATTATCAGTATTTTTCATATATTTTATTCAGGATATAGAGAGGAGACAGATCTCCAGTGGTATGCCAGTCCCACTCTCCCGGCGCTTATATATATAAAATAATTATTCTATATATGAATACAACCAGTGTAGGCAAACAGCAGCGTATGTTTTGAGACTTGGTTAGAGTCTCTAGCATAAACTAAACAAAAAAAGATCTATAAAACATCGCGCTTTAAAAGGTATAGTGTGAATTATCAATGTAACAATATTCAGTCAAAACTCTGGTTTAAACATAGGTATGACAGGAAAGGCTCTGCCTCACCTGCCTCACCCCACCGCACGTCACTGCAGTAGACCACATTCACATTTGATCAGATAAACAACATTAGTTGTATGGCATGTTATAAAATCTCTGATTTCATAATGGGTGTCATTTACTGTGAATTAGGTAATTTTTGATGTTTCCGATGGTATGGTTCTGCAAGGTAAACATGTTCCGCACCTGTGAAAACCTTTAGTGCGTATGGGATTGAAAGAGTCAAATGGTATTGCACTTCTAACTAGATGATTTTTAGATTATTACTTTTTCTGTAAATAAACCTTGGTTTCTCGGGGATTATCTCCTTCAAAATCGGATCTCTTAGCAGGAGATGCCAGTGATTTTTGATAATGCGTTCTTGTTTCTTATAATCGGCCCCAAAGCCTGATATAAAGGCCCATTCGGTGTTACTATTAGATGTTTCCAATTTGTTTCTAGTTTTTTGTAATAGTTTTTTACGTTCTATCTTGGATACTTCATTTTCAGCTTTTTCCACAGTTTATTTTTTATATCCCTTGGAGATGAATTTTCTTTTCATCACTTCTTTTTGTTCTTCATAATTTTGATGTTCGCTGCAGTTTCTCTTGAGCCTTAAAAACTGCCCTTTTGGGATTCCCCTTAGCCAATACGGATGATGTTGGCTAGAAAAGGGAATTAAACTATTGCAATCAGTTGGTTTGGTATAACCTTTAGTATGAATATTGTTATCCTTGATATAGATTGTGAGATCTAAAACAGTAATCTGTTCTTGATTTATGGAGAAGGTGAGTTTTATATTTAACTCATTGGAGTTCAAGTTGGTGCAGAATGTGTCTAGATCTTGACGATCTCCTTTCCATATAAAAATTATATCATCGATATATCGATGCCATGTCACCAAGTCCGCGCCGGCTTGCATGTTGTTCCAAACTGCATACGCCTCCCACCATGACATGAAGAGGTTTGCATAGCTCGGCGCGAACTTGGTGCCCATGGCTGTACCAACTTTCTGGAGGAAATAATCCCCGTTAAAGAAAAAATAATTGCTCTCCAGAATGAATTGGATGCTGTCCAAAATGAATTCAATCTTATCTGAAATCATGTCTGTTCTCTCTAAATGCCACCTTACAGCCTTCAAACCATCTTGATGGCTGATGATTGTATAGAGTGAGGTAACATCAGCCGTTACCAAAAAGGAACCACTTTCCCATCTTATCTCTTTTTTTTTCTTTTTTTTCTTTCGTAATGCCATCTGTGTGTAGTTTGTACGTGATGTGTGTACTGCAATATTTTTTCGACTTTGACACCATATTACCTCTGTTGTATGATGACATTGGTTATATCCCTGCATCTTCTTCCAGGGGGAGGATCAATTTTTTTCAGAGGTTCCTTGTTGCAGAGAAACCATTATATAGGTAAGAAAAAACTCAAGCAGGAACATGGCAAGAAAATAAGGATTTGATAAGCGCAGAATGCAAATATTGTTCAGTCCATCAGCATTGAATACAGAAGATGCTCATGCTAACATGGACACAGCATTGCACAAGCAGTGGGAATTCAGTGTTTGGTCTATGGTTTTATCATGGATGGATCCAAAGTCATTTTGTTCATCAGTGTTCCCTTACATTTGGAAAACATCAGCACCATGCTGCAATGAGAAACCATGCTAGGAAGGATAGCTCCTCTCTAACACAGAGTATAGACAGTACCGGTCTGCTCCCACCATTATTTCTTCTGAAAAATCTAATTTCCAACAACAGTCTTTTTGCTTGGGTTTTTCTTGTTTAAAAATTTGCTTGCAGATGTTACCTATGGCTTCTTTAAATGTTTCCTATTTTACTTTAACCAAGTTGAAATGCTATCCTAAAGTTGTCACTTCGATAACAAGAGTTATGGTAGACTTACCATTGTTAACTCTGTTTCTCCAAGCTCTACAGGATTTACATTGGGTGGTAGGTGGCGTCAGAGGATCAGGCACCAAACGGTAAAACATTTGGGCTTCCAGTATGCTTCGGTCCAGCCTCCCTATAACCCCACCTCCTGGCCCAGGGAACTCAGTTTGTTACACAACCCACGGCAGGAGCAAGATTAGAGCAAGAAGTAAGACCTATTCAGAAAAAGAGAAAAACACACACAATTCCGTACCAGACGGAAGAAAAAGATTAGTAAGTGTAGAGATTCTCAAATCAGGTGCATCAGGGTGGGTTCCCTGTGGATACTGTGGACCTCGGAGAAAAAGAGTAAACAATGGTAACTCTTATTTTCTCCTTCAGGGTCCACAGTAGATCCACAGGATTTACATTTGGTTATCCCAAAGCAGCATTTAAGAGAGGGGACACACCTGATTGACAGGAGAATCCTATGCATGAACGCAACATCCTGAGAGGCAAAGGTATTAAAGGCATAGTGTCTGACAAATGTATTTATGGATGACCATGTGGCTGCCTTACAGAGTTGTTCAGCTGAGGCACCATGGCGGCTGCCCATGAAGGACTGACTGAACTGGTAGAATGGGCAGAGACATTATCCGGGATAAGGAGATTGGCTTGTGGAGTAGGTTTCTGAAATAGTCATCCGAAGCCATCTAGCCAATGTTTGCTTATTGGCAGGCCATCCTCTCTTGTTGAATCCATATAGGACAAAGACAGAGTCTGTTCTTTTGATGGCACTGGTTAGATCCTTAGTGCATGAACTGCGTCCAATGATGCATCTCCCAAAGAGCGATCCGGCAATTGAAAGGCCGGAAAATACTATTTAATATAGTTAAGATGGAACTTTGAGACCACCTTAAGAAGATATTTAGACTTATTTACTTATTTATTAACAGTTTCTTATATAGCGCAGCAAATTTCGTTGCGCTTTACAATTTGAAATAATAACAAACTGGGTGATAACAGTCATAGAGATAGGAAGGCCCTGCTCGTAAGCTTACAATCTATAGACTTGGTTCAGAGAACCGATCTGCCTGGATGGAATACCAGAAATGGAGGGTGACACAAAAGTGCCCCTAAATCAGGAGAAGGTGTGCCCGTGAGACACCACTTCTTGCACCCAGGTATCTATGGTGGACTGCTGCCAGACCTGTGCAAAGAAGAAGTCGGCCTCCCACCCTGGGGTCCCCCAGGTGGAGGCCAGTGCCACCAGGCAGGATACTGGGTGTTATCCATGCCTCTTGTATAATTTCCATCAAGTGATCTGAGTTTGGAAATTCAGCTTTTACTGTTTTTGGACGCTTAAAGATTGGAGCCTTAAACTATCTTCCATTGACAATATGGATTTTACTGCACAAATTAACTCAGGTATATCCACTAAGGTGCAGTGCTTCTCTTCTCTTGAGGTAGACTCAGAGACAGAGGATTCAGCTTCATCATCTGAAGTATCCTCGGATTCTGAAAACTGCGTAAATTGGGAGGGTAGCACCCCATGTCTATCCATTTTCAAATCCCTGGGCCTGTCTGCCTGTAACATTTGCTGAAAGGCAGCCAAGGTCTGAGCCAAATCTTGGACTTAGTGTGACAGCACATTCATCCATGAGGGTTGCTGCATAAATGCAGAAGGGTTTTGTGGGTACCCCACACCTGGAGATATAGCTGGAACAACCAAGCGCTCCGTTACATTAGATAGAACCTGTGCAAAAGATGCCCAAAGGGGTTCTTGTGCTTGTACAGATTCCTGGCCTAAGGCCAGTTGGTCAACATGTTTAAGATTTGCGAACCTATGACAGTTTGCACACAATCCATCCTGCACAAAGTCCTGAGGGCCTAACCCTACTTTACAGAACAAACATGATATTATTGTAAGGGCAGGTGATGCATCGTTAGCCTCGTGAGGACAATATTATTCAATCAACAGTGTAACAATTGCAGCAATGTGACAGCCTTCACTTATGTATAATTAAAGTGAAGTACAATCAGAACCTACCCTGTTTGCACCAGCATTGAGGGTATGAAACATGAAAAAGATAGAGATTGACAGAAAAAGAGTTTAAAGTCAGACAGCAGCACTAGCAAACAGTCACACACAATGCATGAATATACATTTGCAAAATGGGCACATTTTCAACTACACACTACCCTAAGGTAGGTATTAAAACTGTATTACCTAGTTCCAGAGATCGGGATACAGGGAGACTAGTGTATCTTGACGCACAGCGAATAATACAGCAATATATGTACACTGTCGCTTATTTGCATTAGACAGTTATTCAACTACGCAATACCACCGAGGTAGGTAGGAAACCAGTACAGTATCACCTGCCTCCGGAGAGCTGGATACAGGTAGACTAGAACTTCACTTCCTTATTCGATAATGCCACTAGAGAAAGGCTATCAGTAACAGATGCACCAGCGAACACAGCCGCACAGCGACTCTGGTGTTCCAGTGTACTAAGGCCCTCATTCCGAGTTGATCGCTCGCTAGCTGCTTTTAGCAACAGTGCAAATGCTAAGCCTCCGCCCTCTGGGAGTGTATCTTAGCTTAGCAGAAGTGCAACCGAAAGGTTCGCAGAACTGCTCCAAAATATTTTCATGCGGTTTCAGAGTAGCTGCAGACCTACTCCTACCTTGCGATCACTGCAGACTATTTAGTTCCTGTTTTGACGTCACATACACGCCCTGCGTTCGGCCAGCAACTCCCCCGTTTCCCCAGGCATGCCTGCGTTATCATCTGACACACCTGCGTTTTTTAGCACACTCCCGGAAAATGGTCAGTTACCTCCCAGAAACGCCCCATTCATGTCAATCACTCACCGATCAGCCGAGCAACTGAAAAGAGTCGCTCGACCTTGTGTAAAACTGCATAGTTTTCTGTGAAAGTACGTCGCGCGTGCGCACGGCGCCCCATACGCATGCGCAGAAAAGCCGATTTTTAGCCTGATCGCTGCGCTGCGAACAAAAGCAGCTAGCAATCAATTCGGAATGAGGGCCTAAGTCTCATTGCATCTCAGACGGAAGCAGGTAAATGCAGTTGATGGCGGGAAACATGGAGGAGACTGGCCATGAACTGGGGGGAGTGACCAGGAGAGGGTCTTACTCCCACTGCTGACATCCACCCCCGGGTACTGCGGCCTCATTAAACCCCAGAGCCTATGATACCTGAGGTGGACGTCTGCGTCAGCGACTGTTCGGTAGTCTCCAACCCGAGACAGTAAGACTGCGTAAAATGCGTCTTAAACCGCTAATGGTTTAAGACGCCTTACCTTCTACCCGCGATCTGGCAGCAGCCTGGGATTGTCAGTGTGGACCTGCTAGTACGTCCAGCTGGTACCCCCCCATAACACCAGCGTCTACATGAGGTTAACTGTTGCTGTGACACTGGCAGGAAGTTGTTGGAGTGACCTTTGCAAAATGTGTTTAAGACACATAGCAAAGCCGCTCAAAAAAAAAATGGCTATATAAAATAAGAAAAAAGCTTGTGGCTGTAAAAACATACAGCTGCAGCACCAAATAAAAAACGGAGTTCCCAGGAGGCGTGGTTAAAGGGAAGCTGGGCTGAAGCAAAAGCAAATCACTATAGAGAGTAAAACCAATCCTAAAAAGTTTTATAAATATATAAACAGTAAAAGGTTAAAGAAGGAGAATGTAGGCCCATTAAAAGATGAATTGGGAGCTTTGATAAAAGTGACAAATTAAAAGCGGAAATATTGAACAATTTTTTTCCCTCATTATTCACCAGGGAGGATGAGCCGGTCACAGTAGTGCATAACGACAGTGAAGGTAATGACTCTTGATGCTTGTTTAAGTGAGGAAGTAGTCCCGGAGAGACTAAGCAACGTAAAGATTAATAAATCACCAGGCCCAGACGGTTTTCATCCAAGGGTTATTATGGAGCTTATGTCACATCTAGCAAAACCCTTATACTTGATTTTCCATAGTTCAGTTAGATCAGGCATGGTACCAAAGGATTGGCGCATAGCTGAGGTAGTGCCTTTATTTAAAAAGGGAACTAAAAATAATCCTGGAAACTATAGACCAGTTAGTTTAACCTCTATAGTGGGTAAAATATTGGAAGGCATTTTGAGGGATAGCATAGAGGATCACCTGCAGGCTACTAAGTTTATTAGCAAAAGTCAGCATGGGTTTGTAAGGGACAGAACATGTCAAACCAACTTAATTCGCTTCTACGAGGAAGTGAGCGAGAATCTTGACCAGGGAAAAGCAGTGGACATGGGCCCTCATTCCGAGTTGTTTGCTCGCTAGTTGTTTTTAGCAGCCGTGCAAACGCTAAGCCGCCGCCCTCTGGGAGTGTATTTTAGCTTAGCAGAAGTGCGAACAAAAGGATCGCAGAGCGGCTACAAATTAATTTTGTGCAGTGTCAGAGTAGCTCCAGACCTACTCAGCGCTAGCGATCACTTCAGACTATTCAGTTCCTGTTTTGACGTCACGAACACGCCCTGCGTTCGGCCAGCTATACCTGCGTTTCCCCAACCACGCCTGCATTTTTATCTGGCACGCCTGAGTTTTTCCACACGCTCCCTGAAAACGGTGAGTTGACACCCAGAAACGCCCTCTTCCTTTCAATCACTCTGCGGCCAGCAGTGCGACTGAAATGCTTCGCTAGACCTTGTGTGAAATTACATCGTTCGTTGTAATAGTACGATGCGCGTGTGCATTGCGGCGTATACGCATGCGCAGAAGAGCCGTTTTTTTGCCTGATCACTGCGCTGCTACCGAAAACTGCTAGCAAACAACTCGGAATGACCCCCATGGTGTATTTAGATTTTGCAAAAAACTTCGATACAGTGCCTCATAGGAGACTGATCAACAAATTAAGGTAACTTGGCCTAGGGTATACTATTTGTACATGGATAAGTAATTGGCTGGATAACAGAGTACAACGAGTAGTGGTCAATGGGATGTTCTCCAGCTGGGCACCAGTAGTCAGCAGAATACCCCAAGGGTCCATTCTTGGCCCACTGCTGTTCACTATATTTATCAATGATCTAGGAATAGGCCTGGAAAGCACAGTGTCAATCTTTGCGGATGATACTAAACTGTGTAAGGCAATTAATTCAGAAACCGATGTGGAGTCTCTATAGAATGACTTAGTTAAACTGGAAACCTGGGCATCTAAATGGAGAATGAGGTTTAATATAGAAAAATGCAAAGCTATGCATTTTGGGACAAAAAATACACTTGCATCCTACACTCTAGATGAAGATAATATAGGGATAACTATGGTGGAAAAAGCTTTGATGGTGCTCATAGATAATAGGCTTAATAACAGTACACAATGTCAAACTGCAGCAAAGAAGGCAAGTAAAGTGCTTGCGTGCATTAAACGGGGCATTGAAATAAGGGATGAGTATGTAATCCTGCCGCTGTACAAATCATTGGTATGTCCGCACTTGGAATATTGTGTTCAGTTCTGGGCACCATATTATAAAAAGGATATCGCGGAACTAGAAAGAGTTAAAAGACGAGCTACTAAATTGATTAAAGGGTTAGAGCCGTTGGAGTACGAGGAAAGGCTTACTAGGTTAAATATGTATACACTAGAAAAGAGGCATCTAAGAGGAGACATTATTAATATCTTCAAATATGTAAAGGGTCATTACAAGGAGCTAGCAGCGGATTTGTTTATTAAAAGAACTCTGTATAGGACACGTGGGCACTCGCTGAGGATGGAGGAGAGACAATTCCGTACACAATGTAGGAAAGAGTTCTTCATGGTAAGGGCAATAAAGATTTGGAACTCCCTGCCGGAGAAGGTAATAATGGCAGACTCTGTAAATGCATTTAAAAATGGATTGGACAAAGTTCTAACTGGAAAATGTATCCAGGGCTATAGCATTTATCATCTGACATGAAATTATCTGGGAGTGGTAAGAATAATAGCTGTCAATTGGTACTAAACCATTACTTCAGCAGCCGCATTATAACATGAACAGATTAACACAGAATACAGGTTGAACCCGATGGCCATTTTGCCTTTTCTCAACCCCACTGACTATGTAACTATGTAAGCAGGCTGCAAGCCAAAAAGTTTAACCGTATGGCAGAGGCGTTTTAAGAGAGGAGGGGCCCGTGTGCAGCCTCCGTCGGGGGCCCCCTCCACTATGGCAGCAAGTAGACTCTGGCATAATGTCAGAGTCTACCGCGCATGCGCAGGTCTCCCGGAACATGGTGCCCGCAACTTTTTCATGGGGACATCTCCAGTGCTTAGGCGCAACTCACTCGGAAATGGCCGCTGCACCCACTTTCCGAGTGGTTTATGCCCGCACTGGAGGGCCGCCGATGGAGTCGTAAGTATAATATATGGGTGCGGTGTGGGCCCCCCTGGACCCAGGAGCCCATGTGCACCGCACACACTGCACCCATTATAGAAACGCCTATACCGTTTGGTGCCCGATCCTCTGACGCCACCTACAACCCAATGTAAATCCTGTGGATCTACTGTGGACCCTGAAGGAGAAACAGACTTTATATCTGGCTTTTTTCCACCAAAGAGCATAGTGAAGGTGGACAGAGTGGGACACAGTAGACAGTACAGTCCCTCCCTATCCCCCCTCCCGGACAGGGAGGGGGGGGTAGGGAGGGACAGCGCAGGGAGCTAAGAGGGGGTGGGGAGGGACATAGCAGTGAACAGAGAGGGGTGCAGGGTGGGACAGAGCACTGGTCAGAGTTTAAGCAGGGTGGGACAGCAGCGGACAAAGAAGGGGGCGGGGTGAGACAGGGCAGTGGACAGAAAGGGGGGTGGGCTGGGACACAGCAGAAAACAGAGGTGGCATGGGCCACAGCAGTGGGACAACTGTGGTCACACAGATCCCTTTACAAGTCTCTCAATAAATTAGAAACTAGACAGAGGATTACAGAAATGTAAAAATATTTTCATTTAAAAGAAAGACCATAGTAAAATTATTTTTATTGCAGCCAGCATCCCTCCCCACTAGGTACAGGCGGATCCACTTGAGTCTATTTTTCCTACAGTAAGCGTTGGGTTCATAGGCGGATCCAGGGGGGGGGGGGGCACTCGGGCCCATGCCCCCCCCCCCTCCCCCTGTCGTTTCTGACTTCTTTTTATTTTTCAAAAGGAGAATAGCAGCAGCTACTGTTATTTCCGTCAGATTTGATAAAAGAGCCGGCAGGAACTAGGACCCGCCGCGGCTCTAACAGCAAGTCCATGTGGTAACCAATGGGGAGGCTGGAGCTGCACCGCAACCTACCTCCCCCACTGCCAGCCAGCCAGAGTCCAGCCCAGGCGCAGTGTTCAAATGCCAGCATCGTGTAAGACTGTTACTTATGATAGCGCAGAAGGCTTCATTAGCCCTCAATGCACCGCACAGTTTCCCAGTGTTTCCTCCTCCACTTCCTTTACCACCATGCTAGGTGCAGTCACACTCAGCTCAGCTTTGAGAAGGCGGCCCATGTGATTGTGACAGGGCTGTCCTGCAGATGTCTTATGCTGTGTGATTGTGACAGGGCTGTCCTGCAGAAGTCTTATGTTGCTTGTTGGAGATCCAGCTGGCTGCTTCTGCTAATCAAAGATGGACAGTTCGTGTCCTGCAGTCTGAGTCTCAGAGCAGTGCCCAAAACAAGGTAAGCTGCACGTGCCACCACCAACTAAAAACTATAATAATTATATTGTGCTGGGGTGCCTTCCAGGCTCCCATAACTAATGGAACAGGTGACCAACATTTCAAGGCCCAATCAGCCTTTTCATCAGGGTGAAACATTGGCAATAAACCAGGACGCACTCCTACAGCCAATCATTACCTGATGGCGTATTCCGTGAGGCCACGCCCCCTGTGATACCACACCCCTTATTTGGGAGCATGCGTGCCTTAGGTGCATGTAAATGTAACTTACCGTTCCCCTATCATGGTGCCCCCTTTCATTTTCTTCTGGATCCGCCCCTGGTTGGGTTCTCTGCAACGGGGAAACTGAAGAAATTGATTCTCCTAGGCATATGATCATTTCAGATGTTATTCACTATTCATGTAGGAGGTTACATAGGAGGAATAGAACCAATGTCCTCATCATACAACATAGTTAATTTGAGCGTTATTTAGAATTGGTACCTTAATGAAGATTATTGTGCCCCAGCTTTTTCCTTCTAATTTTAAAAGCTGTGGAAAATCTCCATCCCCTTTGCCCCTGTGTCTCTCCAGCAGTCTCGCCCCACTGTTTCTCTCCAGCAGCCTTGGCTCCCTCCTCCCCCTGTCTCTCCATAACTGTCTGGGAGATCATCAGCGGCAATGTATCCTGTATCTACAGTTTTGACCCCCTTTTTCAAAGGTGCTAGACGCAGCGAAACGCGTCAGGTGTACAGACCGCATTGGGAACCGCACTCAGCAACCTCCTTCAATTGGATGCCCGTTTATGGAAGTCATTTATCGGCATTTTGGACACTACCATCTAGGGCAGGGGTGGGCAATTATTTAAGCTGGGGGGCCACCGAACAGTTTCTAATGAATATCGGAGGGCCGCTCCCCCCCCCCTTTCCCCGCAGCCACAAATAAACATACAATGTATAAAAACCACTATAAGCCAGTATTTAAAAAAAATCCCAACAGAAAACAAAACAGTGCTGAAAACAAATACATCACCCAGTATTATGCTGTTATTGATAATATTAGCAGCATGATAGGGGCAGTATGTGCCACACCCAGCCATCTTAATTTATTATAAATTACCTCCCCTCTCCCCCACCCGTCGACCGAGTCTCCCCGATTTGTGAGGCACAGAACTGACTACTACTGCAGTCAGTGAGAGCATCGGAGACAGCCAGTCACTGGTTCAGCCTGTTCTCCTTTGGCGCTACCCTTGCACCTCGTCCGGCTCCATTAAAACCCCATGCGAGAATTACCTGAGGAGCTGCAGAAGCTACAGGCAGCCAGCCCAGCAGCCAGTCTCCCACTCTCACGTTAGGACTACGCAGCTGCCTCAACCGCGGCAGACACAACCTCAGTGGCAAACGCAGGATTTTGAAAGGGGGGTTTCCAAATACTTATACCACTTTTACACCACCAGCTAGTAACACGGGTTATTGCACATGAGCGCGCATAACCCGTGTTGCTTGCTGGTGTAAAAGGGTTGAGTTGGAATAGTCCGGGTCGAGTGACCCGGACATAACGTGCGTGAATACCACTACCTCCGCCATATCGTAGTTTCATACATTTACCCCATAGTGTGGTAAATAAAAGATATCCGTGCTCCCCTTTCTCAGTGGAACATGTCAAAAAAACGAACACACACACCCAGTGGAACATGACACAAACACACACCACCCCACCCCCAAAGTAAGTGAAACATGAAGCAGACTCCCAGGGAAACATAGACACCCCCCCCCCCCTGTGAACCAGGACAGACGCACACCCTCCCCCCACAGTTAAACGATACACGCAGATTCCCAGTGAAACATGACACACTCTCCCCCCACCCAGTAAAACATGACAAACACAGGCCCCCATGTGAAACATGACACCCCACTCCCCGCCAGTGAGACATGACAGACCCCAGTGAAACATACACCCCCCCTCTACCAATGAAACACGACAGACCCTCAGTAACCCCCCCATGAAACACACACACCCTCCCCACCAGTGAAACATGACAGACCCCCTCCCCACGAGTGAAGCACACACACTCCCCACTTGTGAAACATGATAGACCCCGAGTAAAACACACACACCCCCAGTGAAACATGACAGACCCCCTCCCCACGAGTGACACACACACACTCCCTCCCCACTTGTGAAACAAGACAGACCCCCAGTAAAACACACACACTCCTTCCCCCAGTGAAACATGACACAGATGACCCCCAGTGAAACACAAACACACACCATCCTCCCCTGCGTTAGACATTTCACACACACACACACACACACACACACACAGTTAAACAAACAGCATTAGCACAGAGCCTCACCTGGCCAGCAGGAAAAGAAAGCCACCCGCACCTGACACACACCACGGACATTTGTTCACCGGCACATGGTCCGGCCAGCTCTCTTGCAAAGCACCACTGGGAGATCTGCCTGGGAGGAGCTGCATGCTGCTTCTGCAGCTAGCTCCCCCTACTGTACGTTCAGCCAGCCTCTCTGCAATAGGAGGCATTGCTGCTGGATGCTGCCGTCAGCCTCAGACCGGCTGACGTGAGGCATCACGTGACTCGACCGCGAGACCCGCGCCCAGGATTTCCTCAGCGGCGCCGGCAGCAGGTTTGGAGGTGCTGCAGCGCAATCACAAACAGCTCAGCCTGTCGGGCCACTTGTGATTGCGCGCTGGTGGGAGGTAGCGGGCCGGGCAGGATCGGTTTGCGGGCCGCATCCGGCCCGCGGGCCGTATGTTGCCCACCCCTAATCTAGGGTCACAGCTCTGGCTACAATTTATTCCAGGACACTAAGTCCTCCAGTGACTCAGGTATTACCTCTTTGAATTAAGAACTATCCAAACCGAGACTTTCTGCAAAGTGGTGTACAGGGAGGTGCTATAAAGGGAACGGATCTTTGAACTGTGCTGGCTACAGATACCCAGTTAGTGTGGTCATTTTTTATAAATTCTTCGAATATTGCTTCATATAATATTTGGAAGCCTAATTTTATGCAATAAATTTGTTTTTTATTCAATTATGCAGATGTGACATTTCATCAACATAAGCGCTACTATATGCATTGTTTGTTTGTAAGTCCAGGAAAGTGGTGGCTTTTCAGTCTCATGAACGCATCCAGGAGCTTGGTCATCTGCTGTACAGTCCAGACCTGGCCATCTGCAACTTCCTCGTGTTCCAACAAATTAAGCACGAGATGCGTGGGATTCGTTTTGAGTCACCAGAGGCTGCAGAGGAGAACTTCATCCACTGGTCCAGCTGCTTCAAAAAAGTACTGTTCACTGATTCTGATTCTGATTCTTTGTAAGTATAATCATTTTTGAGCATCTGGAAACTTATTGCACAGCCCTCGTATTCACTAAACTACAGTATATTACTGGGAGGCTTATAATTTGGATAAAAAAAAGTAGATGAGGGAATACTAGGTACAGAGACTAAATTAGGGAGACCAATCCCGGGATCCGGATCGGCGGGATCCCGTGATTTAGGCCCAAAAATGGCTGGAATTTAATCCCGGGATTGTAAACTCCAATCCCAGGGATTGAGGGATCAGCGCTGAGCGTCCTCAGGATGCTCAGACGCTGCCCGGCTTCCTCCTATTGGCTCTCGCAGCGCAGCGCGATGTGCAGCTAGAGGTCACGCTGCGCCGCCATACGCTGCTGAAAGCTGCCGGGAGAGAGGAGAAGATGTATCCCACCCGTCCGCCTGTGGTGTATGGTGAGTGTTTTGTGCGGGGCGGGGAGAGGGGGGCGGCCACATAGAGAAACGCCAGTCCCGGAACTGACCATTTTTCAATCCCGATATCCGGGATTGAAAAAATGGCCCGGGATTGGCTTCCCTAGACTAAATATATATATTTAATAATGCTGTGTAATCCTGTCAACTAACCAGCACTACTTAAAATTCTCTTAAAAAGTATTTTTATTATACTTTATAGCAATGAGTTTTCTAGACTGTAAACTCTCACGAGCAGGGCCCTCTTTACCCAATGCCTCACGTCTGCACCTCCTTTGTTTATCTTAAATATGTTATTATGTTTAACTCCTATTTTGTGATATTTTTATGCTTTTATGTTTTATTTATACTTTCTGGATTTTTACAAATGTCTTTGCTATGTCTTAAGGCCCATACACACTGGGCGATTTTGAGCTGAAAGTAGCTCACTTTTGGTGTGTTGAGCTGCTTTCAGCTCAAAACCGCCCAGTGTGTATGCCCCGGCGATGAGCGTTGATGCGCGCCCCCACTTCATCGCCGGCAGCCGCCGTTCAACTGCTGGTGTAACCAGCAGATGAACAGCAGGGTGGACGGCTTTCCATAGCGTCCTGCTATGGATAGCCGTTCACCCCCGCTGATATCGCTGGGCAGCAGGGGAAATAGCTCAGTGTGTATGGACCTTTACTGTAGCTGCATGATTTATACCTTTAATTTGCACGTGTATGACTAGTTGTTTTTTTATTATGTTTAATTTGTTTTTATATGCCTATCCTCCAGCGTAGTTGGTGGCACCTTGCAAATAACCGATAATGATGATCATTTATGTGGATTGCATTGTAACACAATAAATTAATTTATTCTAACACAGGCAATGCGTCTAAATGGTTCTACAACATCTTTCCAACAACCATCTGTTTGTTTAGCTGGAAAAGTGCATTTCTGACGGATACATTTCATAAATACTGTATATTACTTTTTGCTGCAGGAATTTATATGGTTCCAGAAAACATGTGTGCGCTGTTTAATTGGCCTCCTGTAGGATCCTTGGCTTTGCCAACTGCTAACGGCAATTTATTATAAATGATTTTCTGTCATTGCTCCTTCAACAATTCCAAGAAAGAAAGAGGCTCAGACCATTATGTGGCTCTCAAGAAGCGGTTGCTGCCTTCCTATTGCTGAGGAATGACTTTCATTAGCTCCCATGCTACATTATACTGACCTCTCTAGGTCTTCCCTCTTGGAAGGGGATGCTTCCTCTGTAGAGGTAAGTGCCGTCCTGAGCCCAGTTCTGTCAGGCTGAAGAGAGGAATCAGAATTTAGGATGGATTCAGAGGTGGATGCAATACCCGTCGTTGCTGCATGATTGGGCCTGATTCATACACTACGCCGATGTCTTCACAATCGAGCGATCATCGGTAAACTGCCCATGCGTCACTGCCGCAATGAGCACACGCAGCGATTGATTCGCGATTATGCTTGCAGAGAGGACTCATTAGCAGGTGATTGGCCGTTTTGTGTGAGGTAACGGGGAGCGGCGGCAAAAACGTGGGAATGTTGGGACCGTTTTCTGGGTGTGTATCAGCCACCGACTGCAATCCTGTACGCAGGAATCATGTCTCTGGTGTCTTAGTTGCGGCGCCCATTCTGCGTGACCATAGATTTACTCGCAGAGTCAATGTTTTCCGGATCTGCGCCGATGCTGAGAATCTGTACGCAGCAGCTGTGAAGGCTCGGTGGGCGTCTCTATTCAAATCCCAGCGGCTGTTCAATTAGCAGATTTTCACACATCCCCTGAGGTGAAAATTGCATCCGCAGCAGCATTAGTGTGCAGCTATGAATCAGGAACGGTGTACACAGTGGATCTGGATCTGCGTTTAGTTACCTCCCACAAATGATGACTATCTGTCACTCACATTGTGAATAAATCTTTGTTGTGTCTGCCATAGATAATCAATCGACTCACGGTGCGAACATTTTTGAAAGTAGCCTATTTTTTGCATAACCAGAACTGGATTAGGTAAAAAGGGACGTACAGGGATGAGCACTACAAGCTCCAGAAATATGCCAGAGTTTGCAGCAGGGAGCTGATCTGGTCAGGCATTCTGGGGTCTGGAACGTTACGGTTTGTACCTAATCCCAACTAAGGGGGTAATTCCAAGTTGATCGCAGCAGGAATTTTTTAGCAGTTGGGCAAAACCATGTGCACTGCAGGGGGGGCAGATATAACATGTGTAGAGAGAGTAAGATTTGGGTGGGTTATTTTGTTTCTGTGCAGGGTAAATACTGGCTGCTTTATTTTGACACTGCAATTTAGATTGCAGATTGAACACACCACACCCAAATCTAACTCTCTCTGCACATGTTATATCTGCCTCCCCTGCAGTGCACATGGTTTTGCCCAACTGCTAACAAAAATCCTGCTGTGATCAACTCAGAATTACCCCCTAAATCAACTTCATGATCCTTGTTATCACCAACATGTCTTAGTCTGCCTCGCCTTCATATAAGCTGTTAGTGCAGTTGGCTTACGTTTCTAGTCACAAATATAAGATGCATCTGAATCTGCAGATGCATTTTTTGGTGCACGTATGAAAAGCAAATGTTACGCTAATCCCATGAATGTACAGTAAATGCAACTCTGCAGGTATGACTTCTAAACTTCCCCTACTCAATTTCCTTTTGTGTATGTTTAACGCACCTTGGGGTTAATTCAGACCTGTTCGCTTGCTAGGTTTTTTTTGCAGTCCTGCGTTCGCATAATCGCCGCCCATAGGGAAGTGTATTTTAGCTGTGCAAGTGTGTGAACGCATGTGTAGCAGAGCTGTACAGATCTTGTGCAGTCTCTGAGTAGCCCAGGACTTACTCAGCCACTGCGATCACATCAGCCTGTCCGGGACCGGAACTGACGTCAAGAACCCTCCCTGCAAACGCATGGACACGCCTGCGTTTTTCCAAAGACTCCCAGAAAATGGTCAGTTGACACCCACAAACGCCTTCTTCCTGTCAGTCTCCTTGCGAACACCCGTGCAAATGGATTCTTCGCACAAACCCATCGCTGAGCGGCGATCCGCTTTGTACAGGTGCGACGCGCCTGCGCATTGCGGTGCATACGCATGCACAGTTCTGACCTGATTGCCTGCTGTACGAAAACGCAGCCTAGCAATCAGGTCTGAATTACCCCCCTTTTCTCTATCGTCCTAGTGGATGCTGGGGTTCCTGAAAGGACCATGGGGAATAGCGGCTCCGCAGGAGACAGGGCACAAAAAGTAAAGCTTTACGATCAGGTGGTGTGTACTGGCTCCTCCCCCTATGACCCTCCTCCAAGCCTCAGTTAGATTTTTGTGCCCGGCCGAGAAGGGTGCAATCTAGGTGGCTCTCCTAAAGAGCTGCTTAGAAAAGTTTAGCTTAGGTTTTTTATTTTACAGTGAGTCCTGCTGGCAACAGGATCACTGCAACGAGGGACTTAGGGGAGAAGAAGTGAACTCACCTGCGTGCAGGATGGATTGGCTTCTTTGGCTACTGGACATTAGCTCCAGAGGGACGATCACAGGTACAGCCTGGATGGTCACCGGAGCCTCGCCGCCGGCCCCCTTGCAGATGCTGAAACGAGAAGAAGGTCCAGAATCGGCGGCAGAAGACTCCTCAGTCTTCTTAAGGTAGCGCACAGCACTGCAGCTGTGCGCCATTTCCTCTCAGCACACTTCACACGGCAGTCACTGAGGGTGCAGGGCGCTGGGAGGGGGGCGCCCTGGGAGGCAATGTAAACCTATTTTTTGGCAAAAAATACCTCACATATAGCCTCCGGGGGCTATATGGAGATATTTAACCCCTGTCAGAATCCGTTAAAGAGCGGGAGACGAGCCCGCCGAAAAAGGGGCGGGGCCTATCTCCTCAGCACACAGCGCCATTTTCCTCACACAGCTCCGCTGGTCAGGAAGGCTCCCAGGCTCTCCCCTGCACTGCACTACAGAAACAGGGTAAAACAAGAGAGGGGGGGCAAAATTGTGGCAAAAATATATATATTAAAGCAGCTATACAGGGAGCACTTATTATAAGGCTATCCCTGTCATATATAGCGCTTTTGGTGTGTGCTGGCAAACTCTCCCTCTGTCTCCCCAAAGGGCTAGTGGGGTCCTGTCTTCTTTAAGAGCATTCCCTGTGTGTCTGCTGTGTGTCGGTACGTGTGTGTCGACATGTATGAGGACGATATTGGTGTGGAGGCGGAGCAATTGCCAAATATGGGGATGTCACCCCCTAGGGAGTCGACACCAGAATGGATGGCTTTATTTATGGAATTACGGGATAGTGTCAACACGCTAAAGCAGTCGTTTGACGACATGAGACGGCCGGACAATCAATTAGCACCTGTCCAGGCGCCTCAAACACCGTCAGGGGCTGTAAAACGCCCGTTACCTCAGTCGGTCGACACGGACCCAGACACAGGCACTGATTCCAGTGGCGACGGTGACGAATCAACCGTATTTTCCAGTAGGGCCACACGTTATATGATTTTGGCAATGAAGGAGGCGTTACATATTGCTGATACTACAGGTACCACAAAACAGGGTATTATGTGGGGTGTGAAAAAACTACCTATAGTTTTTCCTGAATCAGATGAATTAAATGAGGTGTGTGATGAAGCGTGGGTTGCCCCCGATAAAAAACTGCTAATTTCAAAGAAGTTATTGGCTTTATACCCTTTCCCGCAAGAGGTTAGGGCGCGCTGGGAAACACCTCCTAGGGTGGACAAGGCGCTCACACGCTTATCAAAACAAGTGGCGTTACCCTCTCCTGAGACGGCCGCACTTAAAGATCCAGCAGATAGGAGGATGGAAAATATCCAAAAAAGTATATACACACATACAGGTGTTATACTACGACCAGCTATAGCGACAGCCTGGATGTGCAGTGCTGGGGTAGCTTGGTCAGAGTCCCTGATTGAAAATATTGATACCCTGGATAGGGACAATGTTTTACTGTCTTTAGAGCAAATAAAGGATGCATTTCTTTATATGCGTGATGCACAGAGGGATATTTGCACACTGCCATCACGGGTAAGTGCTATGTCCATTTCGGCCAGAAGAAGTTTATGGACGCGACAGTGGTCAGGTGATGCGGACTCAAAACGGCATATGGAAGTTTTGCCGTATAAAGGGGAGGAGTTATTTGGTGTTGGTCTATCGGATTTGGTGGCCACGGCTACAGCCGGGAAATCCACCTTTTTACCTCAAGTCACTCCCCAACAGAAAAAGACACCGACTTTTCAACCGCAGCCCTTTCGTTCCTTTAAAAACAAGAGAACAAAGGGATATTCATATCTGCCACGAGGCAGAGGAAGGGGGAAGAGACTGCAACAGGCAGCTCCTTCCCAGGAACAGAAGCCCTCCCCCGCTTCTACAAAAGCCTCAGCTTGACGCTGGGGCTTCTCAAGCGGACTCGGGGGCGGTGGGCGGTCGTCTCAAGAATTTCAGCGCGCAGTGGGCTCACTCGCAGGTAGATCCCTGGATCCTGCAGATAATATCTCAGGGGTACAGGTTGGAACTAGAGACGGATCCACCTCGCCGTTTCCTGAAGTCTGCTTTACCAACGTCCCCCTCCGACAGGGTGACGGTCTTGGAAGCCATTCACAAGCTGTACTCTCAGCAGGTGATTGTCAAGGTACCTCTTTTACAACAAGGAAAGGGGTATTATTCCACTCTATTTGTGGTACCGAAGCCGGATGGCTCGGTAAGACCTATTCTAAATCTGAAATCCTTGAACCTGTACATAAAAAAGTTCAAGTTCAAGATGGAGTCACTCAGAGCAGTGATAGCGAACCTGGAAGAAGGGGACTTTATGGTATCCTTGGACATCAAGGATGCGTATCTCCACGTTCCAATTTACCCCTCACACCAGGGGTACCTCAGGTTCGTCGTACAGAACTGTCACTATCAGTTTCAGACGCTGCCGTTTGGATTGTCCACGGCACCTCGGGTCTTTACCAAGGTAATGGCCGAGATGATGATTCTTCTTCGAAGAAAAGGCGTATTAATTATCCCATACTTGGACGATCTCCTAATAAGGGCAAGGTCCAGAGAACAGCTAGAGATGGGATTAGCACTGTCTCAAGAAGTGCTAAAGCAGCACGGGTGGATTCTGAATATTCCAAAATCCCAGTTAATTCCGACAACACGTCTACAGTTCCTAGGGATGATTCTGGACACGGTTCAGAAAAAGGTTTTTCTCCCGGAGGAAAAAGCCAAGGAGTTATCCGAACTTGTCAGGAACCTCCTAAAACCAGGAAAGGTGTCTGTACATCAATGCACAAGAGTCCTGGGAAAAATGGTGGCTTCTTACGAAGCAATTCCATTCGGCAGATTCCACGCAAGAATTTTCCAGAGGGATCTGCTGGACAAATGGTCAGGGTCGCATCTTCAGATGCACCAGCGGATAACCCTGTCTCCAAGGACAAGGGTATCTCTTCTGTGGTGGTTGCAGAGTGCTCATCTATTGGAGGGCCGCAGATTCGGCATACAGGATTGGATCCTGGTGACCACGGACGCCAGCCTGAGAGGCTGGGGAGCAGTCACACAAGGAAGAAACTTCCAGGGCGTGTGGTCGAGCCTGGAAACGTCTCTTCACATAAACATTCTGGAACTAAGAGCAATCTACAATGCTCTAAGCCAGGCAGAACCTCTGCTTCAAGGAAAACCGGTGTTGATCCAGTCGGACAACATCACAGCAGTCGCCCATGTAAACAGACAGGGCGGCACAAGAAGCAGGAGTGCAATGGCAGAAGCTGCAAGGATTCTTCGCTGGGCAGAGAATCATGTGATAGCACTGTCAGCAGTGTTCATCCCGGGAGTGGACAACTGGGAAGCAGACTTCCTCAGCAGACACGACCTTCACCCAGGAGAGTGGGGACTTCATCCAGAAGTTTTCCACATGCTTGTAACCCGTTGGGAAAGACCAATGGTGGACATGATGGCGTCTCGCCTCAACAAAAAACTGGACAGGTATTGCGCCAGGTCAAGAGACCCGCAGGCAATAGCTGTGGACGCGCTGGTAACGCCTTGGGTGTACCAGTCGGTGTATGTGTTTCCTCCTCTGCCTCTCATACCAAAAGTATTGAGAATTATACGGCAAAGAGGCGTAAGAACGATACTAGTGGTTCCGGATTGGCCAAGAAGGACTTGGTACCCGGAACTTCAAGAGATGATCACGGAGGATCCGTGGCCTCTACCTCTGAGAAGGGACTTGCTTCAGCAGGGTCCCTGTCTGTTTCAAGACTTACCGCGACTGCGTTTGACGGCATGGCGGTTGAACGCCGGATCCTAAAGGAAAAAGGCATGCCGGAAGAAGTCATTCCTACCTTGATTAAAGCAAGGAAGGAAGTAACCGCGCAACATTATCACCGCATTTGGCGAAAATATGTTGCGTGGTGCGAGGATCGGAGTGCTCCGACGGAGGAATTTCAACTGGGTCGATTCCTACATTTCCTGCAATCAGGATTGTCTATGGGTCTCAAATTGGGATCTATTAAGGTTCAAATTTCGGCCCTGTCGATTTTCTTCCAGAAAGAATTGGCTTCAGTTCCTGAAGTCCAGACCTTTGTTAAGGGAGTACTGCATATACAGCCCCCTGTGGTGCCTCCAGTGGCACCGTGGGATCTCAATGTTGTTTTGGACTTTCTCAAATCTCATTGGTTTGAACCACTAAAAAATGTGGATTTGAAATATCTCACATGGAAAGTAACCATGCTATTGGCCCTGGCTTCGGCCAGGAGAGTGTCAGAACTGGCAGCTTTATCTTACAAAAGCCCATATCTGATTTTCCATTCGGACAGGGCAGAACTGCGGACTCGTCCACATTTTCTCCCTAAGGTGGTGTCAGCATTTCATCTGAACCAGCCTATTGTAGTGCCTGCGGCTACAAGCGACTTGGAGGACTCCAAGTTGTTGGACGTTGTCAGAGCTTTAAAAATATACATTTCAAGGACAGCTGGAGTCAGGAAATCTGACTCACTGTTTATACTATATGCTCCCAACAAGTTGGGCGCTCCTGCGTCTAAGCAGACTATTGCTCGCTGGATTTGTAGTACGATTCAGCTTGCACATTCTGTGGCAGGCCTGCCACAGCCAAAATCGGTAAAAGCCCACTCCACAAGGAAGGTGGGTTCTTCTTGGGCGGCTGCCCGAGGGGTCTCGGCATTACAACTCTGCCGAGCGGCTACGTGGTCGGGGGAGAACACGTTTGTAAAATTCTACAAATTTGATACCCTGGCTAAGGAGGACCTGGAGTTCTCTCATTCGGTGCTGCAGAGTCATCCGCACTCTCCCGCCCGTTTGGGAGCTTTGGTATAATCCCCATGGTCCTTTCAGGAACCCCAGCATCCACTAGGACGATAGAGAAAATAAGAATTTACTTACCGATAATTCTATTTCTCGGAGTCCGTAGTGGATGCTGGGCGCCCATCCCAAGTGCGGATTATCTGCAATAATTGTACATAGTTATTGTTACCTAAATCGGGTTATTGTTGTAGGGAGCCATCTTTCAGAGGCTCCTCTGTTATCATACTGTTAACTGGGTTTAGATCACAGGTTGTACGGTGTGATTGGTGTGGCTGGTATGAGTCTTACCCGGGATTCATAAATCCTTCCTTATTGTGTACGCTCGTCCGGGCACAGTATCCTAACTGAGGCTTGGAGGAGGGTCATAGGGGGAGGAGCCAGTACACACCACCTGATCGTAAAGCTTTACTTTTTGTGCCCCGTCTCCTGCGGAGCCGCTATTCCCCATGGTCCTTTCAGGAACCCCAGCATCCACTACGGACTCCGAGAAATAGAATTATCGGTAAGTAAATTCTTATTATTCCCTCCCAGTAAGATGTTACTAAGAATGAACTTTAACAATGCAAATATCACTGCTCCTTGCAAATACTTATTAGTTAATAAAATATCTGTATTATTTTCCTGAAACAGATTGTGAATTGGTCATTGCCCAAGTGTTTAATTGACTACGGAAAGGAAGTCCAATTTACTTGGTAATCAAACAAAGGCTGGAAAGGAGACCTCTGATTTTACTTTGTACAAATTGCTTTGGTTGTGACGATTAGGCTCAGCTCATAATAAATGTGTGACGGAGCATCTATTTGCCGACACAGTAATCATCATTTCCTCCGGCTCTGTAGGCAACAAATTCTGAAACATCTGACCTAAACATTGCTCCGAGGGAACACACAGAACTGTGATCAGAGAAAGGGACGCCGCAGGTTTAGCAGATAAATGGGTGAGAGAAGGAAAATCTTTTATTCTTTACTTCCATGATAAGCTGCTTTATCTTCCATCTCGCCATATAGTATAATTATCTTTTCCCCCTCACTATTTACAGTAATACCGTGTTCACACTGACTTTTAGCGGGTTGCACCTGGGACTCGTGCACAAGACCTTCCCAGGAGCAACCCGCTTGAGACCCCGTTCAGACTGGCGGCCCTGACACGGCAATATGCCGTGTCGATGACGTCACTGTGTCACATGCGGGGGCGGCGCTTGGAGATCAGATGATCTATAAGCGCCGCCTGCTCCAATAGTGTTGAAGTGTCCCGGGTCGCATCGACCCGGGAACACTTCACACCGTTCACACTTGCGCCTGACCCGGTATTGACCCGGGAATAACCCTTCTTTATTCCCGGGTTGACTTGAAATACCGGGTCAGACGAACCGGGAATTTGTCCTGGACCTGTTCACACTGCACATAAATCCGGATTACTGTGCGTTCACGTGCAATAACCCGAATTTTTCAAGGCAGTGTGAACGTGGTATAAATTAAAAAATGGACAAATGCAGATAACAATAAACTGTAACCATACTAAGTTCCATACTAATATAATGGATCCAGATGAATGTTACCGACGGACACAATACCGACGTCATTATCTCGACAGCCAATGACAGACTGTCAAAATACCAACATTCATTATGCCGACTTGTTCAAAGTGCCGCCATAGTCAGAATACAGACATTCGAACTGCCTCATATTGATTGACTTCATTACAGCGAGAGTGCACCCCCACTTAGTGGAGACTGTCTATATATATATATATATATATATATATATATATATATATATATATATATATATATATATATACGCACACCAATGTTGCCGGCACTCAGATTGCCCCATGGGCTGCCTTGCTCTGGTGCCTTCCACTAGGGTGTTACCCCCCATATCCAAACAGCAAATAAACGAG